>NC_143143.1:1915000-2233333 GCF_059928025.1 Delphinapterus leucas
TCTAAGTGCCATGGACCAGTTACAATGGATGGACCGTAATAGGATGTTGATTCAAACTACTAAAATAAAGCAGCATCCACAAGAAAACACTAATGCGACAACTGGGAAAGTCTCAAAGCTGACTTGATATTAAGGAATTATCGCTAACTTTTTAGGAGCAATAATGGCATTGTGGTCACCTGACACAACAAACATGGCTCATGAGGACAGCGAAAGCCCTCACCGCTTGGGCTGCTTTGGTCTCCACACAAATGTTTTCTAATCCTGGATCACAGACTCCTGGGGTGGGGGTCTTACTCACCAGCTGGCCAATCCGGTCCAAGTTATCCAGGAAGTACTTCACTGATTCACCCTGTCGTGGAGGAAATAGTCACAACTCAGTCTTGGTTGAGGAACCCTGATTTGGTAAAATGACTGCTAGTTTGCCCGTGTGTAAATAGGAAGGCAAAGTAAAAAGGCTAATAGCATACATGTATTTTTTTAAATTAAAAACACAATTAAAAAAATTTAAAAATGCAATTTCTCTAGCTCTGATCTCAAGGTTCAAATTCAGACTGTGTTTTCCAAAGCGCCCCTGGCTTGATCCTGGTGATGGGCAGGGTGCTGACTCCCTTCCTTCCCAGATATGGAGACTGGCCTGCTCCAGGCCACGCCACCAGGGAGCTAGCGCGTGAGATTAAGTGTCTGTGAATGGTTTTGCTCCTGGAGAGCTGGCCCAAGGCACTCTAGCCACCGTCTTTGAAGAAGGTCCGTCTTTGAGGCACATGACAAAACACGCGCCAGTTTCTGGAAACAGGCCTGACGCTCCATTATTACGTCACACATTTGTTATAACCTGATTTACAGCCTAGAACGAGGGGACTCTTTGGTCTGGATTTCCGTGCTGGGATGACCAGTCTTTCTCTACCCACTCGGACTGAACGTCGATACAAACCAGGGCCGTTCAATAGCCAGAAGTGACCTTGAAAATCACCCACGGTCCTGTTCTCGGAGGACTGAACCCCCCAACGCAGCGGCACTCACGGGGCATAAGGAGCGTTCAGAGGGCCTTCAATGTCGATTACATGGAGGGAACAGAGGCAGTGGAAGTGAACGGGCAAAAGCTCCCCTTAAAAAGTGGGATGTGGATTATACTCCATGTGCCCAGAGGACACGGCTTCCTGCAAGGTTGCACCCTGAGCCTCACTCTGCAGACAGGGACCGGCGAGGACTCTGGGAGAGTCCCCCAGGGAAGCCACGCCAGCCCCGTGTTCTCACGACAGTGGAGGGTGGCAAGGAGGTGGCACTCTGGGCTTTTAAGGAGGAAGATCATCTGGAAGGTCCTAGACGGCAGCTTGAGCTGAGACTTCGTAAAAGACGATGAAGAAAGACAGGAGCGGCAAGCCCTGGTTCCTCCCTCCCCACGTGCCTCCTTCCTCCGGGCCTGAAGGAAGAAACCGACGGGTGGGCTTCCTTCAGTGAAGAATCAACCTTCCCATTTTAAAATGAAGGCCTGTGGGTGATTCGGCAGAGAGCATCTTGTTTAAGGAACAGAAACACACCTTCCCTGCGTCACAGCACAGATCACCATTTGCGATACGACCTTCCTCCTGGGCATCCGTGCTGTCAGGGCACAGGCCGACTCTGCCCTGGGAGGCCGGGGTCCAGGCCGGCACGAACACCTCGCCTCCAGCCGCGGCCCCCAGCCCGCACACAGCTCCTCCCCGTGGAGGGGAAGCTGGGTTCAGTGCGGCGGGAGGTCGTGCCCCTTCGCGCAGCTGCCGATCGTGCCCTGCCGATTGGCACAGCCTGCCTCCTCCCGTGGCCGGACAGGAAACAGCTGGTGAGCGAAAAGCTGCCGGAGTGGACGCCAACTCACCTGATTTACGGCTACTCCTTCCCCAAAGCTCCCGTCTCTCTTACCTCCCACCGCCTCTCATTCGGGGCCCTCGGAGGTGCGACGAGAGCTCAAGAACAATCAAGGCACTGCCCGTGTCCCCCGCGCATCCTTCCAGGAAGGCGGGGCAGCGGGGGCGGCCCACAGCCAGCCTCCTGCCCGACTTGGGCGGGGGCTCCAGGCACAAAGACAGTGGGACCAGCCCCCGCTCCCACCACCACCTGGCCAGGGCTCTTGGCCTGACTGGGCACAAAAAGTCACGGCAACGCAGATACCCCGGCCATGTTCTGTCACCACGGCATGACAGTCGTCCCGGGGGCAGGCACCACGACATGGGTGCAAGTGCCGAACCTTGACACACAGACGTGACGTGCAAAATGTCCCGAGGACACAAGTAGGCATGAGCTAAACACAGACTATTAAGAAGGGGAGGAAATCCTTTTCCCCCAGTTTGACTTTATTTCCAATGATTGCGTTTGAAATCAGGGTCAGACCAATGGACCTTAAAACACACCAAATGCTAACATAAACGGACATTTACAGTTTGTTTCTCCACCAGAACTGTCTGTTTAATCATCTCACCAGCTTGTTTCACGACCTCAAAGGCGGTGACTTATTGGTGACTCTGCTGCTCTGCATGGTTGGTGGCCTCGACTCTTTTCAGGAAGAATCATGTATGACATCGGAGAGGGGAGAAATCCTGCCTCACCCGGACAATAAGCTACCGGGTCCGCGTTAGAGCCGCTGTTGAACCGTAGGGCAGAGGACTGCACCATTCTGCTCTCCAACGCGGGGCTAGCGGGAAGGGGACACGAGGGGATGAGAAACCAACGTGCTCAGACCAGAAATCGGCCCATAACCTCCGCGCGCCACGCCATCCTGCTGGGCTGAGTTGGAACCGCAGTTGAGGTCACTGTGGTTTATTGTCAGAGACTGGAGAGCACGTCACTCCACTGGACATGTAGCAATAGGCTTCAGGATACCCACAGCGTCAGTCATTTAAAGGTCCAGGTTTACACTTCTGATCTATCCTCAACACCAGGAGAACGCGGTCATTTCTTCAGAGAATAGTGTCTGGCAGAACCTGAGATGCTAACCTGAGATTAACCACTCAGACTTTGCTACAGACTGAATGTCTGTGCCCCCTGCCCCCCATTCACATGCTGAAGTCTATTCCCCAGTGTGATGGTGTTAGGAGGTGGGGCCTCTGGGGGTGCTGAGGTCATGAAGAGGGAGTCCTCACGATGGGATCAGTGCCCGTATCAGAGGGACCCCAGAGGGCTCCCTCCTGCCTCTGCCACGTGAGGACACAGCGAGAAGACGCTGTCTATGAACCAGGAAGCGGGCCGCCACCCGACACTGAATCTGCCTGTGTCATGGACGTCCAGCCTCCAGAACTGTGAGAAATAAACGCTTGTTGTTTAGTCTGTGGTATTTTTATTACCACAGCCTGAATGCACTAAGATAGCACCTTGGTAGAAAGAGGCGACACGATCCCAGAGTCTTCTCCTGACAGCTACTGGGGCAACGTGGTCTAACAAAAAGGAGTAAATGGAAAACAGGCTTTTTACAATCCTGCTTGGTTTGAAAAATCTATATCACTTAAGATTACTAAAAACATGGATTCATGGATTAGACAAAACACAACAAATTCATTAGCTCAGAGGCCACCAAACACATACTTGACACCAGCCCGCCCTCCCGACCCAACGCTCCCAGCAGAGCACTGACCCTTATTAGCTCCAGATGGATGGCTGAGGTGGGGCCTCGTGGTGGAGAAGAGGGGGCTGTCTGTTTCAAGAAGTAGCAGCAGGTCTATTTGGGGCCCGTGCAGTTGTGCTAGGCACAGACGCCGAGTGTGACATGAGGGACGTGCGCAGGGTCCAGGCTCATAGCACCAGCGAAGAGAATCATCTTTTTGGCAAATGGACTCTGTTCTTCACCAAATCTTCACTGGACGCTCCTATTACCCACAGCTCTAGCAGAGGTCATACACACTCAGGACTCCATATTCAAGGCTTCTTTCTGTCCGGCATCATCAGACAGACCCTCCTGCACACCCACCCCACCCTCCGTGACAGCCCCCGCAATACCGAAGCCGCTCCTCCGTCGCATGTCGGCCTCAGGCACCCATTCAGCCCATTTAGGCCTGAGGACAGAGCCTCAGCTCTTGCAGCGCTGAGCAAGCCCACTCTGGTCACATCTCTTTCTCTGCCAGTAATCGATCCAGTCTCCCATACTTGGTTGAATTCTGGTCCTTTCTGTCAGTGGCACAGGGGAGCTGTGTGCATGAAAGAGAGCCTGTCCAGGTCAAGAATCACTGGCAGAGGCTCCGCAGGGGATGGAGAAAGGACAGAGGTGGGCGTGGGTTAGTCCGAGATGCAAAGGTGGAGGCGGGAAGCAAGCAAGGGCCAGCGAGTGGTTACAGAGGAAACAAACACTAACGTCCACTTCGGGACAGGCAGCTTTCCAGTTCCTAGTCCTGTATCTGTCTACACACGAGCGGTTCCTATGTTCCTGTACTCAGCGGAGGTAATTGTAAAATTCTAACACAGGGCTTGTCAATGTGAGCACGAGGATTCGAAAATTTAGTTCACTCGCTTAGACACAGCGAATTAGGAAGACAAACTTCAAAACTGCTGTATATTAAAAACAACAAACTACTCTAAATGTCAGATTTTCATTACTTAATAAATATTGAATTTATGATTTAATTTCCATTTAATAGAGATGCTAGCCCAACAACCTGTTTGAATAGAGAACTTTTAAAAATACTTTAGAGGATAGACCTTCAAGATGGTGGAGGAGTAAGACGCGGACATCACCTTCCTCCCCACAGATACATCAGAAATACATCTACATGTGGAACAACTCCTACAGAACACCTACTGAATGCAGGCAGAAGACCTCAGACTTCCCAGAAGAGATATAATATATATATATATATATATTTTTTTTCCTTTTTCTTTTTGTGAGTGTCTATGTGTATGCTTCTTTGTGTGATTTTGTCTATATAGCTTTGCCTTTACCATTTGTCCTAGGGTTCTGTCTGTCCGTTTTTTTTTCTTTTGTATAGTTTTTAGTGCTTGTTATCATTGGTGGATTTGTTTCTTCGTTTGGTTGCTCTCTTCTTTCTCTTTTTTATTACTTTTTAATTTTTTCCTTTTAAATAATTTTTTATTTTAATAACTTTATTTTATTATTATTATTTTCTTTCTTTCTTTCCTCCCTTTTCTTCTGAGCCATGTGGCTGACAGGGTCTTGGTGCTCCAGCCGGCTGTCAGGCTTGTGCCTCTGAGGTGGGAGAGTCGAGTTCAGAATACTGGTCCACCAGAGACCTCCTGACTCCATGTAATATCGAACAGTGAAAGCTCTCCCAGAGATCTCCATCTCAACGCTAAGCCCCAGCTCCACTCATGACCAGCAAGCTACAGTGCTGGACACCCTATGCCAAACAACTAGCAAGACAGGAACACAGCCCCATCCATTAGCAGAGAGGTGGCCTAAAATCATAACAAGGTCACAGACACCCCAAAACACACCACCGGACGTGGTCCTGCCCACCAGAAAGACCAGATCCAGCCTCATCCACCAGAACACAGGCACCAGTCCCCTCCACCAGGGGAGCACTGAACAACCCACTGAACCAACCTCAGCCACTGGGAGCAGACACCAAAAACAACAGGAAATATGAACCTGCAGCCTGCAAAAAGGAGACCCAAACACAGTAAGGTAACTAAAATGAGAAGACAGAAAAACACACAGCAGATGAAGGAGCAAGGTAAAAACCCACCAGACCTAACAAATGAAGAGGAAATAGGCAGTCTACCTGAAAAAGAATTCAGAATAATGATAGTAAAGATCCAAAATCTTGAAAATAGAATGGAGAAAATACAAGAAACGTTTAACAAGGACCTAAAAGAACTAAACAGCAAACAAACAATGATGAACAACACAATAAATGAAATTAAAAATTCTCTAGAAGGGATCAATAGCAGAACAACTGAGGCAGAAGAACGGATAAGTGACCTGGAAGATAAAATAGTAGAAATAACTACCGCAGAGCAGAATAAAGAAAAAAGAACGAGAAGAATTGAGGACAGTCTCAAGAGACCTCTGGGACGACATTAAACGCACCAACATTCGAATTATAGGGGTCCCAGAAGAAGAAGAGAAAAAGAAAGGGACTGAGAAAATATTGGAAGAGATTATAGTTGAAAACTTCCTTAATATGGGAAAGGAAGTACTCAAGTCCAGGAAGCACAGAGGGTCCCATATAGGATAAATCCAAGGAGAAACACGCCAAGACACATATTAATCAAACTATCAAAAATTAAATATAAAGAAAAAATATTAAAAGCAGCAAGGGAAAAACAACAAATAACATACAAGGGAATCCCCATAAGGTTAAAAGCTGATCTTTCAGCAGAAACTCTGCAAGCCAGAAGGGAGTGGCAGGACATATTTAAAGTGATGAAAGAGAAAAACCTACAGCCAAGATTACTCTACCCAGCAAGGATCTCATTCAGATTCGATGGAGAAATTAAAACCTTTACAGACAAGCAAAAGCTGAGAGAGTTCAGCACCACCAAACCAGCCCTACAACAGCTGCTAAAGGAACTTCTCTAGGCAGGAAACACAAGAGAAGGAAAAGACCTATAATAACAAACCCAAAACAATTAAGAAAATGGTAATAGGAACATACATATCAATAACTACCTTAAATGTAAATGGATTAAATGCTCCAACCAAAAGACATAGGCTGGCTGAACGGATACAAATACAAGGCCCATATATATGCTGTCTAAAAGAAACCCACTTCAGACCTAGGGACACGTACAGACTGAAAGTGAGGGGATGGCAAAAGATATCCCATGCAAATGTAAATCAAAAGAAAGCTGGAGTAGCAATTCTCATATCAGACAAAATAGACTTTAAAATAAAGACTATTACAGGAGACAAAGAAGGACACTACATAATGATCAAGGGATCAATCCAAGAAGAAGATATAACAATTGTAAATATTTATGCACCCAACACAGGAGCACCTCAATACATAAGGCAAATGCTAACAGCCATAAAAGGGGAAATCGACAGTAACACAATCATAGTAGGAGACATAGTAGTGGGACACCCCACTTTCACCAAAGGACAGATCATCCAAAATGAAAATAAATAAGGAAACACAAGCTTTAAATGATACATTAAACAAGATGGACTTAATTGATATTTATAGGACATTCCATCCAAAAACAACAGAATACCCTTTCTCCTCAAGTGTTCATGGAACATTCTCCAGGATAGATCATATCTTGGGTCACAAATCAAGCCTTGGTAAATTTAAGAAAATTGAAATCATATCGAGTATCTTTTCTGACCACAACACTATGAGACTAGATATCAATTGCAGGAAAAAAATCTGTAAAAAATACAAACACATGGAGGCTAAACAATACACTACAAAATAACCAAGAGATCACTGAAGAAATCAAAGGGGAAATCAAAAATTACCTAGAAACAAATGACAATGAAAACACAATGATCCAAAACCTATGGGATGCAGCAAAAGCAGTTCTAAGAGGGAAGTTTATAGCAATACAAGCCTACCTCAAGAAACAAGAAACACCTCAAATAAACAACCTAACCTTACATCTAAAGCAATTAGAGAAAGAAGAACAAAAAACCCCCAAAGTTAGCAGAAGGAAAGCAATCATAAAGATCAGAACAGAAACGAAAAAGAAATGAAGGAAACAATAGCAAAGATCAATAAAACTACAAGCTGGTTCTTTGAGAAGATAAACAAAATTGATAAACCATTAGCCAGGCTCGTCAAGAAAAAACAGGGAAAAGACTCAAATCAATAGAATTAGAAATGAAAAAGGAGAAGTAACAACTGACACTGCAGAAATACAAAGGATCATGAGAGATTACTACAAGCAACTATATGCCAATAAAATGCACAACTTGGAAGAAATGGGCAAATTCTTAGAAATGCACAACCTTCCAAGACCAAACCAGGAAGAAATAGAAAATATAAACAGACCAATCACAAGCACTGAAATGGAAACTGTGATTAAAAATCTTCCAACAAACAAAAGCCCAGGACCAGATGGCTTCACAGGCAAATTCTGTCAAACATTTAGAGGAGAGCTAACACCTATCCTTCTCAAACTCTTCCAAAAAGAACAGAGGGAGGAACACTCCCAAACTCATTCTACGAGGCCACCATCACCCTGATACCAAAACCAGACAAAGATGTCACAAAGAAAGAAGACTACAGGCCAATATCACTGCTGAACATAGATGCAAAAATCCTCAACAAAATACTAGCAAACTGAATCCAACAGCACATTAAAAGGATCATACACCACAATCAAGTGGGGTCATCATCCCAGGAATGCAAGGATTCTTCAATACACGCAAATCAATCAATGTGATAAACCATATTAACAAACTGAAGGAGAAAAACCATATGATCATCTCAATAGATGCAGAAAAAGATTTCGACAAAAGTCAACACCCATTTATGATAAAAATCCTCCAGAAAGTAGGCATAGGGGGAACTTACCTCAATATAATAAAGGCCATATATGACACACCCACAGCCAACATGGTTCTCAATGGTGAAAAACTGAAAGCATTTCCTCTAAGATTAGGAACAAGACAAGGTTGCCCACTCTCACCGCTATTATTCAACATAGTTTTGGAAGTTTTAGCCACAGCAATCAGAGAAGAAAAAGAAATAAAAGGAATCCAAATCAGAAAAAAGGAAGTAAAGCTGTCACTGTTTGCAGATGACATGATACTATATATAGAGAATCCTAAAGATGCTACCAGAAAACTACTAGAGCTAATCAATGTATATGGTAAAGTAGCAGGATACAAAATTAATGCACAGAAATCTCTTGCATTCCTATACACTGATGAAAAATCTGAAAGAGAAATTAAGGAAACACTCCCACTTACCACTGCAACAAAAAGAATAAAATACCTAGGAATAAACCTACCTAAGGAGACAAAAGACCTGTATGCAGAAAACTATAAGACACTGATGAAAGAAATTAAAGACGATACAGACAGATGGAGAGATATACCATGTTCTTGGATTGGAAGAATCAACATTGTGAAAATGACTACACTACCCAAAGCAATCTACAGATTCAATGTAATCCCTATCAAACTACCCTATACTACCCAAAACAATCTACAGATTCAATGCAATCCCTATCGAACTACCAATGGCATTTTTCACAGAACTAGAACAAAAATTTTCACAGTTTGTATAGAAACACAAACGACCCAGAATAGCCAAAGCAATCTTGAGAAGGAAAAATGGAGCTGAAGGAATCAGGCTCCCAGACTTCAGACTATACTACAAAGCTACAGTAATCAAGACAGTATGGCACTGGCACAAGAACAGAATTACAGATCAATGGAACAGGATAGAAAGCCCAGGGATAAACCCACGCCCATATGGTCACCTTATTTTTGATAACAGAGGCAAGAATATACAGCGGAGAAAAGACAGCCTCTTCAGTAAGTGTTGCTGGCAAATTGGACAGCTACATGGAAAAGAATGAACTTAGAACACTCCTTAACACCATACATAAAAATAAACTCTAAATGGATTAAAGACCTAAATGTAAGGCCAGACACTGTAACGCTCTTAGAGGAAAACATAGGCAGAACACTCTATGACATAAATCACAGCAAGATCCTTCTTGACCCACCTCCTAGAGAAATGGAAATAAAAACAAAACTAAACAAATGGGACCTAATGAAACTTATAAGTTTTTGCACAGCAAAGGAAAACATAAACAAGACAAAAAGACAACCCTCAGAATGGGAGAAAATATTTGCAAATGAAGCAACTGACAAAGGATTAATCTCCAGAATTTACAAGCAGTTCATGCAGCTCAATAAAAAAAAAAAAAACCCAATCCAAAAATGGGCAGAAGACCTAAACAGACATTTCTTCAAAGAAGATATACAGACTGCCAACAAACACGTGAAAGAATGCTCAACATCATTAATCATTAGAGAAATGCAAATCAAAACGACAGTGAGGTATCGCCTCACACCAGTCAGAATGGCCATAATAAAAATTCTACAAACAATAAATGCTGGAGAGGATGTGGAGAAAAGGGAAGCCTCTCGCACTGTTGGTGGGAATGTAAATTGATACAGCCACTATGGAGAGCAGTATGGATGTTCCTTAAAAAACTAAGACTAGAACTACCATACGACCCAGCAATCCCAGTACTGGGCAAATACCCTGAGAAAACCATAATTCAAAAAGAGTCATGTACCATAATGTTCACTGCAGCTCTATTTACAATAGCCAGGACATGGAAGCAAACTAAGTGTCCATCGACAGATGAATGGATAAAGAAGATGTGGCACATATATACAATGGAATATTACTCAGCCATAAAAAGAAACAAAACTGAATCATTTTTAGTGAGGTGGATGGACCTAGAGTCTGTAATACAGACTGAAGTAAGCCAGAAAGAGAAAAACAAATACCATATGCTAACACATATATATGGAATCTAAAAAAAAGAAATTGGTTCTGAAGAACCTAGGGGCAGGACAGGAATAAAGACGCAGACGTAGAGAATGGACTTGAGGACACGGGGAGGGGGATGGGTTAACTGAGATGAAGTGAGAAAGTGGCATGGACATATATACACTACCAAATGTAAAATAGATAGCTAGTGGGAAGCAGCTGCATAGCACAGGGAGATCAGCTCGGTGCTTTGTGACCACCTAGAGGGGTGGGATAGGGAGGGTGGGAGGGAGACGCAAGAGGGAGGAAATATGAGGATGTATGTATATGTATAGCTGATTCACTTTGTTATAAAGCAGAAACTAACACAGCATTGTGAAGCAATTTTACTCCAATAAAGATGTTAAAAAAATACTTTAAAAAATATTATATAATTCCCCAAAAGAAACTTTGAAATCAGGCTTTGCTAAATGAGTAACTACGATATCTCACTGGGATCTTGCGAGATTAAAATTGTTATCACAGCTCTGAAAGTAATTGGAAAAAGATTAAGCATCATATTAATATGTATTAGAAAAATTAAGTTTCTCACATTTTACTTTGGGTGCCTGTAAACTGTCTGCTGCTAATTATAATCCTAATATATTAGGCAAAAGATTCACTGGCAAAGTAGAAGATGCACAAAGCTGCTGGTTGCAGCACTATTACAACATTAGAAGACTGGGGACAAGCCAAATGCCCGTACCATCAACGTGGACGGGAATGAGGGGCCTCTAGGGACAGTTACAGAGTGACTTACAGACAGATAAAAAACCAACGTGCAAAATAGAAAACAGTGTGATTCCTGTTGTAGAAGGAATGGTGGGGAAATGAAAACATCTATACGATTTGCTTATATTTTAAAAAAGAAACATTGAAGTATAAACCAGCAAGAAGTAAAAACGATGATGTACAGGGAGGGGAGAACAGGGAAGGTGGGACGGGGTGGAAGCAGACCTCTCTGAATGTATTTTGACTTCAGAACCATGCAAACATCTTACATAATTAAAAGCAAAATTAAATTAAAAAATAATCACCCCCTCAAAATTTAGGCAAACTGAAACAAAGGACCCTAACAGTGTATCAAGCTGGAGGCCTCGACCTTCTGCCCTGGAGCACGGGCTCTCTAGCTTTGCTGTGCAGGCCTGTGCCCGGGCTTGTGCTTAAGTCCCTGTACCCAAGCTCCAAGCCCCCCACCTGAGATCCTGACAACGGCTGCCGCTTGGCAACCAAGGTGAGACCCCAGGAAAAGGCCCAAACAGGCCCTGGAGGCTGGCCTGGCTTGGGTGGGTCTCCTTGGCCTGTGCAATGGGGCTGAAGCCACAGGCCAGAGCGCCAGGCCCCTTGTGTCTGGGATTCTTCTGTTTCTTAAATTGAAGTAAAATCCACACGACAGGACTAACCATTTTAAAGTGTACAACACAGAGGCATTGAGCACATTGGAAAGGCTGTGCCACCACCTCCTGTACCCAGTTCCAAGGCATTTCGTCACCCCAAACGGGACCCTGTGCCCATAAGCAGTTATTCCTCAGCAACCACTCAGTGGTCTGTCTCTATGGATTTGCCTGCCTTGAATCTTTCCTACAAACAGAACCACACACTGTGTGCCCTTTTGTGTCATCAGGCTTATTTCACCCAGCATGTTTCCAAGGTTCGTCCATGTTGTAGCAGCTGTCAGGACTTCGTTCTTTTTTTACAGCTGAGTGCTATTCCACTGAACGGATGGTCCCCATTATGTTTATCCATTTGTCAGCGGATGTACATTTAGATCATCTCCAGCTTCTGACTATTGTGAATAGTGCTATGAACACTCATGTAAAAGGTTTTGTTTGAACATCTGTTTTCAGTTCTTCTGGGTATATAGTCCACTTAGGAGTGAAATTACTGGGTCACATGGTAATTCTATGCTTAATTTTTTTGAGGAACCACCAAACTATTTTCCACAGTGGCTGCACTGTTTCACATTCATGTCAGCAAGGTACAAAGGTTCCACATCTTCACCAACACTTGTTATTTTCTGATTTTTAAACTGTAGCCATCCTGGTGGGTGTGAAGTGGCATCTCTTCATGGTCTTGTCCGGGTGTTATGGTGGTTATGTCTGTAGCACTATGAAGTCGTGGATTTTTATATATCAGAAGCAAAGATGGCAAAGTGTAAACACATGTTACTACTGGGAGTGGGTATATGAGTATCTGTTAGGCTCATTATGTTAAATGTTTCATAAAAAGTTTAACAGTCCAAATTACAGATTCAGCTTTTAAAACTATGGATTTAGATTCTACATTTGTATCTCAGGGACAAGACCATCATAGAAAAATGAGCTAAAAAGAAGTTCCAGAGCACGTTTTTAGATATTCTCTTTCTCCAGATAAGAAAGCACCATGGGGTGTAGGGAAGATGAGGGCTTAGCCAATTTTTATAGCTTCCACCACAGAATCCCTAGAAACTTAGTACATGATATACTGGGCGTGTCATAACCATGGCTGCCTATCGCCTTTCTACATCTTGGGGAAATTCACACCAGGATTACAGCCTCTGCAATGTAGCATCCAGAACCCAAATTCCAAGTCTCACTGGGGCAGGGATAGAAGCGCACGTGAAAAAGTTGCAAGAAGGATACAAAGAATACCCGTACACCCTTTGCGTGGGTTCACCCATCATGAACATTGTGCCTCATTCATTTGCTTTAACCTTTGTTCTCTTCCCTTCAATTTACAGTTGACCCCTGAACAACATGGGTTTGACTGGCATGGGTTCACTCATATGCACATTTTTTTCAATAAATATGTGCTACACGATCTGAGGTTGCTTGAATCTGCGGATGTGGAACTGCAGATGGAGAGGGCCAAGTGTAAAGTTAGACTCGGATTTTTGACTGCATGGGGGTCAGCGCCCTCCACCCCCGTGTTGTTCAAGGGTCAACAGTGTATATATTTTGTTTTTTAAAACCATTTGAGAGGAAGTTGTCCATTTACCCCTAAAAACTTCAGTGGACCCGTCCTAAGAACAAGGACCTTTGCTTCTACGACTCTGTAACCCTGGGAGACTTGATGTTGATGTAATCCGTTTATCCTGGCTGCATTTCCTCTTCCAGCACAGAATTCAGTCCAGAACCAAGTACTGCATTTAGCTGTCATGTCTCTTTCACCTCCTTTAATCTCAAACACTGATCTTTTTGAAGAATACAGCTGCCTCCCCCCGCTCAGGTGGGGGTTTTTGTGATGTTTCCAATCTTCACCATGACAGTTGCAAAATGGTTTTCCAATCAGTGCTACAACCACTGGTCTGTGGTTGACATTCTCTTGTAAACAAGAGTCCTCCCTTCTCTCCTGTTTCTCTCTTCATTATCTACATGGACTTATAGATGCCTGTATTTCTCAAGGTTTGCAATTCGTTGCCGTCCTTAATTATCTTGGTGCTTGAACTGAAGACAGTGTTGGCCCTTTGCACTTCCCTCTTAGTTCTGAAACCAGCTGTCAATCTCTACCCTCCCTCCCCACAACAAACCTGAACAGCCTTTAATTCCTCCTGGTAATGCTTTATACGTTTTTCTGCACAGAGGTTCTACACGTCTTGTCTTAGATTTCTTCTTATTTATCCTTTTATGGTGCTTCTTAAACAGCATCTTTAAACATTTTTCGTTTTCTAATTCTGTTGCTAGTGTATAGAAATACAATTGATTCTTGTACATTGACTTGTGTCTAGTAACTTTGCTAAGCTTCACATTCATCCCAACAGTGTATCTGTACTTCCTTGTTAATTTTCCAGGTATACAAGCACATCGTCTGTAAAGGAAGACATTTTGGTTTCTTCCTCTCTCTTGCCTTAGAGCACTGGCTGAGGGCTCTAAGACAGTGCTCAGTGGAGCTGGTTAGACACTGCAGCTTGCCTGCTTCTATCTCAGAGGGAAAACTTTCAATGTTTAATCATTAAAAACGATTCCTGTGGTTCCACTTCCGGCATGAAGGATTAAACTCTTAGCAAAGAGAGTCTCCTGCAGATAACAACCATAAACTCTGGTCAAAATACAAAAACACAAAGATCTGAGGGTTCTGGAGAGTGAGTAAAAGCAGGCCCATTTTTGGAGGGGAGTAGAAACTTGGAGGAAGTGAACAGCACAGGGCGAATTCCCGTGGCTTTGCCCGAGGTCAGCCACAGTCCGGTGGGATGTGGCAACAACTAACATTCTGATGGAAAGGCTCCCATCGCTTTGGCCAGAGGAACCAGGGGAAGGAGCCTGGGCAACTAGGGCTGGCAGGGAGTGAGGAGGGAAACCTCAGATTCTGTGTATAAATGCTGCCCAAGACTCTGGTTGTCCCTCAACCACTCGTGCACAGGGCCCTGGAAGGGGTCTGAACTGATATCTGAGCCACCACCAACACAGGCATGACAGAGTTGGGACTTTAGGTCTCACTAAGTTAAGTGCCTGCTAAAGCAAAAAATTCAACATTGACTGGTGAACATAACAGGATCTAGAGTCCCTAAAACAACATTCATAATGTCCAGGATATAATCCCAAATTACTCAATGTATGGAAAGCCAGGAAAATGGTACTCATCTTCAAGGGAAAAATAATCAATAGATACCAACTCAACCCAGATATTGGAATTATTAGACAAAGACTTTATGTTCAGTTAGATTAAGAAATGCTTATAATGAATAAAGACACAAAAAAATCTTAGCAGATACACAAAATACAAAGACAGCCAAATAGACATTTTAGAACTAAAATGTATAATATATGAAATAAAGAACTTAACTGATGGACTTAACAGACTGGAGATGACACAGGAAAGAATTAGTGAACTTTGAAATTAGAGCAATAAAAATTATCCAATCCCGAAAAGAGAGAAAAAAAAAAGATGAATAAAAGAAGATAATGACTCCAGCATCTTTGGGGGTGATTTCAAAAGGTCGAACATACCTTAACTGGAATCCAACAAAAAAGAACAGGGAGAATCAGGCAGAAAAAAAAAAAAAGCAGAAAACTTTCCAAATTTGGTCAAAGACATAAATTTACAGATTCCAAGAAGCTCCACAAATTCCAAACACAATAAATATGAAGAAAACCATACCAAGGATATTAGACAACACACTTCTAAAATAACCCACGGGTGAAAGAAGTCGTCACACACTTTTTTTGTCTGACATGTAAAGAGCTTGGCAGTAGTCACTCCAGTCCTCACAACAAAGAAAAAGCTGAACAAACTGAAAATCAACAACTCTTCTTAGATCCATCAGAGAATTGATGTTTCAGGGCCAACCGTTGTTCTCCCAACTGGAGAGACAGGCAAATACAGAGAATTATGGCTTACCAGGAACAGAAGACATGTCCGGAGCCAGCAACTGATACATCAGGTCCGGTTTTCATTAAATTACAAGGCATACTAAAAGGCAAAAATCATGGTCTGAAGAGACAAAGCGAGCATAAGAACCACATTCAGATCTGGCAAAAACTTTGGAATGAACAGATCAGGAAATTAAAATAATTATGATTAATATACTAAGGTCACTAATGGAAAAAGGAGACACCTGCAAGAATAGATTGGGTAATATAAGCAGAGAGATGGAAACTCCAAGATTCAAATGGAAATGCTAGAAACCAAGAAGAAATCACAAAGTAAATTACAAGGTATTTTCAATGGAAAGATAACGAAAATAAAACACCAAAATCTGTGAGATGTAGTTAATGTAGTACTTAGGGGAGAAATCTGTAGGGTTTTTTTTTTTTTAATTAGAAAAGAAAAATGATCCAAAAACGTTGACCAAAGTTTCCATTTCAAAGAGCTTCTAAAAAATGAGCAAAGTAAACCCAAGGTAAGTAGAAAAAAGGAAATAATAAAGTAAGACCAGGTACCACTGAAATAGAAAATGAACAAATAATGGAAAAAATTAACAAGGCCAAAAAGTTGGTTCTTCAAAAGATCAACAAAATTGATCACCTCCTAGCTAGAGTAATCAGGTAAGAAAAGTAGAAATCGAATCACTAGTACCAGGAATGAAAGAGGACTTACACTACCAATACTATAGACATTAAAAGGCTAATAAGAGGGCTTCCCTGGTGGTGCAGTGGTTGGGAGTCCGCCTGCCGATGCAGGGGACACGGGTTCGTGCCCCGGTCCGGGAAGATCCCACATGCCGCGGAGCGGCTGGGCCCGTGAGCCATGGCCGCTGAGCCTGTGCGTCCGGAGCCTGTGCTCCGCAACGGGAGAGGCCACAACAGTGAGAGGCCCACGTACCGCAAAAAAAAAAAAGGCTAATAAGGGAATATTTTTTAAAATTATTTTTTAGTTTATTTTTTATTGAAGTATAGTTGACTTACAATGTTTCAGGCAAACAGCAATGTGATTCAGATTATACAGGTAACAATCTGGACTTGTGATTGGCATGTGAAGTATGTGACTGGGGGACAGTCTTGTGGGGCTGAGCCTTCAACCTTGGGATCTGATGCTACCTCTAGGTAGATACTGTCAGAATTGAGTTAAATTGTAGGACACCCAACTGGTGTCTGGAGAGTCTGAGAACTGCTGGGTGTGGGGAAAATCCCCACACATCTAGGCACAGCAGTGCTCTTGTGAACAGTAAAGGAGACACACAGGAATGTGTTTTTCCATACAAGTCAAAACCAACACTGTATAACAAGGATAATACATCAATAAAACAGAAAATTAAAACCGTTTCAACAAAACGAGGAGGAGAAAAGATGAACATTTCAACAGATGCAGAAAAAGCATCTGGTAAAATTCAACATCATTCATAGTTGAAAACTCTCATCAAACTGTATATATGGAAAGGAACGTTCTCACTCTGATAAAGGGCATCTATGAAAAACCTACAGCTAACATCACAGTTAATGATGAAATACTGACTACGTTCCCCCTAAGACTGGTTACAAGGCAAGGATGCCCACTCTTACCACTTCTGGTCACCACGGTTTTGGAGAGCCTGGCCAGTGCAAAACGCAAGCAAACAGATGAAAGGCACAAGGACTGGAAAGCAAGAAGCAAGACTGAATTTGCAGAGCACATCACCGTTTGCATACAAAATCCTAAGGAAGCTACAGAAAAGCTAACGCTTTACCAAGAAGTGAGTTTAGCAAATTCACGAGATACAAGGTTAATATATATATATATATATATATATATATATATATATATATATAAAAGTGTATTCTTACATGCTAGCAGCAAACAACTGGAATTTAAAATTTGAAAAAAACAGTTCCATGTAGTACTAAGAAACATAAAATATTTAGGAATAAAAATTTTTTGGTTTTGCTATGTTTTGTATTTTGAAATAACTAGATGCACAGGAAGTTGCAAAGATAGCAGAAAGAGGTCTAGTGTACCTGTCACCCCATTTCTCTCAATGGTTACACCTTATGTAATTCTAATATATCAAAATCAGGGAGCTGACATTGGTACAACATACGTGTACAGTTCTATGCACTTTAATCACATCTGTAGATTCGTGTAATGCGCCACCCCCCAGGCTCTGCTCCCCCGATCAAGACAGAGAACTGATCCATCACCACAAGATCTCCGTCCAGCCCCCCTTTACAGACACACTCACCCTCTCTCCTCTACCGGTCCTCGTCTCTGGCAAACACTAATCTGATTGCCGTCTCTACAGTTTAGAGTCATTGACCTGTTTTCTGTCTGTATAGTTTTGCCTTTTCTAGAATGTACTTTAAATGGACTCATACAGCAAGTGACCTTTTAAAAATGGCTTTTTTTCTTCACTCGGCAAAACGCCTTGAGATTCAACAAGTTGTCGTGTGTATCAGTAGTTTGTCCTCTTTACTGCTGAGCAGTAACGTCTGGTATGGATGTGCCACGGCTTATTTAACCACTCACCGATCTGGAGACATTCTGGTTGTTTCCACATTTTGGGAATTCCAAATAAAGCTGCTATCAACATTCCCGTACAGCTTTTGTATGGACATAGTTTCCATTTCCCCGGGGTAAATGCCCAGGATGTGATTGCGGGGTTTTATGCTAAGTATGTTTAGTTTTTTAAAGAAACTCCCAAACTGTTTTCCAGCATGGCTATATCACTGTACATTCCCACCAGCGATGTATGAGGGATCTAGTTTCTCCACATCCTCACCAGCCTTTGGTATTGTTCGCTAGTTTTCACGTTCTAAGAAGTGTCTCCACAAGGTTTTTATTTGCATTTCCCTTAATCCGCAGTGACCCAATAGCTACTGAAGTTTGCCATCTGTATGTCCTCTTAGGTGCAATCTCTTATCTTTTGTCCATTTTCTACTTGGATTGTTTTATTACTGTTGAATTTTAAGCGTTCTTTATATACTCTAGATATTGAGTCCTTTGTTAGATACGTGGTTGGCAGATATTTTCTCTCCGTCTGTAGCCTGTCTTTTCATGCTCATAAGAGGGTCTTTTGCAGAGCAAAAGTTTTGGATTTTGATGAAACCAAAACTGATTCCCCCCCCCCAAAACGATTTTTTTCTTTTATGGGTCGTGCTTTTGGTGTCATATCTAAGAACTCTTCACCAAGCCTCAGGTCCCAAAGAATTTCTACTATGTCATTCTCTCCAAGTTTTTTTTTCTTTTTTGCGGTACGCGGGCCTCTCACTGCCGTGGCCTCTCCCGTTGCGGAGCACAGGCTCCGGACGCGCAGGCTCAGCGGCCATGGTTCACGGGCCCAGCCGCTCCGCTGGCATGTGGGATCTTCCCGGACCGGGACACGAACCCGCGTCCCCTGCACCGGCAGGCGGACTCTCAACCACTGCGCCACCAGGGAAGCCCTCTCTCCAAGTTTTATAGTTTCACATTTAAGTCTATAATCCAGTTTGAGTTAACTTTTGTATAAGGTATGAGATTTAGGTCAAGGTCCTTTGTTTTTTCCTTGTTTTGCCTACGGATACCCAGTTGCTCCACACCATTTAATAATAATCCTCGGAAGGCGATTCTTCCTTCATTGAACTGCTTTTTCACCTTTGTCAAAAACCAGTTGGGCATACTTGTACGGAGCTATCTTTGGGTTTGTTCCATTGACCTGTGTGTCTATACCTTTGCCAACACCACACAGTTTGATTACTGTAGCTACACAAAATGTCTCGAAGTGAGGTAGAGGTGACTCCTCCCACTTTAGTCTTCAATTTCAAAATTGTTTTGGCTATTCTAGTGCTTCTCCGTATAAATTTTAGAATAATCATATTTATATTTACGAAAGATTTTGTTGAGATTTGGGTAGGAGCTGTATTAAATTTGTATATAAATTTAGGGAGAACTGACATCTCTACTATGTTGAGTCTCCTAATCCATGAACACGGTATGTCTCTCCATCAGTTCAGATCTTCTCTGATTTCTTTAATGAATGTTTTATAGTTTTTATATGCCCTATGTACGTTTTGCTAAATCTACACCAAAGTTTTTCTCTTTTGGGGGGAGAAATTGTTAATGGTACTGCATTTTAAATTCTGTTTCAATATGTTCATTGCTAGTATATAGCAAAAAACTGATTTTTTTTCTATGTTGATTTTATATCCTGTAACCTGGATGGACTGACTTACTAGTTCTGTGGCTTTTGGGGTGGATTCCTTGGGATTTTTCTATGTCATCTGATAAGAGGAACTTTTCTGATTTGTATGCTTTGTATTTCCTTTCTTATATTTCTTGCCTTATTGCACTAGCCAAAACGATTAAAAAAAAAAAGTAAAAAACCTCTTCGTTGGAAAATGTAGAACACTGGTATGGGACGGCTCCTTGAGCTCATTCAAAGGGTGACGATCCTGGGTGGGCCTGATCTAATCAGTTGAGCTTTTCAAAGAGGCCTCTCCTGCTGGCCTACAGGAAAGGAAGCAGCTATGTTGTGAGAGGAGGGGGCCACATGGCAGGGAACCGAGGGCAGCCCCTGGGAGCTGGGAGTGGTCCCCGGCCAACAACTAGCAAAAAAAGGGAGATCTCAGTCAAGCAACTGCAAGGAGATGAATTCTGCCAAAGACAGGTCAGCTGGAAAAGGCCTTGGAGCTTAGATGAGACTGCAGCCGCACTGACACCCTGACCTCAGCCTGGCGAGACCCAGAGCAGGGGACGCCGTCAACCCGGGGCAGCAGCACTCCTGATTGGTACACACCGTGAGACACACATTTGTGCCATTGTCTGAAGTTTCTACACTGTAATAACTTGTAAACAGCAATTAAACTAATACATTTCTTAGGGCAAAAGCCCACGAACCATCAGAGAAAAAGGTCACTTCACTTGTATATCTGCTTGCATTAGTAGCTACTGAATGAAGATGCGTATTTTTTCAAAGCTGAATCTTAATGTGAGCTGAAACATTATTTCCTTTAATAACAGTGAATTCCTGACCTCTGTTTGCTGTCTAGGACCTATTTAGAAAAGCTTGCTCTCCCCCCCACCCCCCATCAGAATGGCAATACTAAGAAATGATTCCTCCTCCTTCCCGATTAACATAAAATAGAAGCATTAAAAACCCAATAAATGTCTGAAAAATCTCTTGCTTAGGCATTAGTCATTAGCTAACTCAAAACAAATAGGATGAGTCAGGTTTCTTCAGGCTTTTTATGGAAAGCCCCTGTACTTTTACTAACATTCAAATAACACAAAGAAAAAGCCTCCAAAACGCAATAGCTCCCAAACTACCAATATGTATCGTATTAGAAATTAAACCTGAGAGAATTTAAAAATACAAAAACATACAAGCGTATCCCTAGTTAGCCACCAGTGATGACATTGTCACATGTCACGTGGCCTCTGGAAAACCCTGCTCTGCACTCTTGGGAGAATGGAAGTGAAAAAGGCAAATAATGTCTTAGTATTATTATGAAAGCAGTTTGAACTTGTGGGGCCCTTGAAAGGGTCTCAGGGACTTGCAGCCCACACTTTGAGAACCACTGCCCTAGAGAGCTTTGGCACAGCATAATCACCAAAGCCAAGGCTGGAAGCGACCCCAGGTCCATGCGCAGCTCATGCATAAACTGCAGCATCGTCTTAGAACAGAAAACCACAGGAGAACGAATATGAGGGGACCACCACCATGCGCATCTCAAAACAAAATGGGGAGCTGGAGAGACAAGTCATAGTCAGAGATTTACACTATTCTTTATTCACAGGAAGTCTGAAAACAGGCAGAGCTAAACATAATGCAACAGCCACAGTCGCTAAAGGACATGTAGCACTTCCTACGTGCCAGACACTGTTCTGAGTGCTCTTCACTTATTGATTCAATGAATCCTCACAACACTACCGGAGGGAGGTATACTGTTATCCCTATTTTACAGATGAGAAAACTGAAACAGTGTTTAAGTAACCTGGCCAATGGGAAGTCATATGGTTCCTTGGTCCTGTTGAGGGATACACAGGCGGTAAAAATACCATCAGAACGGTGGTTACGGTGGGGTCCACGGGGTTTATAAGTTACCGCTGATATTCTTAATCTGAGGGGAAGGTACAGACGTGATTGGCTTATTTTTTAAACGTTTAAACTGTTTTAAACTAAATATGTTTTCAAACCCTCTTCTGTACAGGATATGAAAAACATTTATATATTTTACAATTTTTAAAAAGAGCAAGAGAGAAGGAAACACAGTGAAGGGCATTACAAAACAACCCTTGAGGTCTGGCCACTCCCTCCAAGTGTTTTTTCTGAAAAGTGTGCAGATCTCATTAAATATAATCATTCCACCACTTTTTTCCAAGTCCCACGATTGGGGCTACTTTCTTTCTACCACCTGATCTCCTGCCACTGGACTGCCACCAGTGGCCTTGTCATAGGACTATAAACACATAAAACAACACAGATACTCAATATTTAAAGCATTAAAATAGAAAAACACCTGGTACTTCAAGGCTGAGGAGCTAAAAGTCAAAAAGAAAGTCCTCTGTTAGCAATATCTAAGTGGGGTACATGGCTGAGAAAAGAAAAAAGCACCATGTGATGAGGTCCGTGTGTTTTCGGAGAGTCGGAGTCTCCGCTCTGCTCTTTCCTATTGTCCGTGTTTTTGCCTTGGGGAAGAAGTAGAAAACTTGAGAGATGACTAAAACGATAGTAAATTATGAATTATTCGGGCTTTCCAAGTAGGAGAGAGGTCACTTTTACCCAAACAAATGATTCAGGCTTACTTCTGGGTAGCTGCCTTTTGTGAAGTCCACACGTCTCATTCCCTACACATCCCTGAGTCAACAAGCGCTTCATCAGAACCCCAGCGGGGCTGATCACTGCTCGCTGACAAACCTACGTAATCAATCCTACTGGTCTTTCCCACACACAACGCGAAGCACTTAAGAGCTAAAAATGCCTTTCCACCCAGGAGTCCACACTATGGTTTTCTTTACTTCTGGGCACTGTTTATTCTTTGCTCCAAAGACACACCTCTGACACAATGGCAGGTTGGTGACCATGCTCACAGATGCCACATGGGAGCCTGGGAGGATCCATCCAAGCACACACATCCCACAAGTGTCCCAGAACCATCTTTTAAAACCTGTCGCTGCCCCTTTAAATCTTCCCAACCCCCTCCCCCCAAATCCATCTTCACTTCCTTCTACTGGCAGCTTATCCAGGGAGCTAAGTTTAGCTACCAAATGCTCCAAATGCTAATCTTTCCTCCAGGGATGTCGACTTAGCTGGAGGGGCCGCCCTGGCAACAGAGCACTTGCTTCCCCAGAAGAATCAAAGCAGAGCAGCTGTCAAATCCCTGGTAGGAAGGGGTCTCTCCTCACAACATTTTTTTTTTTGGCAGGGGGAGGAGGCGGGGTGTGGTAGGGAGGCAGCATCTTCTGGGAGAACTGTTCCTCACTCCAGCTCATTCTATCCTTTCCACAGTCTCGACAAGGTCAGCCAGGTCAACCCTCATGGTCCCTGTCTCATCTTGGGATGGCTTGTTATTTTCAACCCAAAGCAATAAAATTTAAACAGAGTCAAAATGCAGCACAGACCTCACAAAACCCATTCTGGTTTCCTACATCACCTGGATCTCAGCTGTGGGAATCCTTTTCGAGTTATACTTATGGAAGGAAAAAGACGACGACCTGCACAAAAGTTCATGTGAAGTTCAAGCCCCAGCTCTGGGGGTGGGGGGGCTTCACCGCGGGGGCCGGCTCTCTGGCAGTGTGGGCTCTCCAAGGGGAGTGGTTCCTTGGCTGAGACCAGACCTCCTGTCACATAGGGCTGTAAGATGGCTGACCTGGTGACAGACTGAGATACCACAGAAGTAAAAGGAAAGGAGAAAACCCAGTGAGATTTTTTTTTTTTTTTACCTGATGGTGTTCAGGCTACACAGAAAGAGAAAGCTTAAAGACCTACATCCTCTTCTGTAGCTAATGGAAGTGACTGTGGGATTCTCCAGAATCATGACTAGCTTGTCTCTTAATTCCTAAGGATAGAGACAATTCCCACTTTACAGCACACATGCTTCCAAAACAAGCCTCTCAACCCTAAACCCACATAAAGTTTCACTTGATTTACAATCTGGAAACTAATGGTTCTTCTTTCCCGTTTACTTGAATTTGCTTTAACAAAATCATGAACAGTTACCAGAATGGCTCCTGGAAAACAAAACCTCACCAGCACAGCTGCGATAAAAATGCGAAGAGACAGCAGCTAGAAGGGCTGCATTCACACTTCCGGGAGTGGCTGGTGCCAACCAGCTCTTAAGATGGCCACTTAAAATTCAACTCCCAACCAGCCCACGTCATCCCATCTGTCCCACCAGCGAAATGCCTGAACTTGAGAACAGCACAGGCTGTCCAGCTGCCCACCAGCTTAGCCATTACAGGAGCCTGGCGTCACCTGACCCCCTCACATGCCTGCAGAGATGCTGGGCTCTACCCTCATCCCTACCACGACTACCAGCTCTGCCCCCAGCCCCTAAAGAAAAATTTAAAGCAGTGGAGAAATCCGTGAAATCAAGACATGCCAAAACTATTGGTTCAGACCCCACGAAGCTCTGACTCTGAGGTTGAGGAGGTGAACACAGGTTTCATTTCCAGGAGGAGTTATAAGGGCCTTAGCACAGTGCCTGGCTAACAAGTGCTCATAGGTACTTGACTTATGGACAAGCACAGATCAGCGGAAACCACTCGCCCTGCTGGACAACAACGCCAGTAACAGGCTCTCGGTGCCCGGTACTGTGCTACGCTGGTGACATATGTTATCTTCTTTGATCCAAACATAGTATGATTATTCCTGCTCCCCAGAGGAAGCAAGCAAAGTTTAGAAGCTAACTTGCTCAAGGTCAAAGAGGCTGCTCAACCCCAAGGCCAGCCTCTCACCCCTCCACTTGCAGGGCTGGGCTGTAACCCACGACCAGAGACCACCCGCCAGCCTCCAGGGATAAGCGCGAGGGCACTTCACAGGAATTAAGTTAAGAGATCGGAACAAGCATGGGAATCCCATTCCTGCCGCGAAGGCCGGGGAGGCGGCGCCCAGGCACTGGGACGAGAGGGGACGTCGTCCGGACGGCCTCGCCCCCACGGTGGAAGGGCGCCAGGGCGCCTGCAACGGGCCGCTCCATCCTCCCCCACCTCGGCCGAACAAAAGGGGAAGAGAAGGGCTCAAAGCAGCCCTCTGTCTGCCAAAGACTGACTCACCCGCGGGCTCGCCGCTTGGCGCTCGGAATCAGCAAAAGGCAAGCTCTGCTCAGGGAACCGGAGCCGCGGCAGGCGGGGAGGACGGAAGGCCAGGGGCGGGGCCGCGCCAGACACTCCCGTGGGCGGGGGCCGGCGGCTCACCCCCGTGGCGGGCAGGTCCGGACCCCGGGCTCGGCACCCCCGCCCGCAGGCCCTCTGCACCTGGGGCCCCCCCACGAGCCCACTGCCTCTCCACCCTCAGCCATGCCTCCAGTTTGCTGCTGACCCGAAGTTAAGCAGGATTTCATAAGAGACACCCCCCCACCAAAAAGGAAAACCCCACCAAAACACACGGCTTAGTGTAAATGCCAAAGGTATTACGATTCACAGGAGAGACTCAGTCCCCGCGACATGTGACAGGAACCAGGGAGGTTTAGAACAGGACGGCTTCATGGCTGCGGGCGGGCCAGTCTGCACTCAGCACCCACGTTTATTTGCTTCACCTGGCAGAGAACACGCGGAGTCCAGCACAGGTAACCCACCAAGGGCGTCTTCCTTTGGCCTTGCCAACTGTCTGAGCACATGCTCGTTTGGAAAAGCTACCCGGGCTCCCTCGACCTCAGCCACCACGCAGCTCTGTTGGGTGGGATGAAGCTCTGCAGACGTATACTAGCTCATTTTTCAACTGTAAATGGACCAGTGATCTAGACAAAAAAATTATTTCATGATGTGCAATACCTGGAGAGAGCTGCCACAAAAACATGTATGTTTCCCAATGAGAAGCATCGTAAAGAAGATTCTGGAAGCAGGCACTGACTGGTACCTGTGTTGTAGTTATTACTGGGTCATGCTATGGTACTTCAAAATTCAGCACTTCCAGTAACTACTCTTAAAACTAACCTAAAAAAAAAGCACATCAGTAAACCTCAGCCTTAAGAAAGGTTACGTTACAGAACACGTCAGGCTGAATAAAGGGATCTTTATTTAGGTTCTAGCTTGTCACTAAAGGAGACAATTCAATACAGAGACCAGCCTGTCAAAATCACCTATAAAGGTGACGTGCAATTCAAGACCCAAGATGAGTCTTAAGACATCACTTTTGTGAAACTGATTTGCCAGGCCATTTGGAGAACCAACCTCTGTCAGTAACTAGGCTTCCTGATCAATCCCTGTCTCTTTTCTCCGCAGCAGAAAATGGCATGTGAAATAAACATCCAGCTGGCTTTCTTCCCTCAAGAACCAGAGCCGGCCAGAGAGAACTTCGACCTTGGCCCTTGAGCGAAGTGCCACGTCCCAGAGGGTGCACCCCGGTGGCGCAGCCACGAATGTGTGGAAACCCCAATCCGGGCTACTTTTGGGGTTCCTCCTTAGAACAACATCAGGGATTTGCTCAGGAGCAGAGCCAAATGAGACGTAAGCCACCCACAGCCCGAGCAGCGGGGCCTCCTGACAAAGGGCACATTTGAAAGGTGTCAATAAATTGCTTCTCAAAACAGCATGTTTTCCACCTTCTCAAATGGGGAGTTTTGCTTGACATTTCCAAAAAACACTTTTTTAAGCTCAGTAAATAAAAGGGTGAATTGTAGGGTTATTTCACAAAATCTTGCTTCTTAAAGCTCAGGGAAGACAACGTTCTATCACATCCGGCACTAAGACTAGTAGACCAAGTTCCTTTTTAAAAGAGAATATCCACTGAGAAGCCAAAGTAGAGATTATACGACCCACTTCCAACCTCGTAAACTAAAAGCTGTTCCTGGTGACCAGCTTCAGCCAAGGCCGAAATGAGCAATAATGAGAGAAAGGGGGGAACTTCCCTCTCGGGGCCACCACTGCTGATTTATGGTGCTCCACGGAGTTTCTCTGGAGAGACAGGCTTGCCCTTTCCTTTCACCAGAACCGACCACCAACTCACCATCGTTAAGGGGCCCTAAATTCTCATGCAATGTTGGGTAAGAGGAAAGACAGGGAAAAAATAAAATACCACCTATCGTGAAAACCACCCCCCAAAGAGCAAACTTTCCTCCCTCTCGTAAGCACCATTAATATATTTATATTTCCTTTAAGAATGATGCATAAGAATGTTCATAGCAGCATTCTTCTTCTGGCCAAAGAGTGGAAAACAACCCAAATGCCCATCACACAACTGGTGAATAGATAAAGGAAAGGTTTACCCACATAGCAGAATACTAGTGAGGGATAAAAATGAATGGAATACTGACACATGCTACAATATGGAGGAACCTCGAACACATTAAGCTAAGGGAAAGAAGCCAGGCACGGAAGGCCACACACCGTATGACTCCATTTATAGGAAATACCCAGAAAATCTACGGAGACACAACGTGGATGTGGGGCTGCCGGGGACTGGGGACTGGGCTTCAGTGTACATGGGCGTGAGGGACCTTACTGGGACAATGGAGAGGTTCTAAAACTGCCTTATGGTGACGGCTGCACAACGTGGTAAGTTTACTAAAAGTCACTGATTTGTACACTTTAAAAAAGCTGCATAAAAGAAGGAAGTTTCCATAAAACCGAGTTATTTATTCAAAAATGCTGTTTTGCTCATACTGAGAATTAATCATCTCCATTTAAAGACTCCTAAGTAGGTGAACGTTGGTTCAGGTCTAAGAACTATTTCAGGGGCTCAAAATTTTCAGGGCAGGTAAAACTCCAATTATAAAGTCTGTTATCATCTTTATTAAACCACAGCTATTTAACAAAATAGCGGCAGGAAGTTACACAGGCCCTGAACGTCACTTAAACGGAAACCAAGTTGTCACTAAATGGAACGACAGGCTCCTGCAGGAGCCCCCATCCCCGGACCCCCCAGGCCTAGGCTGGTGCTGCCACAGTGAGTGGAGGAGGATGGCACTGGGACCCATGGAGGGTCTGAGCTTGACCTTCCTTCCTGTGCAGATGCGAGTCTGGGCCTCTCAGAACCCCCTAAGGAAGGAAGGCGAAAGCGAATTTTGGTGTTGGCCTATCTACCTTCTAGTCCAGGGATTCCCAAAGTGCATCCCCTCTGCCCAGACGTCCTTGGAGCAAGGTCTGCGCCGAAGCAAACGGCCCCTCTTCCCTGGGAGCCGCAGCATCGTGAGAGGCCTGGACATATTCTGCCCAGAGAGGCCTGCTTAGCCGCGTTTTCCCCATTTTTCTCACATTTATTCACTGTCAAAATCTTCCTTCACGTTAGACTAAAAGCGTACCCTCTTTTAGAAATTAGAAACAAAGCCCTCTTTACAATGTGTCCTTATGAAAAAGGGAGAAAACCACTATCCTTGTTAATTTATTAAAACACTTTGGCATCTGACTGGAAGTATATCAGGCCGTCCGTGTCTTACAATTTTGACGTAAGACAAGGATAAAAAAAAAAAAAAGCATTCAGAGAAAAAATTATATGCGATAGAGAATGAGAAAGGCAGTGGGGAGAAAATGAGAGTAAGCCAATGACTGGAGTCCTTAGCACTCCTCTTGAAACTTTTCTGTAGTTCGAAATGATGTCAAAACAAAAAGTTAAAGAAATTAAAAATGATCATCGGAGACATTCTATGCTTGTAAACATGGGCACAAATGCTATCTGAGGAAGGCTGTTAACAATACTTCAAAAAGTCAGCCAGTGAAATACCTACTCAGAGTCTGTTTCCAGAAATCCTCTTGCACAGGTGAGAATCAGATGGCGCTGCTCTGTAGAAGGCCTGCTTTAGGGACTCACACATAGACCGACCGTGTCTGCCTGGTCACGCACTGAACTGCCCTATAAAGATGTTATGGGAGAACAGGTCCACGGCTCTCCCCTAAAAGGCATACATTTTCTAGCAGTCTCCCGAAGGCTGCTGTACTGGTAGCCTCTCTGGCTTATTACTGTTTATTATTCACTGGTTTATCATTCATGTTCCTGGGAATTTGCTGACTAGATTCCAGTTGAGATTATGCATGAAGTTTATCTGTTCAGCTGTTTGAATCCTCCAAACCATTCCTCCTAACAAATAGCTTATGTGTTAGTATCATGGGGGAGCTCACTTTTATTTCATAATCCAGACTCCTCTCCGTTGACATCTGGAGAGCAGGTTTTGTTTCTAACATATAAATGAATGATTTTCTCTACCATAGCTTAGGGATCCACATTCATAATTTTATTTCACCTAATGCTAAAGAATTTCTTCTTACTCAAGTATTTTGTGAAAGTGATAACTTTAAAAAGAATTCAAAACAATTTCTAAGGCTTCAATTCTAATATTCTTACTTGAGGGAAAGAAACCAAAACCATCTCTAATCCAGTGCCTATCAGCTAGCTTAATCAAAGCCACGGCCTGTCCTCTCAGCTGTAGCTACATATGAGTGCAGGTGAGTCGTCTTTGTTTCTCTGGGACTGGAGGGGAGCTGAATAAATGGCCCTGGAGGTTTCAGCCACAGTTGGGTTCTAGGGAGGCACCTGAAGTTTCCTCTCTCATTTCTCACAGCAGGTGCCAACGAATCCTGAAGGGAATGCAGAGATTAATTACAGCTGGACTTACTTTGGCCCGATCCTCTTAAGGAATGAAATCCTTGGAGACTTGAGGAAGAATTAATTATTTAAAATGCTTCTGTTCAGGCTGAATGCACAAAGCGTTGAGGTAGGTGTGTTAGATTTTGTGCAGTGAAAAAGTAATAACCTGCATCATGAGGAAAATGAAGACCTTTCCTTGAAGGGACGGGAGGCATAATCCTAGGAACTCGGATCCCAAGGAACCCCAACTAATTTTCCAAAATTTTAACCCTTGACATTTATCACTTTCATTAAAATTTAAAGGAAAGGTAACACCAGTTTTGCCAGGCTGATCGATGGCAGAGGCCAATACGAGATTTTGTTAAGTGAATGAATGAGCAGGAATAGAGGGTACTCTCTAAAGCTGAGAACTCCTGAATTTTGTGGCTCAAACATTCAATTAAAGGTAAAGACACAGACGTAGAGAATGGACTTGAGGACACGGGGAGGGGGAAGGGTAAGCTGGGACGGAGTGAGAGAGTGGCATCGACATATATACACTACCGAATGTAAAACAGCTAGTGGGAAGCAGCCGCACAGCACAGGGAGATCAGCTCAGTGCTTTGTGACCTCCTAGAGGGGTGGGACAGGGAGGATGGGAGGGAGACGGGGACATATGTATGCAGATGGCTGACTGACTGCTGTACAACAGAAACTAACACAACATTGTAAAGCATTTATACTCCAATAAAGATCTATTAAAACTTTTTTTTAAAAAGGTAAAGAAAATCAGTAACAAGTTGGAAGTTCTATATCCTGTTTTTATTCACAACAATGTATCTCGTATGCTCTGTTGCATATTAACACACACCTATCTTTTTTTTTTTTAAGAATTGTAAAAAACAAGTAACATAAAACTTACCATCTTAACTATGTTTAAGTGTGTGGCTCATAGTGTTAAGTACCCTCACATTGTTGTGAAATGGGTCTCCAGAATATTTTCAACTTGAAAATCGGAAACTCTGAACCCATCCAACAACAACTTCCCATTCCTCTCCCTCAGCCCCTGGTATCCTACTTTGTTTCTATGAATCTACTGTAGGTACCTCATGTAAGTGAAATCACACAGTATGTGTCTTTTTGTGACTGGCTTATTTCACTTAACATAATGTCTTCAAGGTTCATCTCTGCTGTAGCATGTGACAAGACTTCCTTCCTCTTTAAGGCTGAATCATAGTCCACTGTTTGGATGGACCACATTTTGTTCATCTGTTTATGTGTCAAAGGACACCTGTGTTGCTTCCACTGCTTGGCTATTGTGAGTAATGCTGATATGAACATGGGTATGCAACTATCTCTGAGAATCTACTTTGGATTCTTTTGTATACATGTGCAAAAGTGCTGTTGCTGGATCATGTTGTGGTTCTATTTTTAATTTCTGGAGAAACCTTCATACTGTTTTCCACAGCACCTGCACCATTTTACAATCCCTGCAACAGTGCAGAAGGGTTCCAATTTCTCATTATTCTCACCAAGACTTGTTACTTTGTTTTTTCTTTGTATCACAGCCATCCTAACAGCTGTGAGAGGTAGTACCTCACTGTGGTTTTGATGTACATTTCACTGATGATTACTGAGGTTGAGCATCTTTTCGTATGTTGTTGACCATTTCTGTTTATCATCTTTGCAGAAATATCTATTCAAATCCTTTGTTCATTTAAAAATAGGGGTGTTTTTTGCTGTTGAGTCGTAGAGGTTTTTAATATATATATATATTTTAGATATTAACCTTTTATCAGCTATATGATTTGCAAATATTTTCTCCCATTCCACAGGTTGCCTTTTCATTCTGTTGACTGTGTCCCTTTGATGCACAAAAGTTTTAAAGTTTGATGTAGTTCCATTTGTCTATTCTTGCTTTTGTTGCCAGTGCTTTCAGGGTTCTATTCAAGAAATCATTGCCAAGTCCAATGTCATGAAGCTTCTCCCCCAGTTTTCTTTTAAGTGTTTTCTAGTTCTAGGTCTTAGGTTTAGTTCTTTGATCCATTTTGAGTTAACTTATGTATTATAAGTGTCCAAATTAAAAAGAAATTGCCATACAGCATTCCACTGAATACATGTACAAAAACTTAGCTGAGCCTATCAACAGCCACTTAGGGTATTGCCAGTGTTTTGCTATTGTGAACAATGATGACATGAATACTCTTTATGTAAGTTTCTCACACACATGAGAACAAGTATCTCCCGGTCTTTTTAGGAGTTAGAGTTACCTCTTGACTGGCTTATTTCAAATTTTAATTTTTTATTCTTCATTTCATTTGTATTACAATCCCTTTCCTTGAAACCCTTAGGACTAGATAAATGTATTTTGGAATTCAGAAATTTCAGATTTTGTCTGTAATTAAAAAAAAAAAACTCCCTACAAACAAAAAAGTCCTAGGATGTCCTGTGGCTTCATAAGCGAATTCTACCAAACATACAAAGAAGAACTTATATTGATCCTTCTCAAACTCTTTCAAAAGACTGTAGAGGAGGGAACACTCCCAAAGACATTCTCTGAAGCCACCATCACCCTGGTATCACCCTGATGCCAAAACCTGACAAAGACACTACCAAAAAAGAAAATTACAGGCCAATATCTTTGATGAATATAGATACAAAAATTCTCAACAAAACATTAGCAAACTGAATCCAACAACACATAAAAAAGATTATACACCACAACCAAGTTGGATTCATCCCAGGGTCACAAGGATGATTCAATCAATGTGACACACCACATCAACAAAAGAAAAGACAAAAATCACATGATCATCAATAGATGTAGAAAAGCATTTGATAAAACTCAACATCCATTATTGATAAAAACTCTTACCAAAGTGTGTATAGAGAGAACATATCTCAACATAATAAAAGCTATTTATGACAAACACACAGACAATATAATATTCAACGGTGAAAAGATGAAAGTCTTCCTGCTAAAATCTGGAACATGACAAGGATGCTCACTATCATCACTTCTATTCAACACAGTCCTGGAAGTCCTAGCCACAGCAATCAGACAAGAAAAAGAAATAAAAGGTATCCAAATTGGAAGGGAAGAGGTAAAACTGTCATTATATGCTGGTGACATGATACTATATATAGAAAACCCTAAAGACTCCACACAAAAGCTACTAGAACTGATAGGTGAATTCAGCAAGGTAGCAGAATACAAGATTAACATACAGAAATCGGTTGCATTTCTTTACACTAACAATGAAATATCAGAATGGGAATGCAAGGAAACAATCCCTTTTACAATCACATCAAAAAATAAAATACTTAGGAATAAACCTGACCAAGGAGGTGACTTACATGCCGAGAACTACGAAACATTAATAAAGGAAACTGAAGATGATTCAAAGAAATGGAGATATCCCACACTCTTGGATTGGAAGAATTAACATTGTTAAAATGGCCACGCTACCCAAAGCAATCTACAGATTTAATTCAATCCCTATCAAATTACACATGACATTTTTTACAAAAGTAGAATAGTCCAAAAATTTATAAGGAACCATAAAAGACTGAGAATTGCCAAAGCAATCCTGAGGTAAAAGAACAAAGCAGGAGGCATAACCCTCTCAGACTTCAGAGAACACTACAAAGCTACAGTAATCAAAACAGTGTGGTACTGGCACAAAAATAGACATATAGATCAATGGAACAGAACAGAGCTCCCAGAAGTAAACCCACACACCTACAGTCAATTAATCTTCAACAAAAGAAGCAAGAATATACAATGGAGAAAAGACAGTCTCTTCAGCAAGTGGTGTTGGGAGAGTTGTACAGCTGCATGGAAATCAATAAAGTTAGAACACACCCTCACACCATACACAAAAATAAACTAAAAATGGCTTAAAGCCTTAAATATAAGACATGACACCATAAAACTCCTAGAAGAGAACATAGGCAAAACATTCTCTGACATAAATCGTACAATGTTTTCTTAGGTCAGTCTCCCAAGGCAATAGAAATAAAAGCAAAAATAAACGGGAATCTAATCAAACTTACAAGCTTTTGTACAGCAAAGGAAACCATAAACAAAATGACAACCTACAAGAAAATATTTGCAAATGAAGAGACCAACAAGGGCTTAATTTCCAAAATATACAAACAGCTCATACAACTCAATAACAACAACAACAAAAAACCCAATCAAAAAATGGGCAGAAGACTTGGACACTTCTCCAAAGAAGACATACAGATGGCCAATGGACACATGAAAAGATGCTCAATATCGCTAATTATTAGAGAAAAGCAAATCAAAACTACAACGAGGTACTACCTCACACTGGTCAGAATGGCCATCATTAAAAAGACTACAAATAACAAATGCTGGAGAGGGTGTGCAGAAAAGGGAACCCTTCTACACTGTTGGTGGGAATGTAAATTGGTGCAGCCACTATGGAAAACAATATAGAGGTTCTTCAGAAAACTAGAGTTGCCATATGATCCAGCAATCCCACTCCTAGGCATATATCTAGACAAAACTATAATTCGAAAAGATACATGCACCTCTATGTTCATAAAGCACTATTCATAACAGCCAAGAAATGGAAAAAACCTAAATGTCCAACAACAGATAAATGGATAAGGAAGATTCGGTATATATATACAATGGAATACTACTAAGCCATAAAAAAGAATGAAATGATGCCATTTGCAGCAACATGGATGGACCTAGAGATTATCATACTACAGTGAAGTCAGAAAGAGAAATACCATATGATATCATTTATATGTCAAATCTGAAATATGACACAAATGAACTTATCTACGAAAAAGAAAACAGACATAGAGAACAGACTTGTGGTTGTCAAGGGGGAGGGGTGTGGGGGAAGGGTGGATTGGGAGTTTGGGATTAGCAGATGCAAACTATTATACATAGAATGGATAAACAACAAGGTCCTACTGTATAGCACAGGGAACTATATTCAATATCCCATGATAAACCATAATGGATGATAACATGAAAAAGAATGTATATATATGTATAACTGAATCACTTTGCTGTACAGCAGAAATTAACACAACATTGTAAATCAACTATACTTCAATAAAATAAATTAAAAAAAAAGAAAATTCAGATTTTGGAAAGTATTATGGCACATAGGCTACACATTACAAAGTATTATCAGTTGGGATTTAGGGTAGCACCCAGATTGCTTTGTTCTGGGAACTCTTTAAGAAAGGCAGTCTTTTCCTTCCCCTCCCCATCATCGAGTCACATCCCAGGTATTGGAGAACTGAGTACACGTTTAAAAAAAAAAAAAAAAAAAAAAAGACAGTGACATTCAAAGAAGCTGCCTTTCAATGAGTTACTTTCATATGGCACCAGGAAAAGAATCCATTTAAAACCTGATCCAGTGAATTAAGAAAATTATTTTTTTAAAAAAGAGCATTACTGAGGTATAATTGACATACAAGGAACTACACATATTCAAAGTGTACAGTTTATTAACTTCTGACATATGCATACACCTGGGGGATCATCACTACATTCAAGGTAATGAACATGAATCCATCACCCTCAAAAGTTCCCACATGTCCCTTCCTCTCTCCTGCAGTCCTTTCCTGTCTCCAGGCAACCACTGTCCTGCTTCTGTCACTATATGTATTCGTCTCCTGGTATCTGCGGGAATCGGTTCCAGGACATACCTTAAAGTTAGGTAGCATCACTCTTCCAAATTTGTTCTTCTCCTTCAATATTGTATTGGCTATTCTGAGTCCCTGCCTCTCCATATAAACGTGAGAATCAGTTTGTCGATATCTATGAAATAATGTACTGGGATTTTGATTGGGATTACACTGTATCTATAGATGTTGGGAAGAAGTGACATCTTGACAATATCAAGTCTTCCTATCCATGAAACATGGAATATCTCTCCATTTAGTTCTTTGATTTTGTTCATCAGAGTTTTGTAGTTTTCGTCATATAGACCTTGTACATATTTTGTTATTAGGTTTATGCCGAAGTACTTCATTTGGCTGGGGGGCACTAATGTACATGATATTGTATTTTAAATGTAAAATTCCACTTGTTCATTATTGGTATATAGGAGAACAATTGAATTTTGGAAATTAACCTGGCATCCTGCAACCATGCTATCATTGTTTATTAGTTCTGCGAGTTCTCTGTCAATTCTTTTGGATTTTCTATATAGATGATCACGTTTTCTGCAAACAGTTTTATGTCCTCCTTCTCAATCTGTATACCTTTTACTTCCTTTTCTTGCCTTACTGCGTTAGCATGGATTTCCAATATGATGTAGAAAAGAAGTGGTGAGAGGGGCCATTGTTACCTTGTATATGATCTTAATGGGAAAGCTTTGAGTTTCTCACCAGTAAGCATGACGTTATTAGCTGTAGGTTTTTTGTAGATCATCTTTACTGAGTTGAGAAAGTTTCCCACTATTCCTAGTTTGAGAGTTTTTATCCCGAATGGGTGCTGAATTTTGTCACATGAGTTTTCTGTATCTATTGATATAATCATGTGATTTTCCTTTTTTACTCTGTTGATGTGATGAATCACACTGACTTTTGAATGTGGAACCAGCCTTATGTACCTGATATAAAGCCCACCTGGTCATAGTGTATAATTCTTTTTATACATTTTTGAATTTGATTTGCTAACATTGTTGAGAATTTTGCATCATGTTCATGAGAGAGACTGTTCTCCAGTTCTCTTTTCTGGGAATGTCTTTGTCTGATTTTGGTATTCGGGTAGTACTAGCTTCATAGAATGAGTTAGGAACTATTCCCTCTGCTTCTGTCCTCTGAAAGAGACTGCAGAGAATTGGTATAACTTCTTCTTTAAATATTTGGTAGAATTCACCAGTGGACCCACCTGGGCCTGGTGCTTTTGGTTTAGGAAGGTAATTAATTATTGATTCAATTTCTTTTATAGATAAAGGCCTATTCAGAGCATCTACTTCTTCTTGTGTGAGTTTTGGCTGATTGTGACTTCCAAGGAATTGGTTCACTTCATTAGGTTATCAAATTTATGGGCACAGAGTTGTTCATAATATTCCTTTAATATCGTTTCAATTACCACGGGATCTGTAATGATGTCCTCTCTGATTTCTGGTATCAGTAACTTATATGTTTTCTTTTTTTCTTAGATGGCTTGATTAGAGGATGATCGATTTTATTGATCTTTTCAAAAAACAGCTTTTCGTTTTGTTGATTTTCTCTACTGATTTCCTGTTTGCGATTTCATCTATTTAATTCTTTGTTTTAAATCTTTCTTCTGTTCACTTTGGACTTAATTTGCTGTTCTTTTTCTAATTTTCTAAGGTGAAAACTTAGATAATTGATTTTAGATACTTTCCTACTATAAGCATTCAATGCTACAAATTCCCCTCTAAGCACTGCTTTTGCTGCACCCCACAAATTTTGATAAGTCTTGTTTTCATTTTTACTTAGTTCAAAATATTTAAAAATTTCTCCTGAGATTTCTTCTTTTATCCACGTGTTATTTAGAAGTGTGTTGTTTATTTATTTAAAATTTATTTATTTATTTTTGGCTGTGTTGGGTCTTCATTGCTGTGCGCAGGCTTTCTCTAGTTGCAGTGAACGGCGGCTACTCTTTTTTGCGGTGCGTGGGCTTCTCATTGCAGCGGCTTCTCTCGTCGTGGAGCATGGGCTCTAGGTGCCTGGGCTTCAGTAGTTATGGCATGCAGGCTCAGTAGTTGTGGCTTGCGGGCTCTAGAGCGCAGGCTCAGTACTCGTGGTGCATGGGCTTAGTTGCTCCACGGCACCTGGGATCTTTCCGGACCAGGGACTGAATCTGTGTCCCCTGCATTGGCAGGCAGATTCTTAACCACTGTGCCATCAGAGAAGTTCCAGAAGTGTGTTGTTTAATCTCCAGTATTTTGGGATTATTGATATAGCTGGATTAACATCTGTCATATTTGTTACTGTTTTCTGCTTGTCATCTTCGTTGTTCCTGTTTTTTTCTCCCCTCTTTTTGTCTTTTGTATACAACTGCTTAATAGTTCAGTGGTGTTAAATACATCCATAATGTTGCGCAAGCATTGCCACTATTCTCCACAGCTCTTTTAATCTTGTAAAGCAGAAACTCTGTAACCATTAAAAAATAACTTCTCATTCTCCCCTGCTCCTAGCCCCTGGCAATCACCATTTTACTTTCTGTGCCTATGATTTTGAATATTCTAAGTATTTCATATGACTGGTCATATAGTATTTCTCTTTTAGTAGACTGGCTTATTTTACTTAGCATAAGATCCTCAAGATTCATGCGCTGCGGTACATGACAGGACTTCCTTTCCGAGGCTGAATAATACTCCATTGTTATGTATATACAACACACTTTGCTTATCCATTTATCCACTGATGGATACCTGGGTTGCTTTCATGCTTTAGCTATTGTGAATAATGCAGCTATGAACATGGGTGTACAAATATCTCAAGACCCTGCTTTCAATTCCTTTAAGTATACCCAGAAGTAGAATTGCTGGATCATACAGTAATCTTATTTTTAATTTTTTGATGAGTTGCCATTCTGTTTCCCACAGTGGCTGCACCTTTTTATAATCCCACAACAGTGTACAAGGGTTCCAATTTCTCTACATCTTCACCAACACTTATTTTTTAAAACACTGTAGCCATCCTAATGGGTATGAGGTGGAAGATTTGTATTTCTCTAATAATCGGTGATGTTGAGCATCTTTTCATATCATCACTGGCCATTTGCATATATTCTTTGGCAGTGTCTGTTCAAGTCCTTTGTCCATTTTTGAGTCAGAGAGTTTATTTTTTTGTCGAGTTTGGAGAGTTCTCTATATGGTCTGGACATTAATCTCTTATAACATAAATGATTTGCAAATGTTTCCTCCCATTCTGTGGGTTGTCTTTTTACTCTGCTGATAGTCTCCTTTAATGCACAAAATCTTATAATTTTCTTGTAGAATCCAATTTGTCTATTTTTCATTTTGTTGCCTGTGCCTTTGGCGTCATATTCACAAAATGATCGCCAAATCCCATGTCATTAAGTTTTGCCCCATGTTTTCTTCTGTGAGTTTTATAGTGTTCAGTCTTATATTTAGGTCTATAATCCATTTTGAGTTCATTTTTGTATATGGTATTAGGCGAGGGTCCAGCTTCATTCATGTGAAGTTCCAGTTTTTTCAAGCACCAGCACCTTTTGTTGAAAAGACTGTCCTTTCCCCATAGAATGGTCTTGGCACCCTTGTCAAAAAATCATTTGAACATACATGCAAGGGATTATTTCTGGGTTCTCCATAGTATTCCATTGATCAAAATGTCTGTCTCTATGCAAATACCATACTATTTTGATTACTATAGCTTTGTAGAAAGGTTTGAAACCAGGAAATTTTTGAATAGGTAATACAACACAGCACAAAATTAAAAGTTAAAAAAAAAGGGAGGGTGGGAAGTGGGACATTGGAGAAGTAAGTCTGTCTCCCAGCTACCCAGCTCTCCTCTCTATAGGCAACCACGGCAACTAGTTTCTTGGGTTTTAAGGTTTTATTTTAATAGGCTCGATCGAGTTGTCCATTTTCTGGAGTTACTACACTGCTTTTTCTGTATTTTAAAACCTTGTTTGGGGCTAAATATCACCATATACATTGACTGGAATGAGATAGAGCCATCCTGAACAGTCTTGGGAGATTGAGATTTAAGTAAGAAGTTCTGGAAGATAAAGAACAGGTAAAGAATAACAGAGAGGAAGAAAAAAATATCTGAAATTAGAGCCTTGATTCACAATCCCTCTGTCTTAGTCACCAGAGCTCAGGAGGACCACTCTGCCCAGTGTCTCAAACAGAACCGTGGCCAAAGTTCTTCGCCAGCTCTGTTAATACATGAGGACCACTGAAGGGTACTGAAGGTATCATCTGGACAGCAGCCTTGTAACTTTCCTCTACCTGGTGCCTGTGCTTTCAGAGCACTTCTGCAGACACTGTCTCGGCAGGCAGCACACCCGTGAGACAGTGAGAAGAAGGAAATGAGGGCTCTGAGGAGTGTGAGTGATTATAAAGTTAGTGTCAGAGAAGGCCGGCCAGGATGCCCGGCTTCCACTCTGTGGCTCGCTCCTGCTCATCTGCTGCCCTCTTCCCTCTCTCAGCCACCCCCAATCCTTCCCCAAGACAACACCTGGGGCCGCGCTGGCGGGCCGCCAGTCTTTTTCTGGCTAGAGCAGACTTCTGCAATTCTGCAGCTGCCACGACACCAGCAAAGAGGAGGAACGCATCCCCGTGGACAAAAGCCGGGTGGAGAAAGGTATCCTGGAAGAGAAGCTAAAGGATAAAACATTTGAAATGTGAGAATTGTGAAAGAGAGAGTGAAAAGGAGAGAGATGCAAGAACAGGCAGCCGATGATCAGCAAGTTGACAGCAGAGCCTGGATGAAGCAGAAGAGGGGACCTGGGGGCTGCACTGGTCACCGCAGAAGTCACTGCCCCGTTGGCTCAGCGGAGCAAGGAGTGACGCCCGGACTCCAGGGACAGTCACATTTGGTCTGAAACATGAACTGTGTTGGTGAGACAGGCAGGCTTGTCCCATTATACTGCTTGAGAAATACAAACTCAGAAAAAAGCTCTGGAGGATTTGCTAAAATGCCCCAGAATGATGCAGAATGCCCAGTGCAACAGACCACAGCCAAAAGGCATTCCTTTTATATCAAACATCGCTTAAGGGGGGAGATCAAAGCCTTATTAAAACAAGTTCCAACCAGAACCGCTTATTCCAATGTCGTGTGTCCATGTCACCAAAGCATCTCATTCCCACCATTAGTTTGGTCTTTAAGAACTTTACAATGAAACACTGTCATGGAAGGAGCAGGTGCCAGACTGTGAATAAAAATTAACTTGTGTTTCAAGGAATAAAACCCATTTACTGCCCAGAGATTCCTGTAATGAGTTTTGCTAACATTATACTAGACTTGAAATGGCAGAGGAAGAAGCCAAAAAGCAGAGCTCCCTTGTCCTGTGGCTCATCAGGGCTGAATGTGCCTCAGAGCTACCTTACTATTTCTACATCAGCATTCTAAACCGGGCAAACTCAAACCCTGGTCCCTACTTTTCTCTCACTGCATTCTGATTTTCTCAAAGCTCATGGGGCTGGGGTCTCTTTTAAAATAAAAAATTTAATGCAATCTAATTCTCTGGGTTTAAAACTCTTGGCAGGAAATGAGGGAAATCCCATTTTAATTATAATGCATTCTTATTCCAGCATACGAAAATGATGACATAGATCTGGAAATGTAGCTGAACACGTAATAAAACTTGTCTCCTTACAGAAATAAACACAGAGGACTGGAGTGAGCGGAGGGAAAAAGAGGCTGGTTAATTAACTGCCTTTGGGAAAGGTAGTGAGGAAGAGGGAGCAAGGGAAGGGACACGGCTGTGAACTGTTTGTCCCCCCGACCCCAAATTCTTGTGTTGAAGCCCTAAACCCCAAAGCGATAGTATTGGGAGGTGGGGCCTTCGGGAGTAACTGGGTTTAGATGAAGTCACAAGGTGGAGTCCCCACGATGGAATTAGTGTCCTTGTAAGAAGAGGAAGAGAGACCAGAGCTCTCTCTCTCCAAGGGCACAAAGAGGAGGCCACGTGAGCAGAGAAGGCAGCCGTTTGCAAGCCAGGAGCAGGGCCCTCACCAAGAACCAAATCTGCTGGCACCTTGGTCTTGGACGCCCAGCCTCCAGGACTGTGGGAAATAAATGTTTGTTGTTTATACCGCCAAGCCTGCTGTATTTTGTTATGGTAGCCCGAGCAGACTCAGACAGACACCGTGGGGCAAATACTACTGCTGTGGAATCCGCCCACTCAGATCTGAAAGGCTCCTAAATAATAACTCTGAGGTACTTCTAAACCTTGAAACTACTTACAAGCAGAGAATATTAATAAAAACTTTTGAGGGGTTCCTGGTGATCCTAGCCAAGATGCCTTCCAAGTTCAGAAGATGAGGAACGCTTCCCATCTTCTCACCTCTGTACTGAGTGGTAAGCCACAGCTGCAGTCACATCCACAAGGAATCAATCCCTTGGAGGAAATGCTCACACACACAGACTAAGCTACAGCACCTTAACCTGAACTTTCCCAAGACTCACTGGGATACACCTGCTCAACTGTTAACACTGGCCTGCTAGAAAGGTTTAGTGACAAGAGACATAAAAAAGAAAAATGCATATTTTACCAAAATTTAGAAAAAAGAAAAAAGGTCTAACCAGTTAATAAATCAACTGTTTCAGTTGGCTTAAATGAGAAATTCTCAGAAAAGCTTTTTTAAGGGCAGCCAGAATAGAGCAACCCTTGATTTTTCTAGGTGCTTCTTTCACAAGTTAACTAAGTGTTTCAAAGTCTGATTACTACTTATGGATTTTATCGACCATCAACACCCTCCTCCCTCCCAGCTTCCTTTGAGAATTCCATCTTTCAATAGAACCCCATCCAAGTTAAGGTCTGATTTCCTCCACCACACCCTGACCGATGATTCCCGCTCGCATGGATTTCTCCACCCTCTGTGTGAGGCAGGTTGCCTCTGCAGGCGTCTGGACCCTGGCTCTGGGTGAGGGAAAGGGGCGAGGTGCTCCTTCTGCAGCCCATGGCCGCAGGGAGCACAGGAGAAACTCCGCATATGTGACCTGGATAATTAAACAAACACTGCACCCCAGGCATGGTGCTACCACACTTCTCAGAGTCGACCTAACAGGAAGGCACTGCTGCCCTCTCTGATTGCGGAGCTGAAGCTCCAAAAATATGGAGCAAAAGTGGTGAGTGAGGCCGGGGCTCTTCCCATTCCTCCAGCTCACTGAGCACTTGCTGAGGTTGACTAAATTTGTTGAAATCTGGTAAAAGGAGGTGGGAAGGAGGTTGACGCTACCATCCTTCGAAACTTTCAGATTAATAGTACGTTATAGCTAACCAGAATTATTTAAACCCTAAGATTTCTTTCAGAAACAATGCATAAGATTTATAAAATTGTCAGACATTAATTTTTCTAATTCATTTAAAAATGTTTCCATGGCCTTTTCTGATTACAAAAATAATACATATTTCTACCTCAATTAAAATTTTTAGGTAATTTTAAGAATATATATTTTTGTAATTTTAAACATATATAAAATAAAAAAGGAAGATAACAGCTGAGATGGTTCAGTGGATATGTTTTCTCCAGCTTTAGATTTTCTATGCATTTATATATATATATATATATACACACACACACACACACACACACACACACACACACACACACTTTTCTTTCACTTTCTAAACAGAGACAGGACTCTCCTGTATATATAACTGATTTTTAATCTGCTTTTCCCACTTGATTTTTCAGGGACTTCTTTCTATGCCAACACACAGTTCTCTTCTAGGTTCTCTTCTAGGTTTCTCTTCTAGGTTTTCTAACAGCTGTATAGCATTCTGTCGCGTGGTCAGTATCCTAATTTAGTCAGCCAACCCCTACTGGACAGTACTTAGATTATTTCCTTTTTGTTTCTGCTTTTATAAGCAATACAATCAACACTGTTCACAAATAATTTCTGCGTATTCATCTAATTATATTTTCCCTTTCAAATCCTTATCATTATTCTTATAAATTATGGCATCATATAAGAAAAGTGCATAAAAGAAAAATGCACAATTGAACTGACAAAACAGCAACCCCCCGGGGCCGGGAGCGGACCATGACCTGCGCCCCAGAAATGCCCTCATGATATCCTCTCTGACTCCTATGCTGATGCTGGTGATACTATTTCTTAACCTGTGACTTCTCCCTTGTAGTTTTATCCCATTAGCATGTGTTCCTCAGCACGGTGGCTGCATTTTTAAGGTAATCATGCTGTGCGTATGTACGTTTCATGGCATGAAAGTGCACGCGCGCAATGGGTATTCTTCCGTGTCTGCCTTCTTTAGCTCAACATCACACGTCTGTTGAGGGGAGCTGTCCTTGGCCCACGTTCTCTGCAGTACTCAGGAATAAAAATCAGTGTATTTACCATCTTACTCTTGAGGGACATTTGGATTGTTTCCAATTATGAATAATGCTGCTATGAACGCTTGCATACCTGCCTTTATGTGTACCTAGGAGTGGGACTATTCAGCAACAAGGAATACATATCTTACGCTTTAGTGAACAATGCCAATCTGCTTTCTAAATTGGGGGCCCCAGTCTACACCCCCCACCCCAGCACCAGGATGTATTCAATATGAGAGTTCCTGTTACTCCACATCCTTGCCAATTCTTGGAACTGTCAAATGTCTTAGTTTCTGAAATCTGGTGAGTGTATAATATCATTTCCTCTTCTCAGAAATGCCTTTCAAGCCTTGAATCCATTTTTCTATTGAATTGCCTATTTCTCGCAGGTTTGTGGAGGTTCTTTAAACATTCTGGACACGTTTCCTTTGCAGGTTATAGATGGTGAACGTGTTCTCTGGATGAACAGAAGTTCTTAATTTGATGGTAGTCAAAGTATTAATCGTTTCCTTCTGCATTTGCAGTTTTAATGACTTCGACTCTTCCCCACCCCCAAGATCATGAAGATTCTTCTATATCACCTCCTAAAAGATATGTCGTTTTGCTTTTCATATTTAGGTCTCTAAGCCATTTGAAATTGGGTGTGTGTATAGGGATCCATTTTCATTGTTCTCTATGTGGTTCCACCAATTTGCTTACCTTATTCTGTTCCAATACCTCCACTATATTGGTTATTAAATTGTTTTAAAAAATAAATCTCAGTATCTATTACAGAAGGGGATAGCAAACTTTTTCTGTAAAGATCCAGATGGTAAATGTTTTAGGTTATGGTGAGCACATACAGTCATCCTTACTGCATATTCTTCTTCTTCAAATGTAAAAAAAAAAATTTTTTTTTTAAACTAGGGGTTCAAACAAAAATAAGCCAAAGGAAAGTTCACCTTCAGGCAGTAGTTTGCTGATCTCCATGAAGAGCAAGTCCCGCCCACTTTATTCTTCTTCCAAAGTGGTATGACATCATTCATCCTCAGGGGAATGCAAACCAAAACCACAATGAGAAAAAGAAAACAAAGCTGAAGGACTCACGCTTCCGGATTTCAAAACTTACTACAAAACTACGGTAATCAAAATAGTGTGTTACTGGCATAAGGACAGATACATAGACCAATGGAATAGAACTGAGAATCCAGAAATGAACCCAGACATGTATGACCAATTGATTTTCGTCAAGGGTGCCAAGACCACTTGATGGGAAAAGAACAGATGTTCGACAAATGGTGCTGGAACAGCGGATGTCCATGTGCAAGAGAAGGAGACTGGACCCCTACCTCATTCCATATACAAACATTCACCCAGAATGGATAGACAACCACAATGTAGTCGAACAACCTAAATATAAGAAGGAAACACAGGGGTAAACCTTCCTGATCTTGGATCTGACACCAAAAGCATGACCAACAAAAGAAAAAATACCAGGCAAATTAGTCTCCATTCTTTCTTATGTTTCAAACCCTCCACCTGGAATCCCTGTCCTCTTGCTTCCTGTGTAGCCCCTATGATTCCTTTAGGAGGATTTGCTGATGACCAACTTTGTTTGAAGATGTCCCTTTTGTGCCCTCAATTTTACAGAATTCTAGATTAGGAGTTACATTCTCTCACAGGCATGACCTCAAAGTATCGTTTCTCTTTCTGGCTTCTGTTGCAGCTTTGTGGAAGAAAGCTGTCATATCGTCACTCACTGAGAGTTCATCTCTACCTTTTTCTGTAGCTACTTTTAAGATGTTCCTCTGTCTTTGGTTTTCCGCAGTTTCGTTATGATTTATCTAGTTATAGCCTTTTTAAATTACTCATCTTGCTTGGGATTCACTGGGATTCTTGACCCTGTGATCTGATACACTCTGTCAGCCGCTACCTGTTCCAGTACTGCCCCTGCCCTGGTCTTCTTTCTGTAAGTCCTGCTTAAAGGTATATTAGACCTTCTCACTTCATCCTTGATACCTCTCAACCTATCTTTCATCTTTTCCCCGTTTTTGTCTCTCTGTTCTACATTCTTGATACTTTCTTCCAATATTTCTTCTACTTTATTAATATTCTCTTTTACGGGGTACAAACTACCGAGTTTTTACTTTTGGTTTTTGTATTTTTCAATTCTAGAAGTTCTGGTTTGTTCTTTCAAAATATGTTACAGCACTTTTAGTAAGTTTCCAGTTTCTCCTGAAGATATTTTCTAACTTTTATTTCTTTATACACATATAAAGTTATATATGTAGAAACAATAGTTGTTTATACACATACTTTATACGTACAACTTTACATGGGTATAAAGTATAGTTGTTTTAAAATCTGTGTCTGATACGTCTAATACCTGAAGACTGTGGGTCCATTTCTGCTGTCTGTTCTTTCCTCTGATTCTAGGCATTGTGCCCTGTCTCCTTGTGACTTTGGCTATCTCTGTGATGCCCTCTGTCCTCAAAAACATCATTTGTGGGGAATCTCCAAGGTTTAGGACTCGAGTGTCTTTTCCAGAGAGGGTTTCCATTTGCTACTTGGGCACACTACCTGTCTGGTGTCACTTTAACCTAAATTCAGAGCACTGGGGTTCTTGGACTGCTCTTGTAACTCCGGGTGGCAAGTCCCCTGAGGAGCCAGTCTACAGGTGGGTCTTCTTTTGCCTCCTCCCTCCTCCCTGCCCTGGCTCAGCAGCCAAGCAAAGCTCTCGTCTCTCCCTGTTTTGTGGGTTTCCTTATGGCTCATCCTCACCCTCTGAGGTCCCAGCTTGTTATGGAAGAGTCTCCTACCAATTCCTCAACTTTGATGATCTTAAGTTTCTACCTCTTTCTGAGCCCCTGAAAAGTCTGTCAAACATCATAGCTCAGGTTCATGGTTTAGATCATCAGCTCTCTCAGGAAATAACCGCTGCTCGGGGTCTGCTTATCTCTCGAGGTTCAACTCTCTCTTAGGGTTCGGCCTGGTCATACTTTGTAATCTTGTCAGCGCTTAGCTGCTTTCATAAAGTTATTTTTAACATTTTATCTAGCATTTTAAATTGCTTTCAGCAGAAGTCTCTAGATAACTAGTCCACTGTAATTAGAAGCCGGAAATCTTATAATTATGGCTTTAGGATAAATTCCTTGGAAGTTGAACTACCTCCAGAGGATATATAGCACTTTATGTTTTGACATAAACTGAGAAACTGAATCACATTATACTCCCGCCACCTATGTGTATGCAGGACCTATTTCCTATGACCCCAATCAGCCCAGGACATTATTAATCACCACGAATCTAACCGACAAAGATTATCTCATTACTGCTTTAATTTGCATTTCCATAGTTAGTAGCAAGGCTGGTAATCCTGCTTCTTCTTTCACTCAGTCTTCTTTTATACACTTACAAGAGCTCTCTCATGCAGGCTGCAGCTGTTTTATAATCTCCCTTAACATATAGAAAACACCTTTGTTTTATGTGGCGGATTTTTTTTCTAATTTGTCATCTGTCTTTTAACTTTCTTTATGCTGACTTTTCCCATACAACAGTTAAAAATGTTTACTTAGTCAAATCCATTATTCTTTTTCTTTGGGGTTTCTGGCCTTGTTATCATGCAACATATTCCATTATTGATTCTACTATATATCACATTTCCACCCTGGGCCATTAAGTCACTGGCTTACAAACCCTCCAGAGGTAAAGGTTTACAGCAACATTTTTCACAAAGATCTATGTTAAAATGCATAACACTTCTTTTTTTTTTTTTTTTTTTTTTTTAAGGAATAGCTTTTTTGAGGTCTGTAAGTATATAATACTCTTTGTGATTAATGAAATGGAGGGGAAAGGCCAGCATCACAAGCAGGAACACATAAGTTTCTCACCAGCACATGATCCAAGAATAGCAAATACCTCCGCTTCCTGCTTCTGTGTCCTCAGGCAAGAGCCACCCCAGAGGCAAACTAAGAGTGCCGCCCTCTGCAGAGCTGGGTCCAAGGCCTGAACATACCTCCAGCAAGAGCTAGACAAGGTTCCTGTGCCCTCATCTTGGCTGGGCCATTCATCAGCTTTGCCACTTCAGGCACATTTCTTCAACTCCCAGGCCGCAAACTGTCTCAGTATCAAATAGGATTTGGTTAGAGGGTTTCTCAAGTCCCTCTGACCTTAACAGTAAGTTTTAGGAAGACTGAGATTTTCCCCTATGGACCACATTAGCAAAGTTAATTTAGTTTGAAAGGTTAAAAACTCACACACACATACACCGTATCAAACCCAAACTAAGAAAGTAATTGCCGATAATTCCATTTTCTCTAGAAATTATTCACTAACTTCTGACATTTCTGATGTCAGAAAAAAATGATGCATTCTTCAAATATATGTATGTATGTGTATATCTAGCTGTATGTGTGCATATATGTGTGCATGTCTGTGTATCTGACTATAATTAGATAAAAAACTGTGGCACCTCCACACCATGGAATATGGCTCAGAAAAGATATTCCATCGATACTGCAACAACCTGGGTGTATCTATCTCAACGGCATTATGAGTGACAAGCGTCAGCCTCGAAAAGTCACATTCTATCTGATTCCATTTGCACAATATTCCCCAAATGATAGAATGTTAGAGATGGGGAACAAATAAGTGGTTGCCGGGGTGAGGGATGGGGGAGGGAGGAGGGCAGGGTGACTATAAAGGGTCAGCAGGAGGGCTGCAGGAGGGTGGTCACACCAATCCCACACACGCACAGGGTACCGGTGGCCGGTTCATGGTTTTCATATCAGACTGTAGTCACGTAAGATGTAACCTGACCATTAGGGGAAATTGGGTGAAGGACGTGAGGGACCTCTTTAATCTATCTTTTAGACTTCCCATGAATCTATAATTATTTCAAAATAAAAAGTTAAAAACAAAATGTGTCAGAAAAAACGAGCACTTAGTGGTGCTTATTCCCAACAGAAAAAAAGAAGCAAAGGGTGTCAATAGCAACGCACAAAAGAATAAGTATAAATGGCTAACAAACACACGAAAAGAACTAAAAATCATGGGAATCTTCACTTATCAGGCTGGTAAAAATTTAAGAAGAAGAATAAAACTAGTATGACTGAGGGATTGGAGGAAAATCCTCTCATACACCATTCAAGAAGGTACAGCTGGTAGGAGTGTAAACTGGTACTATTTGCTGGCTTCAGTTTTCACTAACTAAACCCTAACCAAATACTACCTGGAGACCTCAGAACACAACTCATCGCCACCCAGCACACACTGGGACTGACACCAGCTGGGGGAGGTGTGGGGTCTCTAAGCTGCTTTAACTTTGCCTTCCTCAGCTCAAGGTCTTTCCTCTTGGCATTCCTAACGGTAAGACCTGAGGAAACGAGGGGCAATTGATCTTCGCAGAAAGACTGGGTCATACAGTCTGAAATGTGTGTCCTGGCGGAGAGCACGGTGCCAGACACGTTTGGATGGGCACGGGTGTGGCTGCACGTGCTTTGTGCTCTGGGTGCTGGTCCGGACATGTGGAGCAGCCTGGGAGCCATCGCAAAGAAGAGAAATGGACTCTCCACCAGTGTCCGAAATTTGAAAGATAAAATACCGGGCTCAATATCGACCATCAGGCCTGATGCCGAAAGAATCCCTAAGCTGCACGGGCAGTGACACTAGGTAACCTACACACTCCTCTCCGGGTCTCAGATACTCAGACCCGACCACTCCTCATCGCCCCCGGCCCCATCACGCTCAGTTCGGCCACCGTCACCTGCCACCTAGATTATGGCAAAAGCCTCCAAAGGGCCTCCCTGTCTCTTTTATCCATTCAGCTGCCAAAGTGATCCAAGTAAAACGTAAATCAAACCGTATCACTCCTCTGCCCAAAGCCGAAGTCCTTCCAGTGGCCCCTCACAAGGCCTCCATAAGCCCCTCTGCTCTGAAGACCCCTCCCCCCATTTGCTTGCTCTGCGACACAACACTTGCCCCCACCCCAGGGCCTTTGCACTTGTTCCTCTTCTGGGCTAGAACACACTTCCCTCCTCCCCCAGGGTTTGCCTTCCGGTCTCCTTCAGAGAGTTCTCAAACGCTACTCAGGGGAGCTCCATCAGTTAGGGCAACGAGCCAAAACATGGAGGCTTCAACAAACGTGGGCTGGGGTGCCTCGGCCACATGGTGTGTGTTGCTTCCTCTTAGGTTTGCGCTGCCTGCCCACTGCCCACGTTCTCGACACTGGACGGCTTGTGGGAAGGAGGAGAGAGGCCGGGACGGACTCTCCGGTCATTTTCAAGGCCAGTCTCAGACCCTGGTTCCACGGCTGCACCCAACCAGGGAGAGTAGGACATGCAGCCTGGCCCTGTGGCCACATTCCCAGCTCGGCCACCACGATGGAAGGGAAAACAAAAGTTGGGGAGGCCCAAGAATCGCTACGGAAACTCCCCGTGACCACCCTGTTTCTCCATCGAGGCTCCTCTCCACACTCGCTACCCAGGTCCCTGCTTCACTTTTCTCTAATCACACAACACGTATGCTCGTGCATGCGTGCACGTGCGCGTGCACACACATGTCTATTACTAATTTATTTACTGTCGCTCTCCTCTTGTCAGAAAGTCAGCTCCACATGGGCCGGGATTTTTTCGCTACTATTTCCCAGGATTTATAAGAGTGCCTGACACGGGGTGGCTGCTCCACAAATATTTGCTGAATTAATGAATTCCATGAAATTAAAAAAGACACACGAGACCGTAAGCACAGTTGCGAGATTTCAGTTAGCCCGAATGTAACGCTGCGAGAATAGCACGTCCGGCCCTGCCTTCCCTGGGGCCCACACAAAGTACCAGCAGCCCCCCATCACCGCCCCCCTCCCCCGTCATCTCAGCGGCAAAAGGTCCAAAAAGGGCTCTGGCAGAGGCTGCAGGACCAAGCTCCAGCCGGCGGGGGCGAGGGCAGGGGCGGGGGCGAGGCGGGCGCGCTGGACCGCACCTGCATGAAGCCGCCCTAAAAGGCAGAGAGTGGACTCTCCTTCCGCCCCCTCCGCCCCCTCCTGTCTGGCTGGGACGCAGGCTGGTGGCCAAGTCTGAGGACAGGCGCCACGGAGTAGGACACGGGGAAGGGTCTGGACAGAGACCCACCCGGCTACCCCTTCTTTCATGTGACAGGGAAAAGGAAGAGTCAGTGCTGTTTGGGGTTTCCCATCACATGAAACCCAGCTTCACGGTAAAAGTACAGACACCCGGGAATCTTGCCACCTGCCACAAACAGCAGGGGACCACTGGCGTTTCGAAGTAGAAAGACTCTTGGAAATGTTCCAGACTGTGCCACAGGAAAATCTGGGGCTGAAGGCACCGTCCCTATCACACTTTCTGGGGTTCCCTTGTCTCCCTCTGATCTAAACCGTGGATTACGGTATTTAAAAAAATCAAGAGATAGGATATCTTAATAGCAGAGAAAAGAGGAAGAAGCAAAAGGATTACAACGAACAAGGGGTGGACCTGGGAAACACTCAAGACTGGCAGAGAGACCTCTAGACTCTCACAGCACTGCTACCCCCAAATAGCCCTCGGGTGTCACCTGTCACTCGCCAAACATGCTGCTACTTCAGGACTTATTCCTATTCAACCAGCTACCACGACACTGTTCCTCAAGTTGCTGAAAGTAACCACCAAGCCATTACAGAGTAGATTCCTTTCCTAGAAGGACAGGGGACTGGGCACAGAAAATGCCCCAAATTGCCTGTTCACTATATGTCACTTTGTTTCATGTGGACTCAAAGAAAAGTTACAAAAAGTTACTGTGGCTGCAAATCACCCCATCTTCCATTTAGCCCCGCCCTCTAGCGCCTCAGAAACTTCCTTACTAAGAAAGCTCAGGGAAAGAATTTTGAAACCCAATTAAAATACTACTATCAAAAGCACAGGCAAGTTTCCAAAGGGACATTAACCTGGGGTGTCAGGCCTTTCTGGAAAGTGACTGGTTCATTCTTTTTTTTTTCTAAAAAGGTGTAAGCACCACACAGCACAACGTGATGTTTGTTTCACGAATGCAAAGGAGAATTCTGGGCACTACTTTATCCCAGAGCTTCACCAAAGAAGCATTCCAAGCCTGAGAACCTGTAAACCATGGTTCTCCAGCCCTTAAAAAGCACATCCATCGGGTGAGGGGTGGGCAAAGACCACAGGCCATGCTGACAATGTGGACCATGCCTCCGTGAGCTGATGCAATAAACCCGGAGTAATTCCGAAGCCCCAGACATTACAAAAATTGAGCCCAACACGTGGATTTTATGTCAGGAACTAGGCGGGTAATTCCGGTGATTCTTCTTGTAGTTAGCACGTTACTCACTTCGCCACAGGGTAATTTTCCTCTTAAAACCTCACACCCAATTGGTTCTAATGCAGCAGCACACACACACAACCGTGATGGATCTCTCCTCTACATCTAAAATTCAGCCTTAGAGTGAGCCTTTTCTAGCAATTTAGCCATCTCTGGTAGTGTTACAAAGACTCAATTCTTCTAAACACTACAGAAAAAAGAAACCTCTGTAATTAGCAGAATCACTCGACTTCCAGAAATCAAGAAACACTGTGCCATCAACATAAACTCCCTCCTCTGAACTGAGTCTCCAGCTCCATCTTCCAAAGCCAAGAGGATGAAGACATTTTCAAGAAAGCACAAGGCCCTGCCACTTTGAAGTAGGAACCGGAAGGAAGTAAAAAACGATTCGCAATACAGTGGACTTTTTTTAATATCCAAGCGTGAAGCGAAAAGCATCCGAGGAGAGAACAAACTGTACCCTCCATGTGTGCTGAACTTTCATCTGTGGAAAGTCCCCCAAACTTCTGAACAAGCAAATGCCAGGCTCATAATCGGACAAGAGGAAGTTAGGTGAGGACTCGAGCAGAGGTACCAAACAACCCTGTAACTGTCCAATCCTCTAAGAAAAGACACACGGAACCCACAGGAACAGTAAGCTGTTAAATGCAGCTGCTGGGCTGCAATTTCAAGAGTACAGCTGTGAAAAGCAAAAACTGGTTCCGTTTATCCGGGCAGCTCTGTACCTACCGATTTTCCCTGCTCACATGGCATGTCTGGAGGGCGCGACGATGACGAAGAGGACAATTAACTAGATAACAAGCAAAGAGCTCTGCAAAGAACCAGGAGCAGTAAATCCTAAGACTAAGGCCTAAGGCTAAGGGATCCCCTCCTGCCCAGGTCCAAGTTCACAGTCCCTTAACCGGACTCCTACAGGAGCCCCCCACGGTCTTCGCCTCCAGTCTGCCCCCCTTCAGCCCGCCGTACGTGCTACCGACAGAGGTTTCTGGAAGCACTGGCAATCGGGTCCGCTCCTCTCTCTTTACACCCCTCACTGGCCTCTCTGCTTACAGGTGACTCCCAGCTGGTCGGTGTGGCCCGCGTGGTCAACCCCCCACCCCCGCTGTGCTGCCTGCAGACCACGTGCCCGCGGCAGGAGGGCGAGGGGTGGAGACTCACCCAGGCCTCGGCAGCCCTGGACAGCATCTCCCTGCACGGGACCCCTCTGCTCCGGGAGGTGGCGGGCACTGCCGAGGCCTTGCTCAGGGGCAGCCAGGCCACAACTGACCTGGCAGAGGAGGGGCAGAGGCACGAAAAGCGCGGAGAAGCAGCGCAAACCACACGTAAAGCTCCCGCCTCACCCCCAGCCCCGCACTTAGCCAACCGAGTCCCTTATCATTAAGGCAGTTTGAGTGGGAGAGCTGTTCCCTGCACACCAAAGCCTGCCGACCGGCCGGGGCGGCCTCTCCTGGGGCAGCACCGCTGCTCGGGCCGCGCGGAGCTCTGCAGCTCCCTGGCGAGGCTCCCCCTGCCACCTCACTCCCAATCGTGCCCCCGGTTCGTTCCTACCTAATCTTGAGAGGATCTCCTCCAAAAACATCTCCCCACTCCTCCTGCCAGGTGGGATTGCCTACCTTTTCCCTTTATGCCTGATGTAGCTGGATATTCCTGTTATACTTCTCGGCACACTTTATTCCAGCTGTTTGCTTGGACATCTGTCTTACCAGCTCTGTGAGGACACTGCACTCGACCTCGGCAGAGTGCCCAGCACACAGAAAAGGCTCACGGGAAGAGCACCCACCACACCGCCCGGCAAGGAGGACCATGATGTACAAGTTCCCAGTCACTATCCGTGCAGGACTTACACACACACAAAAGAGCAGCGGTCCACCTGCGGCACCATTCCAGAGCTAGACCCCAGGTTAAAAGGTGTATGTAACAGAAAGCAGATCACGGAAATACTATCCATGTGCTGTATCATAAGCACGTTAATGATAATTTGCCAGATGTGTTTAACAAGTTCGAAATCCTCTTACTGGAGAAAGGGCATGTAAGTAGACGATATTTATGTGACTTATACTTAGGACAAAAACTTCTCTTTTAGTGTGCTTGTCTTCCTCAAATGTGTTTTAAAAGATAAGGTCTAACAAAGCAAGGTTATCTTCCTTTCTTTTTTATGACGCCAGAGAAGTGCTATCGAATCCTGTGTCTAAATGGCAGTTGACATCAGTGAATATGCAGGAACAGGTGACTTGTGAGAAGGGCAAGGTTTCTCCTTTTCGGGACAGGGAGAGACCCCTCTGAGGAGGAAAGGCCCTCACAAGGCAGTCACCAGACACTGCCTTTCTTCTTCCCCTTTTTGTTTCTGCCTCTGCCTGGAACGGCAAGGAAAACCGAGGGAGCAGAGGAAACAGGCGGTGTCTAACGCCTGGCTGACAGCAGGTCTCACGGCGGCTGGGTCTCCACTGAGAGACTGTCAAAGGCTCTAAGAGTTCCGTCGCCTGGGGAGGGAAGACAGGTAACAAAACTAGTTGCTGAAACATCAACCTGGAAAGGTTTCTGACACTAAGCAAAGGATCTGAAGAGAAAACTGACCGCACCGTGTTAAGACGCTTAGGTTGCAACTGTCTATCTTGACATAAAGACTACTAAGGGCCTACTGTCCATGGAGTTAACAAGATGCTCTATAATTTTTTTAAATAAAAATATAGAAAAGTACGAAACATCAGAATAACAGACACTCACACACCTAGCCTCCAATAAACAAAATCAGCAGCTCCATATCTGCTTTCGGTCATCGCAGTTCAAAAGCACACAACATGTGAACACTTGTCAGGTAACCACACCCTCACAAAGTCGGGCTGTTTGAAGCGCAAGATCAAAACGATGGGATGACAGACCCACCTGGAGCCCACCTCCCCCTAATCACTCGCCAGCTTCAGGTCCAGAGCAAAGGCTCTCTGGAGACAGGCTCATTTTTGGTCTTACTCCCTGCCATGTCCCCAGCATACTGCACAGTGCCTCGCACACAGTAGGTGCCCCATAAATGCTTAACTAGTAAGTGACTGCAGAAAGAAATAAGCAGACTGGCCTTTTAGGCCCGAGTTCCTCATAGTGATTGCTAAGAAGACAGGGCCCTGGGGACTTCTCTGGTGGTCCAGTGGTTAAGACTCTGCGATTCCACTGTACAGGGCATGGGTTCAATGCCTGGTCAGGGAACAAAGATTCCTGCATGCCACGGTTGAAAAAAAAAAGATAGGGCCTTGGGAAGCCATGACCTTTGGGCTTATTTCCCCGTGTGTAGCGAGCCAAGGGCTCCGTGTACCAGCCAGGAGGGCCCTTCTTGCTCCAAAACACTGCGCCCCACTGAGGACGGCGAACGCACAAGTCTCACAAAACCATCCCACCACGCTGTTAAACACTACTTGCAAATATTCAGCTCAGGACGTTTATATTTCCTTCTTTGGTAAATTCTCAATTGATAACAGCAATTTCCATCCAAGCTCTGAAGACACTAGAATCTTCTTCCCCAGACCATGTGAGTCTATTGGGGCGGAGGGGGAAGGGGAGACTTAAACCACGATTTCCCACTTAGATATTGTGCATTCCCTCCCTGTTTCTGACATTCCTGCCCTTTAGAAGATTAAAATTTCCTTTCTATGGCAACTCTGTCTTCTAGTTCATCTGACTCTTTCACTTTAATTTTTAAACTTAACTTGAGAATGAATGTGAAAATGAAAGAGTTATAAGAATGTCATCCTTCAGATCCACTGATGGACAGTAAAATTAGTGGGCAAAAGCTTGCAGAGAAACAGGATATTTGCATAGTTGCAAAGTATCTCCCCCAAATATTTATATTACAGAGACAGAAGTAACTTTATAGTGGAGAAACCTGGCAAACACCCTGTTAACCGAGTAATCAAGGCTCACATCGCCAGGAACAGGACATATCGAGAGCATGTACCCCTGACAGGATGCTCTGAGCAGACACATCACTTCAGTGGTCTCCTTGCCAAAAAACGCATCATCTCATTCTAATGATGAGAAAACACCAGACAAACCCAAATAGGGACATTCTACAAAATGACTGACTGGTGCTCTTCCAATGTGTCAAGGTCATGAAAACCCAGGAGAGACCGAGGGGCTGTCACTGACAGGCAGGCTCAGGAGAAACAAGGACTAAATGCAGGGTGGCGTCCAGAGCCCGATCCTGCCTTATAAGAAGGGCTTTTAGAGGAAAAGCGGTTAAACCTGAATGAGGTCTACAGGTTAATTAACAGTACCGTACCAACGTCAGTTTCCCGCTTTTGACGAGTGTGCTACGATTGTGTAAGATGTGAGCATCAGGGGAGATCAGGTGAAGAGTACATGGAAGCTGAACTGAGAGGATTACCAGGCAGACTGTGCAGAGCCCCACAAATAAGTGAGAAAAATACACATAACTCACTAGTAAAAAACTGGCAAAAGACATGAATAGGCATTTCCCAGAAGAGGAAACACATACAGCCAATAAGTCTGGGAAACGTCAATTAAACCCTAAGGAGATACTATAAAAATAGAGCATACCTTGGCTCCTTCGGCTAAAAGGAGATTCTTAAGAAGTTTTGAAGTCTGGTAACACCAAAGACTGGCAAGGATGAGAGCAACAGGAGCCCTGCGCTGCTGGCAGAAACACAACTGGTATAGTCACTTCGGAAAATAACGTGACATATCTTGTCTATTTGGAGGCATATATGCCCTACAACTGGCCAATTCCCCTCCTTGGTAGATGTCCTGGAGACCCCCGAGCACGTGCACCTGGGGGCGCACGGGAGAGAGCGCAGCGGATTTGTCTGTAATAGCAAAACATGGAAAACGATTCCAAAGTATACGCACGAGAGAACGGATGCACGCGAGTACGTCCACACAATAGGGTAGCAGACAGCAGCGAACATGAAAGGACCACAGCCACATGCACTGCATGAATAAATTTCTAAATACTGGGTGAAAACTGCAAGTCGCGGAAGAATACATACAGGATGAAACCATTTATGTAAAGTACGGAAACAGGGAAAACTCAAGACTCTTTTTTAAAAATAAATACATAGTATGGCAACACCATAAAGAAAGGCAAGGGACCGGTGACTTAAAACTTGGGAACCTGTTTCTCAGGGGCAAAGGGATGTGAAGGTCAGTGTGATTTCTGGACACCCCCCAGGGGGTGTATTTATATCAGCCAGGCACATCTACCCTAGTTATAGGAGAAACATGATACTCATCTTCACACGCAGGTAATGTTGAAGGATACTTAGGAAAAAACCAGAACGCAAATAGGCTAGACACCCCGAATTTTCTGTTTAAAGACTCATATCCTAAATGAAGCTAAGTGACAAAGATGACGAGGCTGTGTGAAACTTTCAGACCTTAAAATAAAAGGAAAGAATCCTAAGGGGACAACTTGGAAGGGTTCAGGTTAGCTTCCCAGGCATAGATCTGAAAACATTCATGATTTGCCAGGCAGGACCCATACTTCACAGCTGCAAAGTTCTCTTAAGGACACATTCATTTCCTACTATGAACAAGATCTAGAAAATGTGAGTTCCTTGAGTTACACCAATCTTGACTATTTTAAGAATCCTTCATATTCCTTGGACAGAAACATTTATCTAGCCTGAGTTAATTAATTTTGTTCCTCTCAAACCATTTAGATAGCTTAATTAGCCTCTGTTATGTGTTTCTGTTCTTAAATATCAGGGTCTAGAGCAATTTACAGCTTGCCTGTACTTTTACAGTTTTTAAAGGAAATTCTACCAAAGGTCAAGAACACAGTCGTGTAGTCCAGACAGAGGGCTTACTCACCAGCTGAAACTCGCTCCTCCGGCTGAAAGCTTCCCTGATGCCAGAATCCCTCCAGAGCGCGCTCAGAGCAGGTACGTACAGCTGAAAGGTGGCAGGCTCCACGGGCAGCCCTGCTTTGTTCTCAAAGGCCATGAGGAACATCCCGTGCTTCTCATTTTCAGAATACTGCCAAGGAATACCAAGCTTGTCTCGTGCATCAACCAGAACCCTTGAGCCCTAGGAAAGAAAAGAAATCAAAGGATTTCATTGTGCTGCAAAGGCGAAATCACAACAGAGAACCTCGATGTGGCCATTGATCGTCATACAGCAGGAAACTCACAAGCTGCAACCAGGACTTGTCTCTTGGTTTGTTTTGTCCTGGCATGAATGTCTTGCTCCCAGGAATGTAACTGTATTAAGACAGATGGACACACAGATCACATCACAGGCCTGCCTTTTGCTGTCACTCATTTGAAAAGGTCCCGGAAGGCAGAAAATTGAATGAGGAAGAAGCGGCAACAAACTCAGCAAAGTGACATTTGCAAATGAAGCGTGAACCACGTCAGTGAAAGAGACAGTGTTTTAAGACAACTACAACTGTAGTACTACAGCTGTCATCATCACTGAAGTCTGGCAGCTCCTCAACACCAGAGGACGCACTGCTCATCCCAACTTAAAAGGAGTGGGGAACGTAAACACACAGGCAGTCACGAGACGGGAACAGACCGAAATGGACACAAGTCAAGAGGCCCGCCCACTGAAAACAGGAGCTGGGGGATCACGTTCTAGATCTGCGATGATGAGAAACTATTTTTCATTGATTTGCTTATTTCCTCACTGTTAAAAATAAAGTTGGGATTTTCTGCCTTTTCCTTACCTCACTGACAGGGTCAAGGGGACAGAGAAACAGCCTGAACTAAAACAGTATTAGGGAAAGTGGCCAAATTGTGGAAAATACTGTCGTGGTGAAAACCGCCTCCCTGGGCAGGAAGGAAGGAGGTCTATTCCATCTTTCTCAGGTGAGTACTTCAAAGTTAGCAACACAGCATCTAAGGAAGTCTCTAAGTTCTCCTGACTGGAGACTCCCTGGCAGCATCAGTACTGGATGAGCCAGAGCAAAAGGGTCCCTCCCTACCTGGAAAGGCCTTGGCTGGCTCCGAGTGGCTGGGGGACCTGGGACGATGGACAGCAGTACCCTGGCCCCCAGCACAGGGACGGCAGGACAACAGCCCTTTTGGAGTATAAGTCGCATAACATACAATCGCCCACTGACAGTGTGCAGCTCGATGGTTTACCCCAAACCAGGGCAAAGGAGACGAGTCCGTGCTGCCTGCCTCTGCTGTAGCACCTGCCTTGAACCACCAAAGTGAGTGGTAATGGTGACCAGAAACTAGCTACAGTCTCCCCTCCAGACCCAGGGACCTGGACTGCCTGGTTAGAGATGTTCCTGTGAGCTCCCTCCTCAGGGTCCATATGCCCATCTGCCACTGGTGGCCATGGCCTGTCCTTCTGATCCACAAACTTGTTTAATGCTTCCCTGGGGCGAAGCCCTGAGATAGGCACTGTGGGAAAAGAAAATGCTTATGAAACAATGTCCGAGCGCTGGACGCTCAGAATCTGGCTAGGGAGACAGATATGTGGATTAAAAAAATTAACACCCATTGGGCTTCCCTGGGCGCAGTGGTTAAGAGTCCGCCTGCAGATGCAGGGGACACGGTTTTGTGCCCCAGTCCGGGAAGATCCCACATGGCGCGGAGCGGCTGGGCCCGTGAGCCATGGCCGCTGAGCCTGCGCATCCGGAGCCTGTGCTCCGCAACGGGAGAGGCCACGGCGGTGAGAGGCCCACGTACCGCAAAAAATAAATAAATAAATTAAAAAATCAACACCCACTAATAATAAAAACTCCCAGAAAACTAGGAATAGAGAACTTCTTTAACTTCATAAAGAACATGGGCAAAAACTCTCAGCTAACATCAAAATCAATGGTAAAAGACTGAATGCTTCCCTCTAAGAATGAGAATAAGACAAGGATGCCCACTTTTATCACTGCTATTCAGCATGGTTCTAGCCAGTGTGGTAAGGTGAAGGAAAGAAATATAAGGTACATGGATTAGAGAGAAAAAAAATAAAACTAAGCCTATTTACAGATGAAATGATGGTCTATGTAGAAAATCCAAAGGAACAGACCAAAGAAACTCCTAGAATTCAAGTTAATTCAGCAAGGATATAGGATATAAAAATCAACCTACAAAAGTCACCTGGCTTTCTATATACTAGCAATTAACATATGGAAATTGAAATTTAAAATGCAATACTATTAATAATCACACAAAAATGAAACACTTAGGTATAAATCTAACAAAACATGTACAGGATATGTATGCTGAAAACTATAAAATGTGTTGATGAAAGAAATCAAAGATCTAATAAATGGAGGGACATACCATGTTCATGGATTGGAAGCATCAACATAATAATAATGTCAATTCCCTCCAAATTGATATACAGGCCTAACAATTTCTATAAAATCCCAGCAAAATCTTTTATGGATATAGATATAGATATAACTATTCTAAAATTTATATGGAAATGCACTGGATTAACTAAAACAATTGTGAAAAAGAAAAATTAAGGGGGAGGAATCCAATTTCCAGATTTATTACATAGCTACAGTAAGCAAGACTATGCAGTATTGGTGAAGGACTAGACACATAGATCAATGGAACATAACAGAAAACCCAGAGATGGTCCCACATAAGTATGGTCAATTGATTGTTTTGAAGACCCAAAAGCAATTAAATAAAGAGTAGCCTTTTCAATAAATGATGTTGGAGGAACTGGTTGTCCATAAGCAAAGGAAAAAAAAAACAAAAAACAAAACCTTGGCCTAAACCTCACACCTTATACAAAATTGACTCAAAACGTAAAACTACAGCATAGGAGGAAAACTTCAGGACCTACAACTTGGTGAACAGTCCTTAGACATGACACAAAATGCATGGTTCATAAAAGAAAAATATCGATAAACTGGACTACATCAAAATTAAAGCTTTTGCTTTGCGAAAGACTCTCTTAATAAAATGAAAAGACAAGCTAGTGACTGGTAGAAAATATCTGCCAACCACATATCTGACAAAGGACTCATATTTAGAATATACAAAGAATGCTCAAAACTCAATAGTTAAAAAAACAAACAATCCAGTTGGAAAGTGGACAAAGGCATGAAGAGTTGTTTCACCAGAGAGCACACACACAGCAAGTAAGCGGATGAAAAACAGGATGTCCAAGTTCACCGGCCATCAGGGAAAAGCACACTAAGACTGTGATGAGACATCACTACACGTCTATTAAAACAAAAAGCAGTGACAACAAATGCAGAGATATGTGATCTCTAATACACTGCTGGTGCAGATGTAAAATGGGACAACCACTCTAGAAAATCGTTTTTCAGTTTCTTAAAAAAATTCAACATACGCTTAACATACAACCCAGCAACCTCACTCCTGGGCATTTATCCCAGAGAAATGAAAATTTATGTCCACACAAAAACCTGTGCAGGAATGTTCACAGCAGCTTTATTCACAATGGCCACAAACTAGAAACAACCCAGATGTACTTCAATAAAACAAATGGTTCAACTGTGGTACCTCTGTACCATGGAATACTATTCAGCAATGAAAAGGAATGAACTACTAAAGCACACAACTTAGATGGATCTCAAAGGTCACATACTATGTGATTCCATTTATATAATATTCTTGAAGTGAAAAAATCATAGGGGTGGAAAACAAAATTAGTGGCTGCTAGGGATTAGGGCTGGTAGAGGAAAGAGGGTGAGTGTGACTAAAGAGGGGAGGGGGATCTCTGTGGTGACGGGGCAGTTCTGTATCTTCATAAGCAGCGCTGGTTACACAAAACTACACAGGTGATAGTAAGTCTCAGAATCCCACACATACATTGTACCAATGTCAGTCTCCTGGTTTTCATATTGCACTATAGATACATAAAAGGTAACCACTAGGGGAAATTTCCTGTGAACCTATAATTATTTCAAAATAAAAGTAAAAAAAAAGTTAACTAGCAATTACAGCGATATATGTTCCAATTACATGGTGTGGAAAGGGAAGATTACTAGAGGCCAAAGGAAGAGAGACAGGTAGGAGGAGGTGAGGCTCAGAAAACCCTAAGTGCCGAATAATTTCAACAAGTGGCAACAGTGCATCAGAACCGACCCAGAGGGGAAACAGGACTCAAATCAATCCTCAGCTCTCCTTCCTCCCTGTCCCCTCCTCCACCCATTCCTGCACTCTCTCTGGCAACATCACCCCGACTCCCCCCCCCTCCCCGCCCCAGAGGGCAATAGTTGAAATGTTCCAGAACCATGGAGACAAAGATGCTTCACATTCTCCACATTACGTGCAACAGCGCAACAGCAAGCATCCGAGCACAGAGAAAGGAGAAGCGATTTCTCTGGTGAGCTTCTAGGCAAAGGGTCACAGCACCTTTGTGTGAATCACAGGAAGGTTCCCGCAGGCTCAGCAAGGAGCTGGGTCAGGACTTCAGCCCCACCTGCCCCCGAGTCAGGCAGCCAACACACCTACCATTCATGATGGCTCTGCCCGCACGACTCAAATGCAGCACCTCCGACTTGACACAAGAGCTATCTTTCCAGTGCTCTGTTTACGAGTTAAAAAGTTTACTTCCCAAGGAGCACACACAGCCTCACTCATGGGTTAAAGCGAGTCTCTGCTCCCTCGGGAATTGACGTTGGAGGCAAAGGCAGGGAACCAAACAGGCCTTTAGAAGCCTGAGCCGTCGTTTACCAAGACTGCTTTCAATGCTGCACAGACCAGGCCTGCCCTAATTACTGGGGTGAACACAGGTTTGGCTTAAAAAAGCCCGGTGTATCCAAAAGCAGCCTGTGTTCCCACTGCACACTGCCACCCAGGCAAGCTGGAGCTGGCCCAGATTAACTTCACCCAAACACGAAGAAAAGGCTCCTTATTTCTCCTTTTTAGAAATTCAGGGAAATTGGCAAAACTGCTGACCAACTTTGAATTCTACCAGTGAGCTCTGGTCCATTTTCTATATCTTACTCACTTCATTTGGAGGGAAAGGGCATCAAGAAAAAAAGCTCTCTCTTTTGCCCTTATTTTAAATTATTCTAGCCAAAAACTACTCTCTGTTAACTTTGTTCTGAATCTCAAAGCTGAGCTCTACGGAACTTTTCTACTCTGGGACATCTGCTTAAAATCTGAGTCCGCTTTTTCCTCCTTTTTAGCGGGAGCTTAAGGTCTTTGGAAACGTTACATTCACTGTATTTTGCAGAAATGATAGTTATATATATCCCCATCATGATACAGAGTTGCTAAGTCTTAAAAAATACTGATACAGCAGGCATAACAGAATAATAAAACATCTTGCCCCATCCTTTTTCAATAAAAAACCAATTTCCTAAAACACAAAGGCCAGGACAATTCTAAAATCCATATATACTCACAAAAGAAAAAACTAAGGCAGAAAACAATTTACTGAAGTCTCAGTAATGGCTATTTAAAAAGCCCTTCTTTCAGTAACAGTGTTACTGAAGTATTAATTTTTTCAATAACCATGTACTTTTATTCAGTTGCCCAAATATAAACAGTTAAAGTATTAAGCAGATTGATGACTTCATCTCAATACTATGTAACACTTTAAACTGTTCAAAGAACACATTTTTTTGAATTTTAGTTTATTTATTTTTTTATACAGTAGGTTCTTATTAGTTATCTATTTTATACATATTAGTGTATATATGTTAATCCCAATCTCCCAATTCATCCCACCACCTCCACCCCACCGCCACTTTCCCCTCTTGGTGTCCATACTTACGTTCTCTACATCTGTGTCTCTATTTCTGCCCTGCAAACTGGTTCATCTATACCATTTTTCTAGGTTCTACATATATGTGTTAATGTACGATATTTGTTTTTCTCCTTCTGACTTACTTCACTCTGTATGACAGTCTCCAGATGCATCCACGTCTCTACAAATGACCCAATTTCGTTCCTTTTTATGGCTGAGTAATATTCCATTGTATATATGTGCCACATCTTCTTAATCCATTCATCTATTGATGGGCATTTAGGTTGCTGCCATGACCTGGCTATTGTAAATAGTGCTGCAGTGAACATTGGGGTGCATGTGTCTTTTTGAATTACGGTTTTCTCTGGGTATATGCCCAGTAGTGGGATTGCTGGGTCATATGGTAATTCTATGTTTAGTTTTTTAAGGAACGTCCATACTGTTCTCCATGGTGGCTGTATCAATTTACATTCCCACCAACAGTGCAAGAGGGTTCCCTTTTCTCCACACCCTCTCCAGCATTTGTTGTTTGTAGATTTTCTGATGATGCCCATTCTAACTGGTGTGAGGCGATACCTCATTGTAGTTTTGATTTGCATTTCTCTAATAATGAGTGATGTTGAGCAGCTTTTCATGTGCTTCTTGGCCATCTGTATGTCTTCTTTGGAGAAATGTCTATTTAGGTCCTCTGCCCATTTTTTGATTGGGTTGTTTGTTTTTTCAATATTGAGCTGCATGAGCTGTTTATATATTTTGGAGATTAATCCTTTGTCTGTTGATTTGTTTGCAAATATTTCCTCCCATTCTGAGGGTTGTCCTTTCGTCTTGTTTGTAGTTTCCTTTGCTTTGCAAAAAATTTTAAGTTTCATTAGGTCCCATTTATTTTTGTTTTTATTTCCATTACTCTAGGAGGTGGATCAAAAAAGATCTTGCTGTGGTTTATGTCAAAGAGTGTTCTTCCTATGTTTTCCTCTAAGATTTTATAGTGTCTGGTCTTACATTTAGGTCTCTAATCCATTTTGAGTTTATTTTTGTGTATGGTGTTAGGGAGTGTTCTAATTTCATTCTTTCACATGTAGCTGTCCAGTTTTCCCAGCACCACTTATTGAAGAGACTGTCTTTTCTCCATTGTATATCCTTGCCTCCTCTGTCATAGATTAGTTGACCATAGGTGCGTGGGTACATCTCTGGGCTTTCTATGTTGTTCCATTGATCTATATTTCTGTTTTTGTGCCAGTACCATACTGTCTTGATTACTGTAGGTTTGTAATATAGTCTGAAGTCAGGGAGTCTGATTCCTCCAGCTCCATTTTTCTCCCCTCAAGACTGCTTTGGCTATTCGGGGTCTTTTGTGTCTCCATACAAATTTTAAGATTTTTTTGTTCTAGTCCTGTAAAAAATGCCACTGGTAATTTGATAGGGATTGCACTGAATCTGTAGATTGCTTTGGGTAGTATAGACATTTTCACAATACTGATTCTTCCAATCCAAGAACATGGTATATCTCTCCATCTGTTTGTGTCATCTTTGATTTCTTTCATCAGTGTCTTATAGTTTTATGAGTACAATTCTTTTACCTCCTTAGGTAGGTTTATTCCTAGGTATTTTATTCTTTTTGTTGCAGTGGTGAATGGGATTGTTTCCTTAACTTCTCTTTCTGATCTTTCGTTGTTAGTGTATAGGATGCAAGAGATTTCTGTGCATTAATTTTGTATCCTGCAACTTTACCAAATTCATTGATTAGATCTAGTAGTTTTCTGGTGGCATCTTTAGGATTCTCTACGTATAGTATCATGTCATCTGCAAACAGTGACATTTTTACTTCTTCTTTTCCAATTTGTATTCCTTTTATTTCTTTTTCTTCTCTGATCGCTGTGGCTAGGACTTCCAAAACTATGTTGAATAATAGTGGCGAGAGTGGACATCCTTGTCTTGTTCCTGATCTTAGAGGAAATGCTTTCAGTTTTTCACCATTGAGAATGATGTTTGCTGTGGGTTTGTCGTATGTGGCCTTTATTATGTTGAGGTAGGTTCCCTCTCTGCCCACTTTCTGGGGAGTTTTTATCATAAATAGGTGTTGAATTTTGTCAAAATCTGTTTCTGCATCTATTGAGATGATCATATGGTTTTTATTCTTCAATTTGTTAATATGGTGTATCACATTGATTGATTCGTGTATATATAGTAAGAATCCTTGCATCCCTGGGATAAATCCCACTTCATCATGGTGTATGATCCTTTTAATGTGTTGGTGGATTCTGTTTGCCAGTTATTTTGTTGAGGATTTTTGCATCTATATTCATCAGTGATATTGGTCTGTATTTTTCTTTTTTTGTAGTATCTTTGGTTTTGGTATCAGGGCGATAGTGATCTCACAGAATGAGTTGGGGAGTGTTCCTTCCTCTGCAATTTTTTGGAAGAGTGAGAAGGATGGGTGTTAGCTCTTCTCTAAATGTTTGATAGAATTCACCTGTGAAGCCATCTGGTCCTGGACTTCTGTTTGTTGGAAGTTTTTTTTTTTTTTTTTTGCAGTACACAGGCCTCTCACTGTCACGGCCTCTCCTGTTGCAGAGCACAGGCTCCGGACACACAGGCTCAGCAGCCATGGCTCACGGGCCCAGCCGCTCCATGCCATGCGGGATCTTCCTGGGCCAGGGCACGAACCTGCGTCCCCCGCATCGGCAAGCGGACTCTCAACCACTGCGCCACCAGGGAAGCCCTGTTGGAAGATTTTTAATCACTGTTTCAAATTTATTATTTGTGATTGGTCTGTTCATATTTTCTATTTCTTCGTGATTCAGTCTTGGAAGGTTATACCTTTCTAAGAACTTGTCCATTTCTTCCAGGTTGTCCATTTTATTGGCATATAGTTGCTTGTAGTAATCTCTCATGATGCTTTGTATTTCTGCGGTGTCCGTTGTAACTTCTCCTTTTTCATTTCTAATTTTATTGATTTGAGTCCTCTCCCTCTTTTTTTTTTTTTTTTTTTTTTTTGCGGTACACGGGCCTCTCACCGCTGTGGCCTCTCCCATGGCGGAGCACAGGCTCTGGACGCGCAGGCCCAGCAGCCACGGGTCACGGGCCCAGCCGCTCCGCGGCATGTTGGATCTTCCCGTACCAGGGCACAAACCCGTATCCCCTGCATCGGCAGGCGGACTCTCAACCACTGCACCACCAGGGAAGCCCCTCCCTCTTTTTCTTGATGAGTCTGGCTACATGTTTATCAATTTTGTTTATCTTCTCAAAGAACCAGCTTTTAGTTTTATTGATCTTTGCTATTGTTTTCTTTGTTTCTCTTTCATCTATTTCTGCTCTGATCTTTATTATTTCTTCTACTAACTTTAGATTTTTTTTGGTTCTTCTTTCTCTAGTTTCTTTAGGTGTAAGGTTAGATTATTTGAGATTTTTCTTGTTTCTTGAGGTAGGCTTGTATTGCTGTAAACTTCCCTCTTAGAACTGCTTTTGCTGCATCCCATAGGTTTTGGGTCGTCGTGTTTTCATTGTCATTTGTCTCAGGTAATTTTTGATTTCCTCTTTGATTTATTTAGTGATCTCTTGGTTATTCAGTAACACATTGTTTAGTCTCCATGTGTTTGTGTTTTTTACGTTTTTTTCCCTGTAATTGATTTCTAATCTCATAGCATTGTGGTTGGAAGAGATGCTTGATATGATTTCAATTTTCTTAAATTTACCGAGGCTTGATTTGTGACCAAAGATGTGATCTATCCTGGAGAATGTTCCATATGCACTTGAGATGAAAGTGTAATCTGCTGTTTTCGGATGGAATGTCCTATAAATATCAATTAAATCTATCTGGTCTATTGTGTCATTTAAAGCTTGTGTTTCCTTATTAATTTTCTGTCTGGATGATCTGTCCATTAGTGTAAGTGAGGTGCTAAAGTCCCCCACTATTATTGTGTTACTGTCGATTTCCTCTTTCATAGCTGTTAGCAGTTGCCTTATGTGTTGATGTGCTCCTATGTTGAGTGCATATATGTTTATAATTGTTATATCTTCTTCTTGGATTGATCCCTTGATCATTATGTAGTGTCCTTCCTTGTCTCTTGTAACATTCTTTATTTTAAAGTCTATTTTATCTGATATGAGTATTGCTACTCCAGCTTCCTTTTGATTTCTGTTTGCATGGAGTATTTTTTTCCATTCCCTCACTTTCAGTCTGTATGTGTCCCTAGGTCTGAAGTGGGTCTCTTGTAGACAGCATATGGGTCTTCTTTTTGTATCCATTCAGCAAGCCTGTGTCTTTTGGTTGGAGCATTTAATCCATTCACGTTTAAGGTAATTATTAATATTTATGTTCCTATTACCATTTTCTTAATTGTTGTGCGTTTGTTTTTGTAGGTCCTTTTCTCCTCTTGTGTTTCCCACTTAGAGAAGTTCCTTTAGCATTTATTGTAGAGCTGGTTTGGTGATGCTGAATTCTCTTAGCTTTTGCTTGTCTGTAAATCTTTTGATTTCTCCGTCGAATCTGAATGAGATCCTTTCTGGCTAGAGTAATCTTGGTTGTACGTTCTTCTCTTGCAACACTTTAAATATATCGTGCCAGTCCCTTCTGGCTTGTAGTTTCTGCAGAGAAATCTGCTATTAACCTTATGGGAGTTCCCTTGTATGTTATTTGTCATTTTTCCCTTGTCACGTTCAATAATTTTTCTTTGTCTTTCATTTTTGTCAATTTGATTACTATGTGTGTCCGTGTGTTTCTCCTTGGGTTTCTCCTGTTTGGGACTCTTTGTGCTTCCTGGACTTGGGTGGCTATTTCGTTTCCCATGTTAGGGAAGTTTTCGACTATAATCTCTTCAAATGTTTTCTCAGGTCCTTTCTCTCTTCTCCTTCTGGGACTTCTATAATGCGAATGCTGTTGTGTTTAATGTTGTCCCGAAGGTCTCTTAAGCCGTCTTCATTTTTTTTCATTCTTTTTTCTTTATTGTGTTCCGTGGCAGTGAATTCCACCATTCTGTCTTCCAGGTCACTTATCTGTTCTGCTGCCTCAGTTACTCTGCTACTGATTCCTTCTAGTGTTTTTTTGTGTTTTTTTTTGCGGTACGCAGGCCTCTCACTATTGTGTCCTCTGTCGTTGTGGAGCACAGGCTCCGGACACGCAGGCTCAGCGGCCATGGCTCAGGGGCCTAGCCGCTCCGCAGCATGTGGGATCTTCCCAGACTGGGGCACGAACTTGTGTCCCCTGCATTGGCAGGTGGACTCTCAACCACTGGGCCACCGGGGAAGCCCCTCTTCTAGTGTATTTTTCGTTTCAGTTATTGTATTGTTCATCTCTGTTTGTTTGTTCTTTAATTCTTCTAGGTTTTTGTTAATCATTTGTTGCATCTTCTCGATCTTTGCCTCCATTCTTTTTCCGAGGTGCTAGATCATCTTCACTATCATTATTCTGAATTCTTTTTCTGGAAGGTTGCCTATCTCCACTTCATTTAGTTGTTTTTCTGGGGTTTTATCTTGTTCCTTCATCCGGTACAAAGTCCTCTGCCTTTTCATTTTGTCTATCTTTCTGTGAATGTGGTTTTCCTTCCACAGGTGGCAGAATTGTAGTTCTTCTTGCTTCTGCTCAAAGAACACATTTTTAAGACAACTTATAAATCCAGCAATTTAAACTTTTAGTCAAAGAATAGCTTCCCTGTCTGCTGGGGATGTAGATTAGCGTGTGTGTGTGTGTGTGTGTGTGTGTGTGTGTGTGTGTTCGGTTTTACTGGATGAAGACCAAAAACTGCAAATCCTGTTAACTCGTTTCAAAATAGATTTTGTTAGTTTAGCCCCTAATCAAACCAAATCTTTTTAGATTAGTCATTCCTTACTAAACTCTTCCCACAATAAATACTAAAGCTAAGAAAGATGTAAAACGCTAGTAGATCAAATGAGCTTTCTCTACAGAATGAAAGTTACATGAAGAAAATGTTAAGGTTTTGCATGTTCACCCAATTAGATAACAGCATATGTACTTGGAAAGCTCTGTTTTTGTTGTTTTCTAAACCCACTAGGCTGAGTTGTTTGCCTTTGGCCAGCATCCAAATAAAAGAAATGCTGCCAGAAATGTAAACAGGATACATTTCTTTAAGTTAATGAGTCCAGCAAGCAAGGGCAGACGGCTCCTCTTAGTTTCTCTCTGAGGCTGGAGTGGAGGCTACCTTCTAATTTAGAGGTCAGAGAAAAAGCGAGGAAGGGGATGTGGCAAGCAGCAACCCAGTCACCAGAGCGCCATCATTTCTACGACACAGAGCTGGACGGCCTCCCGGGCCAGGGTCCTGTCCCCACTACACCTCTTCCTCCTGTGAGCTTTGGGAACAAATGCATTGCTCTCATAGAACAGACTGTCCCTCACCACGCCCCCTCTCCAGGAAAAGCCACCTACAGAGGTCTCCCTGCAGCCAGACTGAAGGCTGCCTGGCAAAGAAAAGTGCCAGGGAACGGGGGAAAGGCCAAAGAAGGGCTCGATATGGCGCCTGCTCCGAGAGCTTCCAATACTATCACAGGAGTGGGGCAGAGCATCGGAAGCACAGGCCAGAGGTAAACACCACCATCTGGGGTAGATGAAAGGTCTTGGGACAGTCAGAAACGTCACATCAGTGAGAGGAGCAGGTTAAAGCCAGACTGTGGCAAGCTAAGAAGTCTGGAATTTCCTCTGTAAGAAGCAGGGAGCAATCAAGGCTCTGGGAAGGAGCAAGACGAGGTCAGGGAAGGAGCAACTGCAGGTGGGGAGGGCGCTCACCAGGGACGCTGAGGCTCTCGCGTACGGAGGTGACGCACAGGGAGACCTAAAAGCAGAGAGCACGGGATGGCTCGGGAGGGGTGAGATTTGGGTGAGTTTATGACAAATTAAATTTAACGGGACAATGGGAAATCCAAGGCAAAATTTTCAGGAAATAGATGGAAGTGCAAGAAAAATTCTAGGTGTAGGAAGTGCACGGAGAAGCACCATTAGCTCTTTTTTGCTGCCTAGAAAAGGTTGGTTCTCCTAGAAGTTTAAAAAAAAAAAGAAAGGAATTCCGCATCAGATCAGAATTCCTCAGATCTCCTAAACTGGAATGTGAAAACCCACGCTCAATTTCAGAACTCAAGAGCCAGCTGACTGGAGGCTTGTGAAGTCATCTCCTGGCACCGCAAACTAACCAACCTGTCTCTCATCCACTCTTCCAGGTGTGTGAGCACTGGAAGCTGCCTGACTAAATGATTCACTAAACGTTATAAAGACAAACTGTGGTACGAGGGGAAGTGAAGCCTTCCTGTTATGTACAGAAAATATTAAAGAAACTTGAGAATAAGTAAATACTAAGTATCATCCCAAGGGGAAAAGATTCCTGCAAACACTACAAACAGGTAACACAGCTTAACGTGCTAGTTCAGGGTTTTCAAAATTCAAGTTGGGACTCACATTGTGAAATCATTTAGCAAGAATTTAAAAAATAAAACACAGTGGTAAATATCTGAATAAACTGTAAATAGCTTCATTGAATTCCCATTTCAGTTTAGACAGATATGCTGATATACGGAAAGATATACATGGATGGGGGTATGCGTGTGTATTAGCTCACTTCATCTTTGTGACCATGAGAGGTATGTAGTATCGTGCCCATTTTACAGAGTAGAAAATGGAAGCTCAATCACCCAGCCACTGAGGGTGATTCAGGCTCAGGCTAGTGTTTTTTCATCTATATTCTCTTCCCCTACGGGTGTGGCTGGGGAGATAAGGGAGCAAAGAAAGAGGCAGGAGGTGGAAGTTGCCCTATTCGCTGTTTTTCACACAGTTGACAGCAGGCACTGAGGCTAGAACCATCTGAATTGACCTTCCATGGACGCAGTGTTTCTGGTATTCTCCAGAATTTTTGTTTTTAAAGCAGTAATTAAATCTAGAAGTATGGGATATATGTCGCACGCCTGGTTAAATTAGAGGAAATTCAGTAAGTTCAGATTCTACTTTAATTTCCAAACAGTAAAAAACCTCATATACATTATCTTGGCACAGAATTAGAAGAGCCTGTGGCTGCTCTGTCCAACAGAGAGGCCCCCAGCCACCTGTGTCTGGTGAGCAGTGGAAGGTGGCCAGTCTGAATTCAGATGTGTTATAAATACATACTGGATTTCAGAGACTGACTATGAGAAGATAAATGTATTTTATCTTTTAATATTGATTACATGTTGAAAGTATAACATTTTAGGTAGTTTAGATTATTAAAATATATTATTAAAATTATTTTTGTGTTTCTTTTACCTTCCTTAATGTGGCTAAAGTATATATGTGGCTCCGGTTACATTTCTGTTGGACAGCATTGCTTATGGGCACATTTCTTAAAATGGAATTTGTTTCTTCCTGATTACGAAAATATTTTTAGTGTAGAAAATAGAGGAAACATAGAAATGCATAAAAAAGATAATTAAATCCTCAAAAATATCACTAACTAGAAATAACTTTTGTTAACATCTTAGAATGTTATCTGTATCATTCTGTATATAAATTCTCTTTGTGTGTATAAACATTCTATAAGTCTTTAAAAACACTTCAAGCAATATATCAAACATTTCCCCATGTCATTAAATATTTCAAAACACAGAGGTTTGTAATTGCTGCATAGCAATCCAACACTGGGATGTACTAGAATTAAACTGATGCCCCGTTGCTGAACACGTGAATTGTTTCCAATGCATGAGAAGTGTGAACACATGTCAGGGACTCCCCGGTACAGGCGTATCTGCACATACCTGACTCTTCTCCTGTGACAGATTCCTAGAAGTGGAACTGCTGGATCAGAGTATGAACACATTTTGAGGAGTTTGATAAATATTACTAAACTGCTCTCCAAAAAGGCTGTACTAATTTACACACTTATATTTGGTAACTCTTCATTTTCCCCAAGTTTTTTTTTTTTAATTGGTCTGTTTGCTTTGCTAAAATTGTCCTCCAGTAATATTTAGCCAGTCACATTCTCAAACCATAGCTCCATGAGAAATCACAATAATTAGCAACTGAAAATGAAGCAAATTTAGGGTGTGCGTACACGCATGCGTGCGTGTGTGTATACTGACAACAAAGAGTTAGGGGAAAAAAATAGAAAATTAATAGACATGTGCCTTCTATATTTCAAATAAGCTTTTATATAAGTATTCATTTTCCCCTCTAAGTCCTACTAATAACATTAATAATAAGCTAAATAAGTTAATAAAATAAATGAATGATAAATAAAATTAGTTCACTAAAATAATGGAGAAGATAATAATAAAGTAACCATTACTAATAAAAACGCTTGACTTTCCCAAGCACGTGTGACGTCTAAAGTCTCTCACTTCCGAACAGAGAATGTGGATCAGTCAACACTTCCAATCAAACATTTTACATCAAGGCATAAAGAAGAATTCAAAACATTTAGCCCGAGTTCTTAGGAGAAGTTTCCCAATCAGGAGAGCCTTGAATTTGATGAGAGAGTTAACATCAATTTGTGTCTATATAAACAGAAATCCCTTGAAATAATGAGGCCTTAAGAGAAGGCGTAAGAGGGGAAAAAATAGCCTGGACAACATGTCTGCTTGTTCACTGTCCCCACCTCTCCCATCTGAAGCTGGCTCAAAGACTGACTACAGAAAAGTTAAAAGAAGATAAAATGACTACTGCAGAATTCAATTACTATGCCACACGATAAAACTCAACGGTAACATAAACGGCACCGAAAACACACTTGCACATGTCAGCGTTAGGTAGACTTGCACTGAACTGCTTCGACACTGCAGCATTTCAAGCAAATCAAGTCCTAGGAATTGAGCAGAATGGGTCATCGCAGAGAGGAGGGCAGCTACTCAGCTCACTAAAGAGAGCACTGAGAACACGACAAGCCCGCTTTCGTGCCCCGCGGAGGAGTGCGGTGAAACGAGGTCGAGGTGCCTAAAAGCTCTGCTGTTATTTGGGCCCTTTCCTTGATCCTGCTCTTCAGAGCCTCTCTATGGAATGGACCAGTAGTAGTTTAGGGAGCAAAAAATGAAAATCTTAATTTATGCCTTAATTAGCACTTACAGAGAGCAAAGAGTTGGTCTCCACAACTTTCAGTACATATTTCGTGTTCACGCATTTCCTCTCACTCGTACCAACGTGGACAGGCCGTGCTGTGGCCTCTAACGCCGGCACGTAGCGCACGCACCGCAGCACAGCTCAGCAGTAGACTCGGCAGGACACAGGCTCTGCCACCTCTGTGCCTTTGAGAAAGTGACTTCAGGACTCTCTGCGGGTCGCCAAGGCAGGGGCCGAGAGATCTACTTGCCCTTGGAGCCTGTGCCTCCCCCTGCAGGCTGGCACCCATGGCGGCCACCCCGGGAGGCCAACACTCACAGGGGTCGCGAGGGCCTGTGCTGGTCAGAGCCGGGCCACACGCCCACAGGAGGGGCCTGCAGCACGGGGTGACAACCACCACCCCTGCCTCATCGCCCGGCTGTCAGCAAGTGCCCCAGTGCCACCTTCAGAACAGGGCTAGAACTTGACCATTTACTGCCACTCCCTTGGCTATCGCTTTGGCCTAGCCACCGTCATCTCTCACCTGGATCACTGCGAATCTTCTAATTGGTCTCCTCGTGTCTACACTTGTCCCCATCAGTCTGTTCTCAAAATAAGTCAGTTCACAGCACTCTTTGCCCAAACCCTCTCTCATCAGAGGAAAAGCCCAGAAGGCCTGATCTGGTGCTGTTACTTCTCTGACCCCATCCTTCCTGCCTGCTCCACGCCAGTCACATGGCCACCGTGCTTCAGCCTCGGGGTCTTTGCACTTCTGGTTCTTGATGCCTGCAACCCTTCCACCCTAGATATCCACACAACTCACTTCTGTCTCCTGTGAGTCTTACTCAGATGTCAGCTTAGCAAGGCCTTCCCTGGCCATCTTCTCCTCCACCTGCTCCCACCCCATACCTACCCTTCCCATCCCTTCCGTGCCTCTCTCTCGAGCACTTGCTGCTAGCCAGCTAGTGTACCTGACAATTTACTCGTTTATCTGGTTTATAATATTTCTCCCCCACTGGAGCGCAAGGCCCCTGAGGAAGGCTCCTTTGTCTGCTTTGCACACTCCCGTATTTCCAGTCCCCGCCCACAGATCTACAGATGTGGACAGGATAAACACACAGATCTCAGGTTCTTCATCCGCTAAACAAGGGGAACAATCCTTTCTATCTCCCGGTCTGCAGCGAGGAATATCTGAAGCAAGAGATATTGTATATTAACAATTAGATTTGCCTTGTACCCAAAATTGGTCAGATAGTACACGAACCAAACATCATTAGTCATTTCAGTTTATTTCTCCCTGGACATCTCACCACATGAGGAATCATTATTGAGGTTAATACACTAATACTGGCCCATACTTTATTTGAAAGCAATTCAGTTATATAACAGGTCCGGAAAATTCCTTTTAAAACTATCTCCTTTTCATATGTCAAAGATAAAAGAAAAGCCTGTTTAAAGGAGAAGTTCAACCAAAGAGACAGCTTAATTTACAGTAACAAGTAAATTAAATCTGCAAAGTGACAGTTTAAATAGAAGGAATTTCCACATATATGTATATTACTTTTTTTTTTTTTAAAGGAAAACAACATTTTAATACAACCTTTTCAAAATGATTTGAAATGTGCTAGCATCATTGGGAAAAAACTTTCAATATTTACCCACAACATGAATTGATTCTGATTGGATTTTTGGTCTAATTTTTAAAGGTAAATAATGAAATTTATAGGAGAAAACTATGGAAAACATCCCTACATTTTTTTTTAAGTGTCCTTTTTTTTACTTCTTTTAAAAGCATACTGATGCTTTTCTGGTTAATAAGATACAAGGAATTCTTTAAAAGCATACTGAATCTGAAGCAGCCTTCCGGTACGATGCCTTCTCCTAGTCAACAGATACAATAAATACGATCACCTTCTTGTACGGAGAAGTTCTGACATTAGAAAGGGATCAACCCCAGGAGCGGAAGGGATCTCTTGTGAAATATCTAGCTTAAATTTTCAGGGTTTGCTGCAATGGGTAAAACAATAGAAGTGATAATAATAACCGTATCATTTCCTTTAGGAGGAACTTAGGATCCTAAGAAGAAGAAGAAGAAGAAGTTGGATCCCAAACAACAGATCCTAGCAGTCGCCGGAAAGATGAGAAGAAAAAACTGGGGGAGTGGGGCCCCAGGGAAGATCTCATTCACAGGGACACCGAGGCAGCAGCTCAGCCTTTGTCGACAGTAGGTGCAGAATCGGAAGAAAGAGACTTCTTGTGTAGTCAAGTGATGGGACTCCATCCTCTACAACCAAAAGAGATTAGAATTTGAAAGAGAGCACAGACTCACTGAAAGCCCAAGCCTGAAGGCCCCGGGCTTGGCATATGGGGGGCGTGTCCCAAGGGCCGGCAGCACTGGCACCAAGAGACCCAGAAAGGAAGGCCCAGCTCCCACCCGGGCAGGGCCTTCCCACGTCCCACCCAGCCCCAGGCCCTCGTGTTTGGAGGTGAATCAAGCCATCTTACGTGGAAGACAAACTGGACCTCCATTCAGCACACATCAACTGCTTCACAGTCGTCAGATGAACTTTATATAATGACCATGAGAGTAACTGTTACCAAACTTTTGTTTACTATATAGACTTCTTAAAAAACTCATTTGAGAAGAGACCTCCAGCTACAATCAATGTACCTGAAAGTGCACTGCCCGTACTCCACAGGCTCTAGAGTAGGAAAGAAGATTGTAAAATGAGAATTATTTCTATTGACAGGCTCCCAGTGAGCTACACTCGATTCGATTCTGTTCTGCCAGCCCTCACTGAGGGGCCGCTGTGCCAGCAGGACGGGGAGCAATGCTGGTTTCTAACAGTCGACAGCGCACTCCAGCTGCACACACGTGAAACAAGTGCTCCATCGAATGGATTCTGATCACTGGTTCAAAGACAGTCCAGCAGGTCACACACACCACCAATGTCCACATCGGGAACCAGGTGAAGTCACATTTTGCTTCCACATAAAACCAAAGGCAATCTGGTATTCAGCACCTAAAGCATTCGTTTAATTTAGAGTGTGGACGGAACCTCCTGGAAAGTCTCCCTAGCAATGCGATGCCACAAGACAAAAAGGCTTTCAAGTGCTCAACAGAACGAGCACTTCAGAGCATTCTTCATTAGAAACTCGCAAACTGAGTTAATCCTTTCGTTACTAATTCTGTGAAAAAACTATTTTCAGTTTTCAAGTAAGGAAGAATACTTCCTTAAAGACCCACATCTGCTTTTCCTCAAAATTATGATAAATCATTCAGACAGTGTTTTTCTTAGCTTACTTTTTTTTTCTTTTAAAGCTGCTAAGACATTAACAGACAGTCTTTAGACTTAAGTAATTTGCTAAAACCGGGTAACTTCATGCTCCCGAGCAGCCATTCCCAGTTTCTACGACTTCTACCAAAGCCACATGAATGTACGGACATTTATCATGAACCTCAAGGTCCACGGAGATAATGTGGGGTGAGTACAGAAAAGACAAACAAAACCCCCACAAAACCTCTACCCCTAACTAATGATAGAGCTGGCAAATGAAGTAGTTACTCAATATTTTTAGATGGGTTTAAGGATAAATACATATATATAAAAATCAAAAGAACTTGGTACCTTTAAAGTGTAATTGCTTTGTCCCAGGTCAGAAGCGGTTACAGCTCTAAGATGAAACCAAGTTTTAAAATTACAAATATTTACCAGCTTTGATGAAACAGAATGCTCTCGTTCAACAGGATGATGCTCTGTATTTTTCTAATTATTTAAAAAGTCGATGATGCCATGCTCACAGTACAAACTTCATCAGGTACAAAAGGGTATCTGGTGACAAGTCTCCCGCCTGCCGGGTCCTGCTGCCTCTCATCCCCTCAGCAGAGGACACGGCAGCCCTGCTCAGCAAAGCATGCTGACGGGTCACAGACACCAAGGAGACCCCCTGTCCGATGCATGTGAAGCACGCGGGTAACGGGGACCGACGGACCTGCTACACCTGGAGAGGACGAGGCTGGATGAAGCGACAGCGGAGAGCAGAGGCGGGCGGGACCAGGCAGGAAGGGAACGCAGGGTGGAAACGGAGCCCGAGGACCAGCATGCAGGTAGGGTCTGACTGCACTGGACTGAGCCCAGGCAGGACTGGAAAACTGGGACACACCGGGATGAATTAGAAGACTCTGGGATGTGAGACCCAGGCTGTCCCTGCCCGTCTGCGGACTCCTCGGGGCCTGAGGAAGACCCGCCGGCACCCAGGCTGGCAGCGAGCCTGTGTTCAGAGCAGGCGGAAGGGCAGCTCCCACCCGCTGTCCTGACTCACGTGAGCCCATGCTCGTCTTTAGGAATCCCAAGTACCTGAGTTAAAGACAATTAGTGGAGCAGAATAAAGACCCCTCTCGACTTTGTCCAAATTCGCCAATAAGGCCAGAGTCACAGCCTGAAACTGTCAGGGGATTTCTTCTGCAAACGTAAAGTCTTGAATATTCAGGAGTTGCCATCTCACTGAGGCCTTACCTGGCCACCCTATTTAAAACCACAGTCCCACAAAATTCCTCGTTTCCTTTTCCTGCTCTTATCATGGCCCAGAATTTCACAGAAGGTCAGAGCTGGAATGAACTCTATAAAGGGCTGCATCAGGTCCCCCTGCAGGTGTGAATCCCTTATAATTAACAGACTTCCAGCTATAAACGGTTGTCAGGCTCACTTTCCGGAAAGGACTTCCTGACTTACCCACAAACCCCCTCAGCACCCTTCCCGTGTCCCCGAGGTGCCCGCGCTCACCTGTACCTCTCAGCAGCTGAAATGACCTCTGTGCGGCCCCGTGAGGCCACCTGCTCTCTGAGCGCAGTGCCTGCGACACAATGACCTTTACTTCTGGAGCCTAACGGACAGTGGGCACTCTGACAGGAGGAAACCATTTCTATCCTGCAGCCTCGGTCCCATTCAGTTCATCCAAAGACACCAGGTGCCAGCACTGTGGCAGCCACCGAGGCTGCAGCAGAGATGGAGACAGAGGGGCTCCTGCCCGCATGAAGCTTCCTTGCGAGTGGAGGAGCATTTCAAAGTGCAACTCAATAGAAAGTGAAACAAACTGCAACCCAGCCCTTGCGATCTGGGATCTAAAGGAAATAAAATACTCAGCAGAGAGAAGCGTAAAGGAGGCTGCTGTCAGCATGGTGGTCAGGGAAGGCCACTTAGGTGCCGTGTAAGCTGACCTTGACGACAGGAAGGGGCTTTCCTAGCAGAAAGGAAGCAAAGGCCCTGCGCTTAGCATTTCTGAAAAACTAAACCTCAGAGAGGCCTGGAGCTTGCTGAGCGAGGGGAGAGGGCGGAGGGTGAGGGAGAGGGCGTTCAGTCAGTCGTGAGCTGTATGTGCAGAGCCACAAAGGCAGCGAGGGCTCCCTGGGGGTCATCTGGAGTTTTCCTTGACCACAGTTCAATTATAAAATATAATTCAGAACCAGGAGAAACTTAATGTCAAAGTGTCGTTTTATCAAACAATCTTTGAAAGTTTGCCACAGTAAACTCAGAAATGGCACTGGGATTTGGGATGGTGGGTTTCTGGGTTATTAGTTTATCCAAGTTAGAAGGCAAGGCTCTCTCACAAACGGTCAAGAAGAAAACAAACGGAGGATCCCGAGTACACGTGCCTCATTGCACAGCAGGGGAACCAGGCAGAGACTTCAGGAAGTTGGTCGTATCTGCTGGCAAGTTGAAACCTCTAGCATTCACCTTTATTCTGAGGTCACCTGAGGCCCCATGTTCTTCTGAGATGAACTTTGGTAAGCGGGCTGCACATCACAACAGCAAAGGGTAAATGAAAGTTTCTCCCCATGCCCCCCTAGTCTGAGAACCACCGCAGGGGAGGGACCGCTGCTCTGCCCGCAGTGTGGACCCCTAGCCCTGGCTCAGAAGTAGGCAGGCCCTCAGCCTGCTGTGTCCAGGGAGGGGCAGGTCGGCAGACTGCGACAGCCTGCGGGCCGAATGCATCCTGTTTCCTGACTGTGTCTGGCCTGTGAGCAAAGGATGGTTCTCAGAGATGAATCTCTGCATTTGATTCGATGGTAAGAACACTAACTCTGAACCCCAATTAAGTGAAATGTTATCCCCACAAAAAGATTCCATTCTTTTCAACAGTATACCTGTATTATAAAAAAATTATGCTCAGTTGTCATTACTATATAGTTTGACGTTATCAATACAATCTCTGGACATTTGTTTTCTTTCTTGTTACACACGTACCTGGGTAATATCCCTGATGTTGACCCCTGGCCTCCAGAGCCTAAAACACTCTCTGGCCGACTTCTTCGGCTTGGGCTTCTCCCCTCCAAGGCAGTTTATCTGACGTTAAGACCCTTCCACCCCGCCGCCACCACCCCGAGTGGGTGATCAGAATCCTCTCTCTCTCAGATCGGTGCTTCTCAGGCTCGGCTGCCGGTCTATCACCGGGGAGCTTTAAACATCCTGACGCCCAGGCTGCATCCTAGGCCCATGAACTCAGGGTCTCTGGGGGTGGAGCCCACGGTGGGCACTTCCGAAAGCTCCTCAGGTGACTGTACTGCCCTGACTGCTGCCGACCTGAACTCTGAGGGGCAACCCACTCGCAGGGGAGAAAATGAGCAACTTCCCGTGTCTCTGCATTCCCGGCCTACGGCACAGTGATCACCTTCGGATGATTTCTCCTTGTGTTAATCACGTCTTCTACTTTTTGTATTTATGATGCTTTGACATCTTAGGAGACTTGCTAATCCTGGAGAGACTGCCCCTTCCGGGTGAGCTAATTCCGTTTCACAGGGAAACCAACCAGTCCAGAGCCCACGCTCCCGAACCACCTTCTCTCTCTGGCTTTACACTCCAGGAGGCAGGGTTCCTCTGGCCTCATCGCCCAGCGCCAGGTACTGGACAAGCAGGGACCACCCCCATTGCCAGGGGCCCGCCGCACCATTCAACCCGAAGCTGCTCCCCCTGCCTTGCCCACTCCTTCCCACAAAATACCATAAAGGCTCCCGCCAGGCCCTTCCTACCCCCTCTGCCTCCAGACTGACCCTGGTGCCCCCCACAAGGCCCTGCGTGGTGTGCTGGGCCTCCTGTTTCTAGGCATCTGTCAGTGTTGACTTCCTCCTTCAAGGCCATCATTTCCACGTCTGGGAGCCTTTCGATTCCTGCTTAAAACAAACCCCGGGAGGGTTCCCGCTCACTCCTCTGCTCCCATCTGCAGTGCAGGGACTCAGCTAGTCTCCCTACTCTGTCTACTCAAGCACATACACAAGTGATTTTTCACGATCTGAAATAAGGACTGCGGTTTCCCGGTTCATTTAACAGCTTTGTTCACTAAGACTCTCCAGAAGAAGCAATATTTGACATATTTGAGAAACAATAGTCCAGTAAAGCTGGAATAAACAATACCCGGTAAAGTTGCATAGAAATGACCCAGCAAGTCCACACCCAAGCATACACTCCAGAGAAACTCTGGCCACAGGGCATTGCAGACATCCAGTGAGGCACTGCTGGTCGCAAAGAAAACAGAAAACAACTAACTGTGCGATCCTAGGGAATGGATTACAAACCGTGGTAATTACTTCGATGGTTAAAATGAACAAACTAGATCAGTATGTGCCCACATGGACAGGATGCAAACAAACGGCTGAACAAGCCAATGTTTTAAATGATGCATTCAGAATGACACCACTTCCACAAACTCTTAAAGAGGCATAAATATATATGTGGATTAGGGATATACATGCAGGTAGTGGAAGTATAAAGACACAGACTAAATACACACAAAATTCATGACAGCAGTTGCCTCTGGGGAGAAAGGTAGTAGAAGCAGCGGTCGTAACAAAAACAAAGCGAGTGTTAACTGAACCCTCACCACGGCCAGGCACAAACCTAGCAAGCATCAACTCATTCCGTTCTTAGAACTACTGTGAGACAGGCACAATTATCCCCGCTGCACAGGTGAAAAAACCGAGGCTGGTGAGATGACAAAAAACCACTTCCACTGCTCCCACCTGAGCAGACATCCAACAGAACGCGCTGCACGCCTGCGGCCCTTCCAGGGGTTCCCGCCTCCACTCCGGCCCGCGCTCCCCCGGCCCCAGCCCCGCCTACGTTCCCCACTTGGTAGTACACAGGAGCAACCCTTCTAAAATCCCAAGTCGGAAGGTTTCGCTTCTCTACTGAGAGCATCCCAGTGGCCTCCCGCTGAACTCAGTTTTAAATGTGACATCCCTGGCACGGCCTACAAGACTCTGTGTAACTTCCCCATCCCAGCCACCCCCATCTCTGACTGCTCACCCATCTACACCCGCGCTGGCCTTTCTTCTCTCCGACCCCACCCCCACCCCCAGGGGCACATCCCAGCCTCCAGGCTTCCCAGACCCGGTTCCCTCTGCCTGGGGCACTCTTTCCGCAGACCGCAGGGTGGCTCACTTCCTTGCGGGCCTCTGCCAGCTGCTTCATTTCCAGACCCGCTCGCACAGTTAGTTATGATCTCCTGGTTAGGGGACTGCCCCGGCCTCTTCCTTACAACTTTATAAAGAGGAAACTGTAGCCCCATTTTAATCAACACAGACAAAAATCCCACGGGAAACACATTCTACAAAAATGTCAGGTAAGTGAAAGATGCTCCCTGATTTTCTGAGTAACATTCCGCTTATTATAGGCTTGAGAATTTTGTGAGGATTCTTAGATTGCGGATGTTCTACGAGGACTGGCTGAGAAATAAAATCACTGATCGCTCCAACCTTATTTCAACAGCGGGAAGCCCACTTCTTCCGGTGGCCCAAGTCTCGGTACCGCCCCACGCGAAAGATCACGTGAATGAACCAGCCAACCAGCACCGCCTTCAGCCGTAGAGCCCACAGCGTGAGAAAATGGATGGCCGTCTCCAGCTGACAGCGAGCGAAGTCAGAGCCACGTGTTTTCAGTTACACAGAATGACGAATAGAGAGCTACTACCCTTGAAACTCCCAAACTGTATGAATGACTCTATCTAAGGGAACGGCTGATGCAACTCCTGACTAACTCACTGGGTGGCCCCGAGCAAATCAATTCACCCCTGAACAACTTCCCCGGTGGATAACGGCAATTCCTCCAGTTATTTTATTTTCTGAGCCCTCTGCTCCGCTTTCCCCTCCATCTTGGCACGAGAGCTGGCTACACATAACCAGGTAAGCTTTTTTCTTCCCTTGGCAAGTCTACAGGCTCAGGGTTAGTTGCCAGGAAACACGGGGTTAGATTATCTTCCTGCTCAGTACAATCCTGACCTTCATGTACTTAAAACAGGAAAAATATTTTGTTTTACAAGATCATCAAGATTAAAATTTGGTTTTCAAGTTCTTTCAGACTTTCTTCCTCGTAAAGTGTGTATTCGTACACCCAACAAATATCTGAATGCCTGCTGTGTGCTGGTGCTACACCAGGCCTGAGAGATACAAGGGCATGAGGCCAGGTCCCTGCAAGCCCGCCCAGGTCTGATATTCCAGGGTGCACCCGAGTAGAACTATGTGAAAATGGAACACACACATGAAGATTCAGAATGACACCAAAATTTCTTAATCCAGTTAAAAAAGATTAGATTGTATTTACTCAGCTTTCCTATTCTCTGTTTTGAGAATTTTTTACTTAAGTTACAAATTCTGAAGCTACTACCGGAAGCTACTTTTCCTTTGAGATGTTCTCCTTTGTGGGTTTTTTGTTTCCCTTCCCACATTTCGCTGGGACAATATTCTCAGAATTCAAAGACGATCTACCTGCCGCACCAGCATCTGCAGAGTGTCCAGTAACCAAGAGCAGTAATTCTGAGTTACGGGGCCTTAGCCCTGGCGCACTCTTACCTCCCAAGTCTAAGATACATCTTAGGAAGCCCCTAGGAAAGATCAAAGACCGTGACTTGCAAAGGAGTGGAACAAAATTAACATTCTCAACCCTCCCCATCTCCAAGATGGTCTGCTAAAGCTACTCCTAAAAGCACTGACTTAAAAGATGCTACAGGAATTTATCATCAGGCTTCCTAACGTCCATCTCCTGACCTCGTATTTACCCGAATTCAATGAGGTTTAAGAGATTACAAACAGCACGTCTTTCAGGAACACTGCTATTACCAGTAACTGCTATAGCTTTGAGAAAAATAACTTTCTTTTTTTTTTTTAATAATTTTTATTGAAATATAGTTGATTTACAGTGTTGTGGGTTTTTTTTTGTTTTTTGGCTGCACTGGGTCTTTGTGGTGTGTGGGCTTCTCACTGCGGTGGCTTCTCTTGTTGCGGAGCACGGGCTTCAGTAGTTGTGGCGTGAGGGCTCAGTGGTTGTGGCTCACGGGCTCTAGAGCACAGGCTCGGTAGTTGTGGCGCACGGGCTTAGTTGTTCTGCGGCATGTGGGATCTTCCCGGACCAGGACTCGAACCCTGTCCCCTGCATTGGCAGGCAGATTCTTAACCACTGCGCCACCAGGGAAGTCCGTAACTTTAATTCTTTTGGATTATTCATACATCATTTGTAACAACAACAACAAAAAGTCAGGTCTGAGGTATTATGACAGGCTTTGTGGGAGGGGCCTCTCCCACGAGCCCTGGTCCACATGGTCCAGAGCCAGCCCCATGCATTGATGGGTCCTCCTCCCTACTACGTACAATACACAGTTAAACCCAAGGGACCTGCCTTCCTATAACTACGCAGAGACAAGAGAGAACTATTTACATACAAGGCTACTTATCTACTGAAGTATTGACAGCACTACGCAAAAGTGAGTCCTGAGATTACAGCTTCTATGAGCTCAAATTAGGAACTTTTGGATGGTCTGGGGGAGAGTATCTAGGGAAGTAATTGGAACAGAGACCATGATGAAGACAACAAAAGAACCTGAAGGACTTAGACGGTCTTTCAATAGTGCGAATAATAAACCTCTGCAGACTGAGGAGAAAAAAAAAACTGTTTTGGAAGAGGCCCAGTCACTGCTCAAAAGAATCAGAATTCATTCAATAAGACTCAGAATCTGCTACAAGATAGAGCAGAGAGAACATCAAAATGAAATCTTGAACTTCAGAGGATCTTGCATTCTCGTTGGCTATACACATACAATTAACTAAAAAGGCAAACTGAAGGACTTCCCTAGGGGCACAGTGGTTAAGAATCCGCCTGCCAATGCAGGGGACACGGCTTCGATCCCTGATCTGGGAAGATCCCACATGCCGCGGAGCAGCTAAGCCCGTGTGCCACAACTATGGAGCCCATGAGCCACAACTACTGAACCCGTGTGCCACAACTACTGAAGCCTGTGCGCCTAGAGGCCGTGTTCCGCAACACGAGAAGCCACGGCAATGAGAAGCCCGCGCACTGCAACAGAGTAGCCCACGCTCACCGCAACTAGAGAAAGGCTGCACACTGCGACGAAGACCCAACGCGACCATAAATAAATAAATAAATAAATATATATAAAGGCAAACTGAAGATGCATTTTGTAGACAAAGTACAAACTATGTTTTTTATAAAATGCAATGCAAATGAATGATCTTGATGGAATAAAGGACATGCAGGAGAACTACACAGAGAAACAGGGAAAAGTTGTTTTTATTTTCTATAAAAGTAATATATATGCTTACATAAGTAGGAAAAATAAAAGTAAATCCCCTTTAATTAAAAATAAATACATATTACATTTTGGTGAAAATCATTACTATGTCCCCCCATTAATTTTTTTACACTCAAAATTTGGACCTAAAAACATAAAAAACCTCACTCCTTTTTCAACTAAACACATCACAACCATGCTTCCACGTCTCAAAAACTCTACTTTCAGCATCAGTACCCTCAAAGCCTTTCCAGACCCTGACCACTCCTAACACCCTGGTCTCCCTCCAGTGGCAGCCAGCAACCCTCAAGTGTCCACGCAGGCAGTGTCACTCCAACCTCAAGTGGGGCCCGAGGAGTCCCTCCGACAGCCTGCAAGGCCCCTGGGACCTGCACCGGCTCCGGCCGGTTCCTGGTCTCTAACCTCCCGCCGGAAGCCCCACCTCCTGGGGCCCCTCCACAGGAAGTGCTGTCCCCACGCGACCCCCTCCTCCGCTCACAGGCCACCTCTGACAGCCCGTCTGCCCAGCCCCTCCCCTCCACCCCTCCCTCTGCTCCGTCTCTTTTCCCACCAGCACTTCTCACCCTCTGACATTTTAGAGAAGTTCCCCGTCTGTTTCCCACACGGAATGTCGGCTCTGGCAGCACAGGGGTTTGTTTGGTTTTGTTCTGACTGGGGCCTCCTAAGCACCACAAATTTCCGCTGATTCAGGGGCGATTACTACTGGCTGTGCGGTGCCCATCCCACAGTGTAACTAGCCACGCACCCCCGCCACCCCGGGGGCAGTTAGGGTGTTGTGAAGACCGCGACTTCAGTGCCTGTGCTCGCTATTCAGAGGGTGGTCTGAGCGACACAAACCTCCCCGGGAGCTGATCGGGAGTGCAGAACCCCAGGCCCTATCCCAGGCCTACGGAGCTGGCACCTGCGCACCTGCGTCCCGCGCACACGGACGGGCCTGGACCAGGGTGCGGAGAACAAGCCCAGCACAGACCGAGGAGGCTCCTCTCTCTCGGGTCACCGGAGCCGTGCTTGCCCCCGACCACCCACTCGCCCTGGCCACGGCTGCACAAGCTGCAGTGGCCATCTTCAGTCACCGAACTGCCCTCAAAAGAGAGAGAATACCAATTCACGCCCCACGTCAATCCGGGTTCCAGAAAGGAAACATACACACGGCACACCTGAATTAGGGATTACGGACAACGGTGTGGGTGCACAGGGAGGATGCCTCGGGGGATAAACACCCTGATCTCATGCTCTTCTCGCCCTCCCGCCCTTCCTCCTCTGGCCAAGCAGAGACCAGAGCACAAAACCTGCACTGTCCGCCCACAGGACAGAGGGCAGAGCAGGAAGGGCGGAGCGAGGATCTGGGGGCAAACGGGACTCCCTGGAGTGGAGCGCCACCGCAGCACCAGAGGAAGCCTTTCCCTCTGCCCCAGTTGGCTGTGTTTTCGTTTTATGTGACGATATTTAGCAGCCAAGTGGTAAGGAAAGTAAACTAGAACTTAAGGCACCAGAGAGAAGGCAGCCATCTCAGCAGGGGCAGGAGGGTGTCTGTGCCAGCACACAGCTGTTGTGGTCCTTCCTGGCTTGGAAATTACTTGATCTGAAGGGAGATTAAGGACCACTAAATTTTGGAAGCAGGATGATGGCCTTATTGAAAAACGTCTGAGAAAGCTTACATTGGAGGATGAAAGGCAGACAAACCAGCGCAAGGCCTGCTGTGGAAACACAGGCACGAAGCAATGACGACGGCTGCAAAGAACAAGACTTTGAGGTGTTTTCATTCCAATTTCACATGCCCGACATTCTCTTAAAAACAATAATAAAACTCTTTAAAATCACTGGTTATTTCCAATTCTCTGGCATCTGAGTGGCAGAAATGGTCATTAGCCGCCAAATATATATGATCATTATAAAAATATGATGAATCCTCACACAGGTTTGATAAATAAGAAGAAGTCAGAAAGAAGAGCTTAATCAGAAGCAGGACAACAACTACAAATAAACATATGAAAAGATCTTCAATGCCATCGGGACATGCACACCCAAACCACAGTGGCTATTTAAAAACAACACCACCACCACAAAGACAACAGCAAGTACAGGTGAGGGTGTGGAGAAACCGGAACCCTCGTGCACTGTTGGTGGGAACATAAAATGGTGCAGCCGCTTTACAGAACAGTTTGGCTGTTCCTCAAAATGTAAACACAGTTACCATCTACTCCAGCAATTTCACTCCTAGGTACATACCCAAGAGAAGTGAAAACATGCTCACATAAAACGTCCATACAAAAACATTCATAGCATTAATTAATAAGAGCCAAAAAGTAGAAACGACCCAAATGTCCACCAACTGATGAATGGATAAGCAAAATGTGGTATACCCATACAAGGGAATATTATTCAGCCATACAAAGGGATGAAGTACCGATACATGCTACAACGTAGATGAATCTTGTAAACATCAATGTAGATGAATCTTGTAAAAAAATCTTGTAGGTGAATCTCTTAAACATTATGCTTAAGAGAATGAAAAGACAAGCCATAGACTGGGAGAAAACTGCAAAATACATATATGATAAAGGACTTGTATCCAAAATACACAAAGAACTCTTAAAATTCAACAAGAAAACAAACAACCCAAATAAATAATGGGCAAAAGATCTGAACCTCACCAAAGATACACAGATGGCAAATAAACAGATGAAAAAAGCTCATCATCATATGGCACCAGTGAAATGCAAATTAAAACAAGATACCGCTGGAACTAGAGTGGCTAAACTCCAAAACACTGGCAACATCGAATGCTGGCGACGATGTGGAGCAAAAGGAACTCTGATTTACTGCTGGTGAGAATGCCAAATGGTACGGCCACTTTGGGAGGCAGTGTAGTGGCTTCTTACAAAACTATACATACTCTTACCATATGATCCAGTAATTGCACTCCAAGGTATTTATCCATAGGAGCTGAAAACTTACGTCTACACAAAAACTTGCACACAACTATTTATAGCAGCTTCATTCATAACTGCTGATGACTGGAAGCAACTGAGATGTCCTTCGACGGGTAAATGGAAAAACAAACTGTGGTACATCTAGACAAGGGTGTATGATTCAGCGATAAAAAGAAATGAGCTACCAGACCATAAAAAGACATGGAGGAACCTTAAATGGATATTGCTAACTGACAGAAGCCAATCTGAAAAGGCTACATACTGTATGATTCCACCTATATGACATTCTGGAAAAAGGCAAAACTATGGAGACAGTAAAAGGTCAGTGGTTGCCCGGGGTGGGGGAAGGAAGGATGGAGGGATGGATAGGTGGAACACACACGATTTTTAGGGTAGTGAATCTACTCTGTTTGATGCTGTGATGGTGGATCCATTTGTCAAAACCCAAAGAGCTATTTGACACAAAGATTGAACCCTAATGAAATTATGGACTTGAGTTAATAATGTATCAATACCGGTTCATCAATAATAACAAGGTACCTAACTAATGTAAGATGTGAATAATAGGGAAACTCTTAGGAGGGGTATGTGGGAACTCTAGCTTCTGCTCAGTTTTTCTGTAAACCTAAAATTGTTCTAAAAAAAAAAATAAAGCTATTGATAAAAAAATGTTAAGTGAGAGAAGCCAGACACAAAAGATTACACATGATATGATTCTATTTACCTGAAATATGCAGAATGGGTAAATGCATAGACAGAAAAGAGATCAGTGGTTGCCGGGGGAGGGCTAACAGGGAGTCACAGCTTAGCAAGTCAAGGTTTCCTTCTGGGGTGATGGAAATGTTTTGGAACTAGATAGAGGTGATGGTTACACAACACAGTGAATGTACTAAATGCCACGGAATTCTTCACTTTGAAGTGGTTAATTTTATGTTATGTGAATTTTACCTTGATTACGAAAAAAGCAGAGTAAAAATAAAAAGGTCATATTAAAGCAACTCTATCTGGTTAGGTGACCTTTTTGATGTCCCACAGAAATTCAAACACTGTCGTCCTGATTTAAAACACCTGAACTGTGAGAGTAACCACAAAGTGACTCCACCTGGGGCCACTCGGGGGGCTACTGCACAACTGGCCAGAGGCCAGTGGGGCTTGGACTAGGCTGTGCACAGAGCAGGAGAGAAGAGGACTCAGGATACACGCGTCATCAGGACATACCAATGGACTGGATGCTGGGAAAAGTGGTTTTAAAGATGATTCGGTTTTCAGATTGGACAACCAGGCAGTGGGGCCACTAGCTGAAATGTCAGAGGGGAGTGGGACGAGGGGTCAGGAGTTTGGTTTTGTTTGTTGAGTTCAAGATGCCCACTGGACAGAGGTGGAGACATCGAGGAGAATGTGGTACACAGGAATCCAAAGAGCAAGGGTACAGACAGGGCTACATATATAAATTTGGAAGTTACTGGTAGGTGGATGAATATTAGAGGATTAAGGACACCAATTTTTTACCATATGTTTTAAATATTATTCCCCACTCGACTTCATGCTCTTTTTGGCCAAACAGAATTTTAAAAGTTATGGAGTCAAAAACATACACCCCCTGACCTGATCATTTCTGTCTTTGGTGTCATAACTTAAAAGGCTTTCCTTATCCTGAGATCCTAAAAGTGTTCATCTACTTTCTATTCTGTCTTTTCAAGATCCCCTTTTTAATATTTTTATTTTTAAACCATATGGAATTTGTTATTGCATTAGAAACAGATCTAACTTTTTTCCTGAATGGTTAGCCATTTTCACAGCACAATTTACTCAGTCATCCATCTTTTTCTACTGTTTTGAAAACCCTTCTTCATGATATTCTTAAGTCCCAAACACATGTGGGTCTGTCTGGGATTCTATTCTATTTCACTGACCCTCTGTGCATGCCTGAGCCAGTACTGCCCTACTTTAATTATGGTAGCTCCATAATACTTTAATATTTCTCATGATAACTACCCCAAACAATGCATTCTCAGAATTTTATTAGTTACTATCACACATTTACTCATCACACAAACCTTAGAATGGTTCTGTCAAGTTCCAAGAAAAATAAAGAGGGATTTGACTGGTGGTGTGCTCAATTCATAAATTGGCATTTTTACAATATCAAGAATTCCTACTCACAAAAAATAATCAATTTTTCCATGATTTTTATGTTCTTCAGCAAAGTTTTATGGCTTTCATCAAACAGATTTTATTCACTTCTTGCTTATTCCTAGGTATTTTATCCTTTTTGTTGGTGTTATGAGTGGAAGATTTTTCTATTACAGAGAGGCAAACAGGTTCAGGCACAAACATTTACTTTGTATCCAGCCACTCCTGTAACTATTTTTGATTCCAATAACTTTTAGATGATACTTTGGGTTTACTACTTATGCTGTTAATTTCGTTCCTTCCTTTCTAGTAGATACACCTACTGTTTTTCCTTTTATTTAACTGAGTAGAATCTCCAGCACATCACTAAATTATTAGATTAGTAGTTGGCATTCTTGACTTGTTCCAGTCTGAAATAAAAATGTCTCTGTGCAGGGATAACTTTTCCTCATCCTGGAAACAACTTCAGGCACTCTACTAGGTATTTGTGACTGTTATCTATAATTGAGCACTAAATGATTTCCTCTTTGATCATGTCATTTATATAAGATAGGTCAGATGACAGGATCAATGTCAAAACTATTTGGGGGAAAAAAAGTCACATTCAAGGAAACAGTTGCCTGAGTATTAATTATAAAAACAACATAAAAGAAAATAACTATTTAGGTATATTTATTATATCCCTAATTAACTATATAAACATTGGACGAAATTGTTTTAGAAGGTTCAATTCAAGATTTAAGTCTTTAAAGATGTGGTATATATACACAATGGAATATTCCTCAGCCATAAAAAAGAATGAAATAATGGCATTTACAGCTACATGGATGGACCTAGAGGTTATCATACCAAGCGAAGTAAGTCAGAAGGAGAAAGACAAAAACCTTGTGATATCACTTATACATAGAATCTAAAATATGACACAAGTGAACTTATCTACGAAACAAAAACAGACTCACAGACAGAGAGAAAAGACTTGTGGCTGCCAAGGTGAGGGGTGGGATGGGGGAGGGATGGATTTCGAGTTTGGGATTAGCAGATGCAAACTCATATATAGGATGGAAAAACAACAGGCTCCTAATGTATAGCACAGGGATCTATATTCAATATCCTGTGATAGACCATAACAGAAAATATGAAAAAGAATATATATATATGAATCACTTTGCTGTGCACCAGAAACTAACACAACATTGTAAATAAACTATCCTTCTATAAAATAAAAAAAAAAAAAGATTTAAGGGGCTTCCCTGGTGGCGCAGTGGTTGAGAGTCCGCCTGCCGATGCAGGGGACGCGGGTTCGTGCCCCAGTCCGGGAAGATCCCACATGCGGCGGAGTGGCTGGGCCCGCGCGTCCGGAGCCTGTGCTCCGCAACGGGAGAGGCCACAACAGTGAGAGGCCCGCGTACCGCAAAAAAAAAAAAAAAAAAAAGATTTAAGTCTTTTAATCTACTTCAAAAACACCTACATTTAAAACATTCTCCTTATACATTCTCCAATACTTTTTTTTTTTAAGAATGTTATTAGTAAAAAAATTTGTGAAAGACTAGAAAAGGGCATTTCACTTTGTCAGAAGAGCTTTAATCTGTACTAGACAGAGGAAGGAGCACGCAGGCAACCTGGCAGCTCTTTTCCCTGAAGTTACGAGAATTAAGACGCAGGTTCCCACCTAAAATGCTGAAGATGCCCTGGTGTCCTCAGCAAATATTTACACATTCTGAAAATATGCAAGATCACAAAAATTCCAAAGCAAGGTTCAAACCACAATTTTTTTTTTTTTTTTAAGAACACCTACGATTCAAAATGAGAATGTCCTGGTAACTGCAGTAAAGTACATAAGGAAAGAAAGCATTAAATCATCACTCCTGGACTGTGCAATTATATTCCCAAGGACTCATACGATAAGATTACTATTACCAAGGCAGTCTTTAAAACAGTATTTACTGTAGAAAGTGTATTTTAAAAAAAACCAAATTCATAAGTGTTTCATAGAAATACAAATATATCAGAAGCATAACAAAGTAGTGTTTAAGGTATGGTTACATATATTTTTATGACAGTATCGCAACGCAGGAACTATTTTACAGTGAGTGTGTGTGTGTGTTTCCCTTTTTGCACCGTATCCTACATGAGAGTCCGTTGTGGTTAGGCTCACCTGTAACAATCATTAGTCTATGCCAGCAAAGTTCCCAAATCTACCGCTGATGTCGTAACACAGGAGAAATTAAACTTGCTGGGGACATTATCACCGTGTGAGCAATACTCCCATTTCTTAAAAAGGTGAGGCTACGTAAATCCCCATGGTCCCCAGTCACCCACTCCCCAGCAGGTGGAGTCACATGTCACAAAGGGGGGACCACCTCCGTTTTCTCATCAGCAGCGTAGACCCCGCCTTGCCTTTCTTCACAGTTAACAAACCAGAAAATTATGTGAGAGAGGGTTTGAAAACTGTGAAGCCACACACACACACACACACACACACACAATCAGTCACTTCGGTTACGTGGTGCTGAGGAGGAGACGGAAAAGGACAGAGTTCTTAACGAAACTCTGCAGGTGCCGCCCCAAGTTCTCTTCTCCCATGACGTGTCAGCACAAGGTTAAACACCAGGAAAGAGAAACCGGTAAAAATATTCCTGCTGCTGAGGACCTCAGGTTAGCAGGTGGCTAAATAAATGAAGTTCTCTCTACTCAAAAAGGTCCTTCTTTAGGGGACAGACCCATATCTAAAAGGCCCGTTTGCCACAGGGGAGTACAAAGGGCTCACAGGGGTGACACAGCGATGGGCTGAAAGCACAGAAGTCCACTTGCAGTCCCTGCCCTGGACAATTTAGACAGAGATGAGAGGAGAGCAAAGTGACCGTGAAGTCAGCAAAAACACCTTTATTTATCTCCCTCTGTGGGCACAGCAGGACTCCTTTGGACACCGAAGTTTAGGGATAAGTTTACATGCACGTGTCTCTCTAAGTCCTAAGTCTACAAACACGGGGGGATCAACAGTGAGTCAGACTGGACACCCCCCCCTCACCCATGTCGTGATTAATTTTCCATTCAGGTCCTTCCTGTTTCTGACCTATTTATGAGATCTATAATGGTGTTGCCCGAGTTTTCAGTGCATCACTAACTCTGCAGTTTCCCTTTTTCTCTCATTTTATTGTTTTATTATACCCTTAAGCTCTGGTTTTATATCATCTAGATGTTTCTTGTTCTTATACAATATAAAGCACTCTTGGGCATTCTACTTCTGTGTCAGTTTACCTTTTTTTCCAGACTTGGTTCTTCATCTGTCTTTTGCACACTAGAGGCGCCATGCCATTTCTTTCCAACTTCCTCTTGCTTAACTCTCCACCAACCTTTATTCTTTGACTTCAATTTCCCTGACACCACTTCTACCTTAGTTGACATCCCAGATCAGAATTAGAGTTTGACAATGTACGTTGCTTTCAATTTAAGTCTGAGGGGATGGAGGTGAAGAAAGCTGAAAACTATGGATTCTCTTCCGAAACCCCACCCAAAGCCCTCCACCTGCCCTCCTCTCCCCGTCTCCCGAGCCTTGGCTTGGCTCCGTGCTCTGGCGGCAGCTCACGGTTGGCCCTTGCAGCCGGCCCTCTGCTGGAGCAGACCTCTCCAGGCCCCGGGGCTGCTTCTCTCCAAACTGGAAGCTGTCAGTACAAATGTTCAGGATTCTGCTGACTCACCTTCCTTCCTCCATGTTACTTTCAGGAGGAGGAGCTGAGGTTAAGAGACACACAACACAGCCCTAGAATCCTCTCTTTTTGTCCCTGGATGCAGTGTTTTTAAGATGTTAGGTTGGACCATATAATACTGCCATTTTTGTAAGTCAAAAAGGGTCAAATATCAGAATTTTATACAGTTCATGTGTGTAAACTACATGTGTAATCATGTTCTTTTTCCTTCCTTGATTACTTCTGCTGAATTTTTCTATATTCATACGTAAGATCATTTTTTAAATGCACACATGGCTGTTTATGTATGCAGCTATACCACTAGGGAATGGGAGAAGATTCTCAGATCCGGCCTCACTCTAACATATTCCCCCAGACGGAGCTTTGAAAAAGGAGATCAAGGCAACCCTCTGCTTGAAACGCTGCAATCCGCCCCCTGTTGCCGCTAGGATCACCTGGGCCTGGAAGGCCCTGCCGGGTCTCACCCGGGTTCCCTCTCCCACCTCCCCACCCATCATTTCCGCAGAGCTTCTTTCATTCCTTCCAGTTTCTTTCTCGCCTTCCTACCTCAGGGCATTTGCTCCTGCTTCCTCTGTGTGAATTCCTTCTTTCCAGCTCGCCACAGGGCTGTGCCTTTTCTTCCTTCAGGAGTTACAGAACACCCCACTGAGAGATGCACGGGCTGTAAGGACACGGCACGGGGCTGATGGCAGCTCTACCCACAGGAGCGAGGAATTCTCCGTCTTGTTCTTTGCTATATCCCAGTACCTGGGGAATCTGTTGAATAAGTTAATTCACTCAAGGAGGGTGAACTAATTCATGTAGAAGGAGGCTCTGCATTTTGTGCTGCTCCACAGAACACTGTGTCAAATGGGTCCAAGTGTGTCAGAGTCTCCAAAACATCTCCATGGCAAGGAAGCTCCTTCAGTGAGGTGAGCTCCCCGACATGGGAGAAGTGGGAGGTTAGAAACCCAGCAACTCCTAGGCTTGCAGGCGCTAACATCTCACATAAGCCAGTAAGCACAGCGAGCTTCTTCTACTTCCTATGAGGAAATAGAAAGTGATGGTGTCCTTCGGGTACAACTACATTTATGCCTAAAATAATGATCACTTTGCTATTTCCTCTCGTGGCAGAAAAAGAGCCAAACGGATCCGTCAACAAGGGAGTTCCAGCCCCGTGGGCGCCCCAGGCAAGCTCGTACTCCCGAGTCTCCAGCTTCCTCTTCCGCTCCCAAGTCTAGAGTCAACGTGGAGATCAAAACAGGAGTCAGAGATAGATAGATGGAGATCAAAATACTGGCTTTCCTACTAATAAAAGCCAGATGGGAGAGTTTGGTTTTCGATTTGCAGCCAAGTAGGTCTGCTCCCTGGCACAGCTGGACCAACACAGGCAGGGCCACGCCTACAGCTTAGGGCTGAGAACTGGCCCCTGTGGGCGGGCGGCCGGAGCCCACTCCTCCCTGCCCCCTGCAGAGGGGGCAGAGGGATGGCGAGAGAGGCAAAAATACAACTGCATCTGGAAAATGAAAATCCCTCCCGTCAGAGTAAAAAAAACCCCAACGGGCCTACTGAGCGGGTCCAGTGAGATAACAGAGAAGGTGCTTTAAACACAAACCCAGAAGCTCCCCACACCAAGGAAAGGTACTACTCGTTCTGGGCAGATGGTGCCCAACACATAAACACACGCGTAAGGATCTGTTGGCGTGGCCTCCTGAGATGATTACTTTTAATGAGACATCTGCTTTAACCAGTCTGTTCTGCTAGTTCTGGCCTGTTTGTTTAAAAACACAGTCCCATTACTGTGTTCTCTCATCGGCTCATCTCGGGAGTCCCTGCCCCCTGCCCCCGCCTTGTGTTCCACGTCACTGCTCGCTTCTAACAGAGCTTTCAACGTCCATCTACCTAATCGAGTCATCAGACTCCTGGGGAAAACATTTCCCTTCCCCAGCCTAAAACTAAAATTATAGAACTTCATTTCCTTGAAAAAAACCACAAAAAACAAAAAATCCCAACACTTTAAGTGGCCACAAAAAGTATAAATAATTTTGGGGTCATCTCCTGTGTGCCAACAATTGTAGATGGAGAACTCAGTGTCAGTGGAAAACACAGATTAAAAATCCTGCTGACAGGTGTTATAAAAATTCCAAAAACAAACCTCTGAAGCAGCTGTTCCCTTTTACCTGTAAGGGAAACCAGCAGTAAGGTGAGACTTTAATTACTTCCTTTCCTTTCTCGGTAAATGTCAAGTCTTTTGCTTGTAACACTGAGTATCTTGTCTTACAGAGATGCACAAAGATTTACCTTGAAAACAGATGCAATCTGCATCACAGGGCGTGCTGTCAGTGACGGTGGAGCTTGCTACAAGCTTCTCTGCGGTCTAAGTCAGTGACGTGGCCCCGGGATATTTACTGTCACACTAGAGCAGGTGAATCTCATCATACAACCTGTATTCGGTTGTATACAACCTTCAGCTAGGCTAGGGCTCCCCGGTCCTGCCAGTGACTTAACCAGGGATGTCCCCTTTCCTGCCCTGCCCTCCCTTGTGTTTCCCATCCCCACTGAAGCCAACCAGGCAGAGAAGCACCGTGGAAGGAGGACTCGCCATCGTGCACACAGCACAACACAAAGGGCTTGGCCCGGAATGATGGGTGCAGGTTTCCCATGGCCCTAACCTCTCCCCTGGCCTTCCCTGGATATGGCAGGGAACCTCCGTGGCTGCCCCAGAAGGCACTCAAGGCCTCGGTGGAACCCACACCGCGCACATCACCAGAACACCCCACCGAGGTGACGACAGTATTAGCACAGGACACAAGTTCTCCGAGTCTGAGCAATCCCTCGCTTTGGAGTCTCTGCTCAAGTTCACAGTCACTTGCCTGCCTGAGGCCTGGGCGCTGCCTAACACCAGTGAGTGTTCGTTAGGCCGGTGTGCGGCTGAGTCTAACAGGGCCATTCGACAAGGCCGGTGCCGTGGCTTGTAGACCAGACAGCAAAGTGGATGCCAGGTTCAGAGAGAAGTGCCAGCTATTGAATACTTGGCCTGTGCTTCCTTAACAAAGCAGGATCAGGAGCGGTTTCCTCCCCTCGGCACCCAGAACAAGGGCCCTGCTGCTCTCCCACTACCTCTATCCTCTTGCAAATACTCTCAAGAGCAACAACTGTTCCTGTTCTGTCCTCTGGATGCTGCACCTCCAGAGCACAAGTTCCAAATGATTCAGTTCACCGTACCAAGCAGAAGCGACGGCGTCTCTAACCGACACACTAACGCAGGATGCGAACTATGCCTTCCGTTCCATAAACCACATACCTGGACCTACCTGAACATTTATCCTAATGTGAGATAAGTATCTTAACGCACAAAAGAATCATGCAAAAAGATGACTATCACATGGTCAGCAGCTATTCTCCGTGCCTTGTTCACTCTAAGAGGGCAATGCATTGTGGCTAACCAGCTGCTCTGTCCAGCCCACTTGACAGAAGATGCAAAGAGGACTCTACTGCTTTTGTTTAACTCCAGACTACAGTAGTTATAACATGAAGTAAACCAGCCTGTCTTTAAGGGACGGCACTGCCCTTCAGGTAATGTAAGTTAAGCATTAGGTCCATTACACGACATTAGCTTCTTTGGTTTGAAGATCACCCTATCATTAGATCTGTAGGTAAGACTTCAGTTTAAATCTTCAGTTCCATTTAAAACCGGTAAGATCCACGTCCCCACTCTCAACTACGTAACAACAAAAAATAATTATGAGCTGCCAACAGAACACTACCTGGCATCAAGCACAGCTATATCCCAAATCCCACGTGACAGATGACTAAAGGTCAAATACTGCTCCCTGAAAAATAGATTTGGTTAAAATAATCAACATGTCAACCTGAAAGCTGGAGGGGAAAACCAACTGCCCATGTGCTCTGAATCCCCAACAATGGCCAGAGGGCAGTCTCTGGATTTTTTTTAACCAATGGAAAAAGATGTTGTTGTTTTTGTTTTTTGGCATTACTAAAGGACCAACCATCTGTGTCCACATGTAAAAGTAAACTTGCTTACTTAAATGCACTTTGCCAAAAAAGCAATAAAAACCCAACTGTTCTTCCAGACCCCAGAAGCACATTTGTGCTTCTCTCTCACGCAAACCCACTGTAGCATCAAGCCCAGAGTGCTGCTTCGGAACCCAAGAAACAAAGATTCTGCAGGTCAGGAGTTTCAAAGTGCTTCAAAATTCCAGACAGCAGTGGAGGCTTCTTCTAAGTCTTCTTCACCTTAGCAAAAAGGTAAATATAATACAGCAAACAATTCTAAAAAAATAATAATAAAAGATTTTTTAAAACCTAACATAATCTTGGTATTCTACAACAAAAGATCTTCAACTGCAGTCCACAGGGCACATGTAGGCCCACTCTTGGGATTTAGCATGTCCAGGGAGCTCCTTGAAACTGTGTGCACGCACACAAATTTCATAGGAAGAAGGTCCAGTTTTCAGCCACAGAGCATCGTGACCACAGGTGCCTAGCAAGCCGTCTCATTACAAGTCCTTGGCACTAGAAAGTTCTGTCTCACTCCTACATTCATTCTTTAATACCTCTACTTACTAGAACTCTGTCTTAACTGATAGACAAACGTAGGGCACTGAGATGGTCTCAGCTGTGAGTTCTTCTCCACCTGCTGGACTCCTGCAGGGCCCTTGCAGGCCAGCTCACATCATGCCTCCTTGGCAGGCTTTCCTGGGTACCTCAGCCAGTTAACCTTCCCTACTCACCACTGGGCCACCTCCCTGCCTCTGCACTGGCGTTGAGTCTGGTTACACTCAGACTGAACAATAGTTACAAGAGCAACTGTCTCCCCAGCTAGTCAGAGTGCCTGCAGGGTAGGGACTGGGCAGGACTTGTCATTAAATATCCATCTCTGGGCTTCCCTGGTGGCGCAGTGGTTGAGAGCCCGCCTGCCGATGCAGGGGACGCAGGTTCGTGCCCCGGTCCGGGAGGATCCCGCATGCCGCGGAGCGGCTGCGCCCATGGGCCGTGGCCGCTGGGCCTGTGCTCTGCAGCAGGAGAGGCCACGGCAGTGAGAGGCCCGCGTACCGCAATAAATAAATAAATAACATCCCTCTCCCCACCAGCACAGAGCACAAATCCTTGGATATATGGTCCAAAAATTTTGTTGAATTGAATTCTTTTGTTTCAGTGCCAACAAAAGACCACTAATTCTAATAATTACTCACAAGGTTTTAAAATCATCAATACGTATATATACAAGGAAAGTCTGCCTTTGTGTGGTTATATGATGCACCCACGCGATTCTGCATTCGATCTCCAGTCCATGTAACAAAGGACCTTCACACAGCTAACATTTTACTCACCTCTAACTGGATGTAAAAATCGGTTAATTAAAAATCGTTCTTGAAATTACAGACGAGGGAGTGGAAAGCACGGTGAGATAAAGCCAAGCTGGTTTAAAGCCTTCCACACATGTACTGAGGCACTCGCTAGCACCAGAGGCATTGTTAAATAATTTCTGAAGCACCAAACACATGAACATTTGGGAGAGCCCGCTTGGGAAGTGACAGACCAGCATCTTTAAGATTATAAAAATACGGAAGCAACCTAAGTGTCCATCGACAGATGAATGGATAAAGAAGATGTGGCACATATATACACAATGGAATATTACTTAGCCATAAAAAGAAACGAAATTGAGTTATTTGTAGTGAGGTGGACGAACCTAGAGACTGTCATACAGAGTGAAGTCAGAGAGAGAAAAACAAATACCGTATGCTAACACATATATATAGAACCTTAAAAAAAAAAAAGGTTCTAAAGAACCTAGGAGCAGGACAGGAATAAAGATGCAGACGTAGAGAATGGACTTGAGGACACGGGGAGGGGGAAGGGTAAGCTGGGACGAAGTGGGAGAGTGGCATGGACATATAAAAGCTACCAAATGTGAAATAGATAGCTAGTGGGAAGCAGCCGCATAGCACAGGGAGATCAGCTCGGTGCTTTGTGACCACCTAGAGGGGTGGGATAGGGAGGGTGGGAGGGAGATGCAAGAGGGAGGGGATATGGGGATACATGTATACACATAGCTGATTCACTTTGTTATACAGCAGCAACTAACACACCACTGTAAAGCAATTATACTCCAATAAAGATGGTAAGAAAAAAATGATTATAAAAATAAAAAGAGGGCTTCCCTGGTGGCGCAGTGGTTGAGAGTCCGCCTGCCGATGCAGGGGACACGGGTTCGTGCCCCGGTCCGGGAAGATCCCACATGCCGCGGAGCGGCTGGGCCTGTGAGCCATGGCCGCTGAGCCTGCGCGTCCAGAGCCTGTGCTCCACGACGGGAGAGACCACAACGGTGAGAGGCCCGCGTACCGCAAAAAAAAAATAATAATAAAATAAAATAAAAAGAAAGATTAGGTAGTCTTATGGATAATATTTACAGGAAGTCAAAGCAACTAGTAGATTCAAATAATCCATCAAGGGGGTAGAGTGAGGCAATGAAGTTAAAGAAACAGTGTGTTCAAACTCAGGCACAACTGTGATCATGAAGGAAGAGCCCTGAACCTGGAATCAAGGACCAGGAAGATGAAGACGTCTGGTCCGGTTGTGCCAAGACAGAGTAGCTCCATTCCTCCCAGGCCCTCCCCATTACAAGTGAAAAGGCTCTAGAAACAACACAACAAAACAAGCATAGGAAAGGGGGTGGGAAGAAGGTGGCAGGCTGCCTGGGACCCAGGACTTGAGGAAAGACGTGGCAGCGAGTCCCCCAGGTGTCCTGACTGTCCCTACCTGCCCAGGACAAGGTGCTGCCAGTGCCTCCAAGCTGGAAAAGCCAAAAGGCAGATGGAAAGAGCTCTAAGAGCAGCTTGTCTCCCCAGCCAAAGGGCCAGGAAAAGGGTGGTCTTACAACAGAAAACGTTTTTGACAACACCCACACTATTCCAGCCAAAAACCAACAGAAAAACTGCAGAATCGTCCTCTGAGGTTTCAGTGGGGTTGAAAGGGAAGCTGACCTTCCACATCCCCTTCCTGTGCCTCAGAACCAGGCATGTTCCAAGTGGTCCACCACGTCGTGCTGGCAGTGGGGCCACACAGGGACCTCAGCGCCCATCCCTACCTAGACGCACAGGAAGTGTTCCCAACCCCCAACCAGGGCAGTGTTGGGCGAGGGGGAGCTGAGCCTCCACCCACCCAGTCCCAGAGGGGTAGAAGGTGGGGGGGACTGGGCCGAGTGCCACTTCTGCCCCCTCGCCTTCCCTGGAGTCAGCCAGGCCTAGGGAGAGCCGGAGCTAGAACCCCACAAACCCCTCTGTTTCCACAAGAAACAGAGTCTCAGGGACCCAGAGGTCAGGAACAAGAGCTAGATGCCTATCGACAGAGTCCCAGAAGGAAGGGAGAAAAAGAGCAGGACCGAAAAAGTATGTGAAGAAATAATGGCAGAAAATATCCCAATTTTGGCAAAAGACATAAATATACAGATTTAAGAAGCTGAGCAAACCCCAAATACAATAAGCTGAAAGAAACCTATGTCCAGACAAATCATAATTAAACTTCAGGAAACCAACGACAAAGGAAAAATCTTAAAATCAGCCAGACAGACATGACAAGCTTACAGAGGAACAGCAATTCGAATGATTTGATTTCTCATCTGAAACCAGAGGTCAGAAGGAGGTGGCACATTTTTCAAGGACTAAAAGAAAATAAGTGTCAGCTGTGAGTCCAATCGCTAGCTAAGACATCCTTCAAGATTAAAGGTGAAATAAAGACATTCTTGGACAAGGAAAGCTGAGAGAATTTGTTGCAGGCAAATCCATGCTTAAAGACTGGCTAAGGGAAATTCTCCAAAGAGAAAGGAGAGAGTAACAGGAGAAGGCTAGAACTTCAGCAAGGAAAGGACACAGTCAGAATAGGTAAAAACAGGCATAAATATAACAAATTCTCCTATTTCTCGTGCATTTCTTAAATCCTATTTGATGACTCAAGTAAAACCATCTGATGTGGTGCTCAAAGTATAAGAAATACTTAAGACCCTGATATTTTAAAGGTGGGGAGGGTAAGGATTTCCCTGGTGGCGCAGTGGTTAAGAATCCACCTGCCAATGCAGGGGATGTGGGTTCCAGCCCTGGTCCGGGAAGATCCCACATGCTGTGGAGCAACTAAGCCCGTGAGCCACAACTACTGAAGCCCTCGTGCCTAGAGTCCGTGCTCCGCAACAAGAGAAGCCACCACAATGAGAAGCCTGTGCACAACAACGAGTAGGCCCCGCTTGCCACAACTAGAGAAAGCCCACGCGCAGCAACGAAGACCCAATGCAGCCAAAAATAAATAAATAAATATTTTTTAAAAAGTGGGGAGGGTAAAGGGATCTAAATGGAAATAAAGTTCCCACACTTCACTTAAAGTTGTAAAACACAGTTTCCAGTAGACTGGGATAAATTGCGTATGTATATGGTAAGCTCAGAGCAACTACCAAGAAAATGATACAAAGCTTTGATATGCTACTCAAAATATCAATCAATTAAGATGTTTAAATAACCTGCAGGAAGGATAGAAACAGATGAAACAAAAACAAAAACATAAAATAATAAAATAGGAGACTTGTGCCCTAACATGTTAATAATTACCTTAAACGTAAATCATCTGAATATACAAATTAACAGATTGGCAGAGTAGATAAGAAAATACGATATAACAATATGCTGTCTATAAGAAACTCATTTCAAAACAACAATGTGGGTAGGTCAAAAGGATGTAAACATATACCATGAAAGCATTCATTAAAAAAAAAAAGAGTGGCTATGTTAAAATAGCTGATAAAGTAGACTTCAGAGCAAAGAAAATTACTAGAGACCAAAAGGGACATTACGTAATGACAAAAAGACCAACCCATCGGGAGGACATAATAATCCTAAATGTTTACGTAGCACACAACAAAGTCTCAAAATACATGAAGCAAAACCCAATAGAACTAAAGGAGAAATGGACAATTATAGTTGGAGACTTCAACACCTCACTCAGCAACTGATAGAACTACTAAAAAGAAAATCAGCAAGGATACAGAACTCAACACCACCATCAAGCAACCGATCAAATCAACATATGCAGAAAACGCCACCAAACAACAGAATACACATTTTTTTTCAAGTACCCATGGAACAGTCACCAACGTAAGCCCACAGAGCATATACCAAGATAGACCATATTCTGAGTCGTAAAACAAACCTCAAAAAATTTAAAAGAACTGAAGTCATACAAAGTATGTTCTCTGACCATAATGGAGTCACAGAAATCAGGAACAGAAAGATAACAGGAAAATCACTCGACTCTTGGAAACTGTAACACACTTCTAAACAATCTATGGGCCAAAGAAGCTATCTCAAAAGAAAGAAAAATACATACGAAACTGAATAAAAATTAAAATGCCACATATCAAAATATGTGACTACAGCTAAAGCAGTGCTGAGGGGGAAATTTATAGCACTTAAAATGTTTACATTAGAAAAGAGGAGAGGTCTCAAGTAAATAATCTAAGTCTCTACCTCAAGAAGTTAAAAGAAAAAGAGCAAAATAAAATCAGAGCAAGTAGGAGGAAAAAAATAATAAAAAGCAGAAATAAATGAAACTGAAAACAGAAAAATCAATGACATAAAAAGCCAGTTTTCAGGGGGAAAAAAAAATCAGTAAAAGTGATAAGCCTCTAAAAGACTGAGAAAAATAAAAAGACACAAATCACCAACATCAGGAAAGAAACATAAGATATGACTATTCTCACCTCTCTTAATACTGGAAGTTCTAGCCACTGCAGTAAGGCAAGAAAAAGAAATAAAGGCATACCTAACTTTAGGGAAAGAAGAAATAAGTGTCCCTATTTGCAGATAACATGATGATCTACATAGAAAATCCCGAAGGATCTATAGGAAAGCTCTTAGAACCATTAAATGTATTTGGCAAGGTCACAGGACACATGATTGACACAAAAATCAATCCTATTGCTATACAGTAACAATGAGTATGTGGAAACAAAGTAAAAGCACAGTATCACTTACAACTGCTCTAAAGAAAATGTAATACTTAAGTATAAATGTAACAAAACATGTACAGGATCTGTATGTTGATAAGTGCAAAATGCTGATGAAAGAAATCAAAGACAACCTAAATAAATAAGGACATACTATGTTCATGAATTGGAAGACTCAACATAGGAGAGATGTCATTTGATCTCTTGGGGAGAGATGTCATTCTCCCCAAACTGATCTATGGTTTAATGCAAATGCTATCAAAATCACAGCAAGTTTTTTTTTTTAATACAGACATAAGAAAGCTTATTCTAAAATTTACAATGGAAAGGTGCAGACCCTAGAATAGCTAAAACAATCTTGAAAAATGAAGTGGGAGAAATCACTTTGATATTAAGCCTACTATATAGCGATAGCAATCAACATCGTGTGATATGGGCAGAAGAGGAGATAGATCAGTGGAATAGAATGGAAAACCCAGAAATAGATCCACACAAATATGCCCACTTGATTTTTGACAAAGATGCAAAAGCAATTCAAAGGAGGAGGGATAGTCTTTTCAACAGATAATCCTGGAACAACTGGACATCCATAGAGAAAAAACAAAAAAATCTCCACCTAAACCTCACACCTTATACAAATATTAACCCAAAATGGATCAGGGGCTTAAAAGTAAAATGTACACCTATAAAATTTTTAAAAAAATAGGAGAAAATCTTTGGGATCTAGGGTTAGGTAAAGAGTCCTTAGACTTGACACGAAAAGCATGATCCATAAAGGGAAAAACTGATAAATTGGACCTCATCAAAATTAAAAACTTTTGCTCTGCGAAAGACCCTGTTAAAAAGGATGAAAAGACAAGCTACGGGTTGGGAGAAAATATTTGCAAAACACGTATTTCACAAAGGAGTGGTACCCAGAATATATAAAGAACATTCAAAACTCAGCAATAAAGAAACAAGGAACCTAATTACAAAACGGCTAAAAAGTATAAAGAGACATTTCATCAAAGAGAATATACAGACAGCAAATGAGCACAGGAAAGTATCATTAGCCACAGGGAAATGCAAATTAAAATGGCAGTAACATAGCACTTACGCACCTATCAGAAATGGCTGAAATAAAAAATAGCGACAACACCAAATGCTAGCAAGGATGCAGAGAAACTGGCTCACTCACTCATACCCTGCTGGTGGGAATATAAAATAGTACAGCCACTTCAGAAACCGGTTGGCAGGTTCTTGTAAAACTAAACATGCAACTGCTACACAGCGGAGCAACTGCACTCTTGGGCATTTATCCCAGATACATGAAAATTTATGTACTTACAAAAAACATGTACACAAATGTTCACAGAAGATTTATTCATGATAGGCAGAAACTGGAAACAGCCCAGATGTCCTTCAACAGGCGAATGGTTAAATGGTGTACGGCGGTAAATCCTTACCATGGATGCTACTCAGCAGTTAAAAGGCAGGAACTACCGCCTGTGAACACACACAGTAACGGGGGTGTATCTCTAGGGAATCATGCTGAGTGATAAAAGCCAATTCCGAAAGGTCACATCTTGCAAGACTCCATTTATATCATATTCATGAAATGACGAAATGACAGAATTGGAAAATAGATCAGTCACTGCCAGGTCGGGGGAGGGCGAAGGGTGGCAGTGGCTATAAAAGGCAACGTGAGGAATACTTGCGATGGGAACGTTCTGTGTCTTCACTTTCTCAACGTCGGTATCTTGGTTGTGATATCGTACTAGTTTTACAGGATCTCACCGTTGTGGGGAAGTGGTTAAAGGGTACATAGGAGCTCTCTATTATTTATTAAAACTGCATGGGACTCTACAGTTCTCTCAGCATTAAAAGTTTAATTAAAAAAAAAAAAAAGATCAGGTTTGGTTCCCAGCTGTGTCACCTACGAATTAGGTAACTGACCTTACGCTGCGACAATACCATCTGAAGCGTTAGGAAAATTAAAGGCCATATATGAAAAGGCCTGGCACATAGCTAGTGCTTTAAAAATAGGCTGTTAACACGAACCCTATTTGTAGACACAAATATTATTCTGAAGAGTTATTATTCAAATGTCTGCTAGTAGAGCCACTACAAAGCAATTTATTTAAAAAGTCTCTTCCCAAGTGATCTGTCCAAATAAAAATGAGAGGAGAGGTAATTATTGGTTTTACAGTGAAAGATGAATTGCTAACTACTCATTGAAATGGTCAAAACAGACAAAGTGAGCTTAATATGGAATTACAATGATTAAAAAAGAAAAAAGTTGACAAGGAAAATAGGATACTGATTAACAAATCTTGTTTCTTGCTGGTAAGGAAGTTAGTAAAAGGTAGTGTCTGTATGTATTGGGAAAAGCTAAGACTGAGTTTTCTAAAAATGCACTTAATACACTGATTTAGATTTAAGATTCTGTTTCTAAGTATTTTCTCTGCCTCCCGAGTTGAAAGAAACTGCGAGTCAATCAGCCAAATCTTACAACCTGCTTGGTTAAGAGGTCCAGAAAAGCCGCAAAAATAAAATCCAGCTCTGTGACAGAGAAAGACAATCAAATGAACTTTACCCCAGAAGATGAGGGGAATTTTAAACACACAGTTAATCCCTTGGATCATACTGGGCACCTAGCCTTTAAAGTTTATGAAGTATTGGGCCAGAGCTCTGACTCACAGAGAGGCTTTTGAAAGAGGTGAAAAGGAAACGGGTGTTTTATCATTCAAATTATTCTCTTCCCGGCAGGATCCTAAAAGAGCTATTTCTATCAAAACGAAATGTTTTACTAACAAATACATCAAGTGAGAATACTGGTGCGAGATCCCTGATGCAGGCCTGGAAGTCTGGAGCCCAGGGTTCCAGGTCCCAGCGGGGAGCCACTTCATCGCCAAGGCCCAGAGCTTCCTCATGGGTGAAGTGAAAGACATGTGCCCATGGGTTGGTTATACAGCCCTTTGCTAAATTTAGAGTTCCTCAGGCACCACAAAATCTCATCTCCAGAGAGGATTCTGTTTGACAAGCTTCCCTCTACCTCTGTTTTGAGACAACTTTCCTCATACCTGTAATTTGGTTTCCCCAAAATGGGCCATGGAAAGGGCAGGTGAAGGGGAAAGGAAACGGTAGAGGTAAGAAACTCTAAGAAAAAAAAAAAGGAAATGACCCTATTCTAGGTACAGGAGAGGCTCTATTTTCCCCTCATCGGGTTTCTCCAGAATTCCTTTCTTTGGGGCCCTCTACTACAGGTTCACACAGTACACAGAAACTAGAACCCAAACTTGGTCAGCTCTACGCTTTTTTTTCTACAAACAAGTAGCAAATAATAAAAATGGAGCAAGGACAGAAGGAGCACCTGGGGATTAAACACCACCTGAGAGATATGTTAAAAATTGCAACGCAAAGATTTATATCCTAACGCAAACAAAACAGTTATGTGACAATGGAGGAAATCTGAACCGAGCTGGGTACTTTACCATGTTAAGGAGTTATTAAATTTTCAGGGTTCATAAGGCATCATTTTAAAAAACATAACCACCGTACGCTTATCTGTGAGCTCTGTAAACGAACACTTTCCAGTGAATCTATACAGTGTCTGGGGTTTGCTTCAAAATCAGAGAGGCAGAGGTACAGGTGAAACAAGACGGACGCTGAATCCATCACTGCTGAAGTTGTGGAGAGGGGCCTGGGTACTTACTGTTCCTTCTATTTTCTCTACTCTGTATATGTTGGAAATTTTCCTAATAACCAGTTTAAAAGGAGAGACGTGCGGCCGGTTTCCTCCCCAGTCTACACCGCTCTTCTGAACCTACTGGGAGGGCAGGGCAAGGACGGCACCCTGAATCCAGGAGGGGCCCTCCCCACCGCTAAAACCCCCGCGCCTCCAAAGCCCCAGAAGGTGTCCGGCTTTCCCGCTTCCTCAGTCCCCAAATCCCCGAGAAGAGCAGAGGCGAAGGCCACCAGGCCGACGGGGAGACAGGGTGCGCATCCTTGGCCGGCTCCCCCAAAGCTGGGGGCACGGGGCCGCTGCGGCCAGAGCAGGGGCAGACAAAGGCGTGGGCCGCGGTGCCGGCCGGGGCGCAGGAGTCCGCGGGGCCGCACCTGCGCGCACCTGGGCGCAGGTGTGCGGGCGGGGACGCGGGGAGAGCGTACCTTAAGGATGTTGTCGAAGATGGTGTCGCGGAACTCGAGCAGCGCCTTCTGGTCGAACTCGCGGCCGTGGATGATGCGCATCTGCTTGAGGAAGGTGGACTTGCCGCTCTCGCCCGCGCCCAGCAGCAGGATCTTGACGAGGCGCCGCACGGCGCGCCGCTCGCGGGCCAGCCCCGCGTCGATGTCCCGGCTGCGCCGCCGCGCCTCGCGCTCCGCGTCGCGGGCCCCGCTGCCGCCCGCCCTGCGCTCGCGGGCCCCGCCGGCCTCGGCCGGCAGCAGGCAGCGGCTGAGGGTCCGCACCACGCCGGACATGGCCGCTCAGGCCATGGACCCCGCGGCGGGCGAGGCGGCAGCCGGCCGCTCCCTCAGGCCGCGTCCGCCGCCGCCGCCGCCCCGAGGCCCGCTCTTGCCCGCCGCTCGGCCCGGCGGAGGGGCGGGGCGACGCAGCCCGAGGCCCAGGGATTGGGCCGGCTGCCGTCCGTCCGGACGGTCGCGCCCTCCTATTGGTCCATGCTACGCCGAAAGGCGGGCATCTCTCCGGCCCTGGGGGCGGAGTCGGCGCCGAAAGAGGAGGGACCTTTGGGGTGGGGGCGCTTCTCATTGGGCGCCCGGGCCGAGGTTCTTTCTTTCAGAATGAAAGGGAGGCGGAGTCTTCGAGGAGGCGGAGCGGCAGTCCGTTATAACCAATTATAACTGTTCTGGGGTCACGTCAATCGCAAAGAACGGATTTAGGATTGGGGGTGTCGCGAAACGGGGCGGGACCAGAAGTGCCAGGTGTACAGAAAGTCTCTCTGGGTTCCCAGATTGGGGTAACCTGTGAGACCCAGAGGCTCGCGGAGTGGACTCGGCGTTGCCCGAAAGCTGGGAAATGTCGATAAGAGGTCCAGCTGCTCGTCTTAGGTTTAGAGAGAAAGCTGTTCTTTCCAGAAACACTGGAGGGGGATGGGCCAAACATTGCAAACAGATGCATCCTTTAAGGGTGGCGTGGGCCTCTGGGCGGCGTTTCTCACAGCTGGCTGATCATCAAAATCACCAGGAGCCCCTCCCCCCCAACCCACCCCGCCAAAGGCTCCTGTAGCACGGATCTGAGATGGAATCTCCTCTCGACCCGTTACTAGTTACATAACCTTCTAGGCAGCTACCCCCACCTCCCCCCCCCCATTTTTAGCTTAAATTTCTTCCTCTATAAAATAGGGGCCGTAATAGCAACTACCTCAGATGGTTGTGAAGATGTAAACTGAGAACATGAACTTGTAAAACATTTAGCACCGTGCCTAGACCCAAGCAAGTTCTTGATAAGTGTTAGCTGATCTTATTACTAATTCTTACCTATCCCAGATCTATTGGGAGTCAGAACTTCCAGGAAGGAGCTCAGGTATCTCTTAATCTCCAGGAGACTGGTGGGCTTTGGGAGCCATGATCTGTTAAAAGATACACTAAGACATATTTTAAAAGTTTAAGAGTTTATTTGAGCAAAAATCAATTCTAATAGGGTGGTGTCAACCCGGTTGGGAGCACTTTGCAGCAGGGAGCCAGGGGAAACTTATAGAGAGGGAAAGTGCAAAGCAAAGATAGGAAATTATTTGATTGGCTACAGCTTAAAGGCTAGTTAGCTGTTTGTGATTGGTTGTCTTTAGCTTATGGTATCCAATTTGGGGATTTGACAAGGTCTCTGAACGCATCTTTCATATTTGTTAAGAGGCTAAGGTGCTTGAAATCAACAAACTTATCTGCGTTGTCTTTTGGTTTCATAACCTTGAAGCATTCACAGGCTTAAATTTTGGTCTGCTCCTGTAGGCGGCCAGGGCATTAGGGACACCTCCTTGTTTAATTAAACAGGTCCTAAAGATCATCCTGTCCAAACCCTCCCTCTCACCAGGTGGATAAAATAAATACCAGTCTACAAATGACTGACATGCCGTCCCACACAAAGGCCCACAAGAACCCGCTCTGCCTCTAACTAGAGAGGGGTATGCGCAGTGGAAAAAAGAATTCATGAAGGTGATGCCATTCAGTTCTACAAATAAGTTTTGCATAATCCTGAAAACAACAGGCACTGAGAACTTCTGGAGAAGAATCTGAAGATGACGAAGATGCGGCCTTTGCATCAAGAAATGTTCACATTTTGGTAAGGGAGCCAGGCTGCTCTAGTTACCAGGCAAAGCGCCGACTAAAGGAGTGCCTAGTTTCTGCCATAGAACCGCGGTATTCAAGGATTTGACTCAGAAATATAAACTCCCTCGGGACCTTGAATGCCCATGGTGTGTGGCATTTGTCAATTACTGAGGTGTGAATTTGTACCACTTATGAATCAACACATTATCTAGTACTTTCTCATCTTTCAAAATGATGAAAAATAAAGTCTTGTTTCTTTGTGAAAATGGCCTTCCGCAGAAAGCCAGACACTAGTGTATGACGGAAGTGCAGAGGAAGTGGAGAGGCCTAAGAAAGCAATGTTTCTTACACACACACAAAAAGGAATTTTGAACAAATAAAGAGAGGAATGTGGAATTCAGCAGTGGACTAGAGTTAGTCTGTCATTCAGTAAAAAGAAATTAAGAAAAGGTGATTCAGAAAACACTTGGAGCAACTGCTCCAGGCATTTACAAATAACTTTGTATCTTTAAAAACAGCTATGCCTTGTTTCTGCAATCGTTATATAGTATCCAATTTGGAGATTTGACTAGATCTCCGGACATCTCTTTCACATTTGTTAAAGGGCTACAGTGCTTGAAATCAAGAAGCTTAAATGTGTACTCAGAAATAATCTCAATTATTTGTATGGCACGGTATAGTTTTTAAAGTGCTTCCATGTACACGATCTCTTTGACCTCTTCCACACTGCTGGGAGGGAGGCAAGGCAGAGATTACTGTAACAGAAGAATCTAGGTCCCAAGAAGCTAATGTCACTTGTCAGGGGAAGTATGGTTATTAAATTGCAGAAACTGGACTGGAAATCCGACCCAGTGTATTCTCCATGCAGGGTATGGAAATAGTGAAGGCATGAGAACTTTGAAGCTTGCCTCCATCCCCTATTAGCTGTGTGACCTTGAATGAGTCACTTAACCTCTCTGAGACTTAATTTCCTTATCTGTAAAATCAGGATAAAAATAGGGCTGTGAAATAAGTGTTAAATAAGTTAACACATATAACGGCCTAGCACATCATGGGCATTCAGTAATTTCTAACATTTTTATTATCATCATCATGGAGCTTTGGGAATCAGGAACTGCAAATTTAGAATAATAATAATGGCGTGATGATGAAGATTCATAAGGACTGTACATTGTATGATATTAAAAATCAAAATCTGGGAAAAGCTCAGGTTAAATAACGCACAGCCATATAAATGCAATAACATATGGTTCCTAAAAAGAATAAGCAAGACCCAAATTTGTAAACAGATGGCCACTGTGTGTTTAAAAATTGGCAGAGGGGGTGGGAAGGGCGGCCTGAAAGTTCCTCCCAGCTTGTATTCAACTCCACCTCCTGAGCTAAGGGGCAGCCAGAAGGGAGTGTCCGATGGCAGGGCCTGGAGCATATATGTGGAAGAGAGAGCTCTTTCAGAATCTCTAGAAAAGGGAACAGCCACCAACTCTTTCACCCTCCAGCTAGGTGGGAGTGAGGGGATCAGAACTCAGAAGGCTAGGATAAGGCCCAAGATTCTGGGGTTCCTAAAAGGAAGAGGGTCCCCTTGGGTCCCCTTGTAGTCTCCTGCGAGCTTGTAGGGCTACTCTGGCCTGGGGAGGATGTGGGAGAGCCGCATGGGCGAGGGGCCTGGGAGCTTGTCAACACACTGCAGCTACTGACAACTGGGAGCTTCCTCTCGGTGCTTGTCAGGGTAGCAACAGCTGGCTTGTTACCTCGGCTTTCATCAGTGCAAAAGGGACCCTAAAAGCTTTCACTGAAGGCCAAAGAGCTCTGAGCAAGAAAAAGAAAATTTAAATAGGCCTAAGGGGACCCAGGTGCCAGAGAGAAGAAGACAAAACAGAACATCTCAACTAGTGGTAAATAAATGAAAGCACCATCGCTAACACCATCATCACCATCACCGCCACGACCATCATCTCCATTGCCATCACCATCATCATCATTACCACTGTCGTCACTGTATCACTGTCACCGTCATCACCCCACCTTAGGAGAATTGTTCATGGCATAGAAAGACATTATACAACAACACCATACGATTTTTTTTTTCCCATAGAAGATAGAATGGTAACCATTGAGAAGGGTTGAGAACAAAATGAGAGAACTGGAAGATAAAGTGAGGGAAATATCTCAAAACGCAGAGGAAAAGTATAAAGAGGGCTTCCCTGGTGGCGCAGTGGTTGGGAGTCCACCTGCCGATGCAGGGGACACGGGTTCGTGCCCCGGTCTGGCAAGATCCCACGTGCCGCGGAGCGGCTGGGCCCGTGAGCCGTGGCCGCTGAGCCTGCGCGTCCGGAGCCTGTGCTCCGCAACGGGAGAGGCCACAACAGTGAGAGGCCCGCGTACCGCCAAAAAAAACAACAAAAAAAGAAGTGTTGGCAAGGGCGTGGAGGGATTGGAATCCTTGTGTGTGGCTGGTGGGACAATAAAAGTTGTTGCAGCCACCGTGGAAAACAGTGCAGCAGCTCCTCAAAAAATTAAATATAGAATCCCCATAGGAGACAGCAATTCCACTTCTGGGTCTGTACCCAAAAGAACTGAAAGCAGGAACTAGAAGACATATTTTTACACAGCCATGTTCAATGCAGTATTATTCACAGTAGTCAAAAGGTGGAACTACCCAAGTGTCCACGGACAGATGAATGCATCCACAAAATGCGGTCCATCCACACGATGGACCACTATTCAGCCTTAAAAAAGAAGGAAGTACTGACACACGCTACATCGTGGATGGACCTTGAGGACATCGTGTCCAGTGAAATAAGCCAGACACAAAAAGACAATGTATGGGGCTTCCCTGGTGGCGCAGTGGTTGAGAGTCCGCCTGCCGATGCAGGGGACGCGGGTTCGTGCCCCGGTCCGGGAAGATCCCACATGCCGCGGAGCGGCTGCGCCCGTGAGCCATGGCCGCTGAGCCTGTGCGTCTGGAGCCTGTGCTCCGCAACGGGAGAGGCCACAGCAGTGAGAGACCCGCGTACCACAAAAAAAAAAAAAAGTATAAAGAGATGGAAATCTTGAGAGGAAGGATCAGAGAGTTACATGTGAATGGTAAGAGTTCCAGCAGTGGGGGAAGAGATGGAGGAGAGAAATAATAAATAGACTTCCTTTTCTGGCAGTGTGGTAGACCAAAACACTACAACCCTCCTCCAGCAACAATGAAAAATGCTGTATAAACTATTACAACTTTTTGAAAGAGTCACCAAGCTGAGTAAGGAAGTCTCAGAGGGCAAAATCAAAGCAGAAGCAGAAATTCAGAGTTAGACTGGCTAGTGGTGGTCTCCAGCTGCCCTGAGGACATCTGCTGAACCCTTGTGAACCTGCCCTATTTTCCTGGCTACAGGTGAGGGACAGGAGATAAAACCTAGAGATCATTGAAGGTAGTGAGTCTGATAGGAGACGACTGCATAAACCCAGGACCACAAAGGACTATACATTCAGTGAAAGGGTAAACTAGTAAAATCAGTTGTATGGATACCAATCACTTATCAAGAGACTGAATGCCAAGGAGAGTAAGTTTACATTTAAAAACAAAATCACTGGGACTTCCCTGGTGGCACAGTGGATGGAACTCTGAGCTACCAATGCAGGCGCGCGGGTTCGTTCCCCGGTCAGGGTGCTGGATCCCACAGGCATGCCACAACTAGGATATCGCATGCCACAATTGGGGAGCCTGTGAGCTGCAACTAAGGAGCCCATGTGCTGCAACTAAGGAGACTGCCTGCTGCAACTAAGACCCGGCTCAACCAAATAAATAAAAATAAAAAACACACAAGACAATAAAGCGTCATGAGTAAAAGTCCGCCCAAGCGACATTCAGCAGAATTGCACTCACAAGGATTTGAGATGCTGGAGCCATCAAACACAGGTCATAGAATAAATATATTTAATACCTCTAAAGGAGAGAAAGAGGGTGTTGAAAGTATAAATATAAGAGAATATTAAAAATGTCTGGGCAGGGCTTCCCTGGTGGCGCAGTGGTTGAGAGTCCGCCTGCCGATGCAGGGGACGCGGGTTCGTGCCCCGGTCCGGGAAGATCCCACGTGCCGCGGAGCGGCTGGGCCCGTGAGCCGTGGCCGCTGAGCCTGCGCGTCCGGAGCCTGTGCTCTGCAACGGGAGAGGCCACAACGGTGAGAGGCCCGCGTACCGCAAAAAAAAAAAAAAAAAAAAAAGTGTCTGGGCAGATGTGAAAAAGAACCACATAATACATCTAGAAATAAAAAATATAATAACTGAAATAGGTACTTAGTAGGTAAGTTGCAGATTAAGACACAGATGAAGAGAATAAACTGGAATATAGATCTGAAAAAATAACCTTGAGTCCAACACAGATAAAGATATGGAGGATAAGAAAGAAACAGGAAAGACAGAGGGAGCATATCGAACATATATCTAACCAGAGTCCCAGAAGGGGACAGAGAGAATGAGGAAGAGGAAATATTTGAAGTGATAATGGCTGAGAGTTTTAAATTGACAAATGACATGAAATGCCTAGCTTGGTTAAAAAAATCCAGGCCAAGATATACCATCATGCAATTCAAGGACATCAAAGACAAAGAGAAGATCTTAAAAGCATCCAGAGAGAAAATAATAATAGCTATTTGTGTGGTTTTTTTGTCTGCTCTGGTCTGCTTTGCAGGATCTTAGTTCCCCGACCAGGGATTGAAACTGGGCCCTTAGCAGTGAAAGCGCTGAGTCTTAGTCACTGGACCACCAGGGAATACAGGGAATCCCCAACGGCTACTATTTATATAATAGTTACTAGGTGCCAGACACCATTCTAAGCACTTTGCATGTACTGACTCATGTAATCTTCAAAGGAACAGCATAAATGGAGAGTTGATATCTCATCGACAAAAGTAGAAGCCAGGTGGCAAATAATATCTTAAAAACATCGAGAGGCTTCCCTGTTGGTCCAGTAGTTAAGACTCCATGTTTCCACTGCAGGGGGCGTGGGTTCAATCCCTGGTCGAGGAAGTAAGATCCCTCATGCCTTGTGGCACAGCCAAAAAAAAAAAAAAAAATTGAGAAAAAAATAACCATTAACCTAGAATTGTAAACCCAGTAAAATATCTTTCAAGAGAGTGGAGACAATGAGAGCATTTCAAACAAATAAAAATAGAAGATTATTTAATACTAATAATGTATGTTATGGGCTGAATTGTGTCTCCTTCCCAAAATACGTATGTTGAAGTCCTAACCCCCAGTACCCCAGCAAGTGGCTGTATTATGTGCTTATAAGAAAAGGAAATGTACAGAGGCAGACCATGTGAAGACACAGGGAGAAGAAGGCCATTTACAAGCCAAGGAGAAAGGCCTCAGGAGAAACCAACCCTGCCAACACCTTGATTTCAGACTTCTAGCCTCCAGAATTTTGAGAAAATAAATTTCTGTTGTTAAGCCCCCTAGTCTGTGGTACTTTATTATGGCAGCCCTGGTGATCTAATGCAATGTGCTTCAGGAAGAAGATAAAATAATCACCAAAGGAAGGTGTGCCACACAAAAGGGAATGCTGGCTGTTTTGTGAACATATAGGTAATCCTCATTAGAGAATGTATTAAACAACAATAATAATTCTAACTTGCAGAGTGAAGGAAAAAATAGAACTAAAATACTGGACACTAAAGGTGTATATGTAGGGAGGGGACAGTCATAATTAAAGTGTTCTAAGGTCTTTGAACTGTTTGAGAGGAGAATAAATATTTTGATTAATGTTAAACTTTGTCAAGTTAAATATTCATGTTAAAATTTTTAGGGTAAACACAACAAGTAGAGAAATACAGTGTATAAATTCCACACTAGCGGAGGGGAAAAATGGGATGGGAAAACAAAAATCAATCAATACAAAAGAATGTGAAAAATGAAGAAAAAAGTAACATAAGAATAAACACAGGACAAATAGGGAAAAATAAGAAATTGGAAATAAATCCAAATATATGACTCATCAGAATAAACGTACATAGACTAAAATAGTTAAAAGACAATATTGTCAGACTGGATAAAATAAAAACAAGGTCCAGCTACATGCTTGGAAAGGACATATCTAACAACCCAGAAAAGAGCAAAGTAAAAGAATGCAGAGATTTACCAGGCAAATACCAACAAAAAGAAGCCTTACATATTTACATACATAGGAAACAAAATAGATTTTAAGTCCAAAAGCATTACTAGTGATAAAGAGTCACTTTGTACAATAAAAGGTTTAATTCACTGGTAAGATGTATTGATAACAATTCTAAACTTGTATGCCCTTAATAACATAGCCTCCAATATATAAGGGAAAAAATGGACCAAATCTCAAGGAGAAACCGAGGAATCCACCATCCTTGCTGAGATGTGGGTGTGGGTTAAATATGCCTCTTTTAGTAATTAATAGTTGAAGTCGTTGAAAAATACAATTGTAGTAGTCTATTGCGTTATGAACCGCTAAACCACTAAACCTAAATGAGCCACTTCTCCTGGTTCTTCTCCCACTTGAATCTGGATCAGACCTGGGGCTCATTTTGACAAACATTAGCAGAATGTGGCAGAGGTCACATTCTACCAGTTCCAGGCTTAAGCCTTAAGAAAGCCTGATGGCTTCTGTTTTTGCGCTTTTGGAGTCCTGAGCTGCCATTTAAGAAGTCCAGCTACTCTGCTGGAGAGACCACGGGAAAAGGTAAAGCCCGTGAGACTACTTGGAAAGACGCCCTGCCACCCCAGTGTCCCAGCTGAGCCAAGCCCTCAGTCAATCTGCAACTGAATACGGCCACTGGAAGGACGAGTAGAACTGCCCATCTGAGCCCTGCCCTGTTTGCAGAATCACAACCAAAGAAAATGTGTTAATCCTCTAAGTTGTGGAGTGGCTTGTTATGTACCATTAGATCACTGAAGCAACAATTAACAAGTTTGACCTAAAAAAAATTATATATACATATAGCTCTATATATGTCTCTTTATCTGTCTATCTATCTATCCATCCACCCGGTAATTAGAGAATGTTATACTCAAATACAAGGAAAATTTTCAAAAATTGAGCACATAATTGGCCATAAAACAAGTTTCAGCACATTTTAAAAGCTTGGTGTCATATAGACCACACGCTCTGATCATGGTGCAATGAAAGTTGATATCACTAACATAAATACATCTTCTAAAAACTCCAAAGTTATAGAAATGAAAAATATACCTTCTAAATGAACTCGGCCCAGTGTGTTCAATTTGTTTGTTACTGCATCATAGTAAAAAAAGTTTCTGGGGTTGTTTGTTACTGCCTCATAACCTAACATATCCTTACTGATACAACTTGCACGTGGCAATGTAGTCTAATAGTTAAGAGCATGGACAGCAGGGCCCATGGGCCTGCATTCAAATCTCCATGCTCTACTAGTTGTGTGACCTTGAGAAGATTTCTCAGTCTCACTGTGCATCACTTTTCCTAATCTGTAAAGTGGGAATAATAATGGTACTACAATAGTGCAAGGTTGAAATCATTGTTGATCGAATAACATATGTAAAGTCCTAAGAAGAATGACTGGCACCGAGTAAGATCTCACTAAATGTTAATCATTGTTACTATTACTAACTCCATATTATATACAATAAAACTGACACTTAGCAATGTAAAGTCTCTTGCCCCAAATCATGCACTGAGGAAGTGGCAAAACCAGCATTTGAATGCCAGTCTTTTGGCCTCACCTGGAGCCCCATGCTCCCTTTACAGCATCACGGTTCTCCCCCAGCACAGCCCCGCCACGTGACTAAGAAGAGGGTCTCTGCTGCTTCCTCCTCCTGCCTCCGCACAGGCCCATCCACTCTGAAGAGTTTGGCAACCCTGGCTCACATTCTGGGAAAGACTGCTCTTGCCTCAGGGCCTTGGCGCCTGGTATTTCTTTCCCACCCTCAGTTCTCTCCCAGGCTTTCCTCCATTAGAGCTGAGCTCAAACAGTACTTTCTCAGGGGCCTTTTCTGACCTGAAATTTCCCACCACACCCACCAAACCAGGCCCAGTTCCCATTATCTTTCCTCCTAGTATCCCATACTTTTCATTCCCTAGCATTTATCACATTTAAAATTATTTCTGCAATTATATGTTGAATGTCTGTCTCCGCAACTACGTCCATGAGGCAGGGTCTGTGTCTATCAGTGTAGAGCTGGAGGCCCTGCGCTTGCACATAGTAGAAACTCAAATCACTGTTTGTTGGGTAGACGAGTGGAAGGAAGGAAGGAAGGAAGGAAGGGAGGAAGGAAAGATGGGAGGATAGATGGATGGGCGAGTTGATGGCTGGTTGGATGGTTGGATGAGTGGATGGTTGGATGGTTGGATGAGTGGATGGTTGGATGGATGGATGGAAGGAGGGATGAGTAGATAGATGAATAGACAAGTGGACAGATGGATGAGTAGATGGATGGATGGATGGGTGGATGAGTGGATGGATAAGTGCATGAACAGATGGATGGACGAATGAGTAGATGGATGGCCGGCAGGCAGGCATAGTCTTCAAGGGTCTTGAGAGCATCACAGAGGGCTCACTCTTTAGGATATAGGCCTCGTCGCTTCTCTTGGAAGTGGACAATGGGATTCTCCAGGGTGCTGCCAACCATGGTTTGGAAGAGAGAATTAGTTGTCTTGCTGGATGATTATCTCAGCCAAAGTCAACATGTTTTAAAGGAAGAGTCAGTTGTGGGACCCAGGTCTCAGGTGCTGAGGCACTTCCCTGTTTGAACCTAGGATCTACTTATTTGTCCTCCAGACCCCAGAAGGGGAACATTTATGGGAACAAACAGTCAGCAATTTTAGGAACCAGGTCAGCAGGCTAGACAGCTGGGTGACTTTCTATTTTGGCACTGACCAAGGTTCAAACATCACAGGTTGGTGTGTGTTATTTCATCCTTGGTAGCAACTGTGGAGCCTTTCATAACACCACCTATGAGGGGAGGCTAGGATGTGGGGATGCCTCTGGGGGATGCTCAAGAAACAGCAAGCCAGTTCACTAGGGTTGCACGAATGCGAGGTGAAGCAGAGGGACCCAATTTATTTAGACCTGGTTTAGCTTCACAAAATTCTCCCAAATCCAAGAGCTTTTTTTTCTGGCTCCCCCTTCAATCACATCAAGGTTGTATGGGAAACCTCTTTCATGTCACCTCAGTCCAGGACCCAGGCTGACCTGGCAGCCCCCATCTTGAACGTTGCTGGTCACTAAGCAGAGAAGAAGAAGGAGCTTTGGAGGGCTTCACACTGACAATTAAATGCACAACCTGCAAGTGACAAGCAAGTTCTGCACAGGGCTCACTGGTCAGAACTGGTGATGGTTAGTTTTATGTGTCAGTTTGGCTGGGCCATCGTACCCAGTGATTTAATCAAACGCTAATCTAGATGCTGCTGTGAAAATGTTCTGGAGGTGTGTAGACTTTGAGTAAAGGACATCACCCTCTATAATGTGGCTGGGCCTCATCCAATCAGTCGGAAGGCCTTACGAGCAAACACTGAGGTTTCCCAGAGATGAAACTCTGTCTCAAGCCCTCGGCATCAATGCCTGCCTGAGTTTCCAACCTGCTGGGCTGCCCTACAAATTTAGGACTTGCCAGCTCCACAACCGTGTGAGCCAACTTCTTAAAATAAATCTTTGGGGGCTTCCCTGGTGGCGCAGTTGTTGAGAGTCCGCCTGCCGATGCAGGGGACACGGGTTTGTGCCCCGGTCTGGGAAGATCCCACATGCCGCGGAGCAGCTGGGTCCGTGAGCCATGGCCGCTGAGCCTGCGCGTCCGCAACGGGAGAGGCCACAACAGTGAGAGGCCCGCATAACGCAAAAAAATAAAATAAAATAAATCTTTGGACACATATATTATGTCTAATTATTACATAATCATTGTATATATATTATATGTAACATTATATGACTATAATCTCCTGCTGGTTCTATTTCTCTGGAGAACCCCCAAACTAATGCAGATCTAGTTGAGTTCACCCCAACAAAGGGACCAGAAAGTACCATCTTACCACATACCATGAAGACATCCGAAATCTTTGGTTAGCATTGATCACCACTGTGGAGTTATTGCAACAGTTAGAGATAACAAATGGAAAACACCCAGGGCACACAGTGTACCCTGGGGACACCGGGGCTCTGCCGCTCACTAGCTACGGTGACTCTTGGGTCAGTTACTTACCTCTCTGTGCCTCGTTTCCTATTCTGTAGAATAGAGATGAAACAGTCAAGGCGGCGTACTTGTGAAGATTAAGTGCGTTAACACACTGACCCCAGTAACGTAGGGAACTCAGCACAGAGCCTGGTGCCCGGGAAGCGCTGAGCCTTTGCACTTAACTTGATTCCTGTTGTGGGACTGTCTCCCTTTTTGCCAATGGCCTTCTCATTCCATTGCAGCTTCTGGAAATTCTGTGTAACTTCCTGTAGGTTTCTGTGCCCTAGAGGACCTATAGCGCTGCCCACCCCACGCCTGCCCCCCCCCCCCCAAAATGGGCAAGAGCTGTGTCCGATGGTGACCTGCTCCTGCTGGCTGGGGCCCCTCTTCTCGTGGTCCGTGCAGGCCAAGGCTCTCAGAGAAGAGAGGCAAAGTGGATGGTGGGCTCAGAGCTTTCCTTCTGGGGAAGGAAGAAGGTAGGGAGCCTGCCTAGGCTCAGAGGCACCCGGAAGGTGCCGTGGGGAGCAGTTTGCACAGGAGCCCTGGGACCTAGGAGTGGGTTCCATTCGCTGGCTGTGACCTTGGGAAGAAAGTAACCATTCCAGGACCAACTGAATAATTTTCAGGGTCCAGTGCAAAAGGAAAATGTGGGGTCCCTTGTTCGCAAAGGTCTTAAGAGTTTCAAGACGGGGACAGCAGAGCATCAAACCAAGCAGGGCATCTCTGTGCATGGGCTCTGAGTCTGCTGAGAGCATGGGCTCTGGGGGGCAGGGGGCGTCCAGGGCCAAGACCCTCATGGGAGCACGTCTGGGGCATGGAACTCCCTGGTGGAGGGAGTGACCCGTCCTCCAGTGAGGCTGGGTCGGCCACCAGCTTGCTCCACCAGGCTCTGGGAGACAAGCTGAGCTGTTGGCCTGCTGGGAACGCAAAGGAAATAATTTGATTTTTTCCCCACTAGTGATTCGTTCTTTCCAATATCTGCTTCCTGTCCCTTTGCTACGGCTCGGGCAGACTCCGTCATTTCCCCGGGGAATTTTGAGCAATAAAATCGTCGGTTTAGGGCTTCCCTGGTGGCGCAGTGGTTGAGAGCCCGCCTGCCGAAGCAGGGGACACGGGTTCGTGCCCCGGTCCGGGAAGATCCCACGTGCCGCGGAGCGGCTGGGCCCGTGAGCCATGGCCGCTGAGCCTGCGCGTCCGGAGCCTGTGCTCCGCAACGGGAGAGGCCACAACAGTGAGAGGCCCGCGTACCGCAAAAAAAAAAAAACAATCGCCGGCTTGGTTGAATCTAAAACTTCTTCTCAAATCCAAGTTCACCCTCATCCTGTCCCCTTCCACAGAGCAGCCAGGCCTTACCCGGCTCTCCAGGAGGGAGAGAGGGAACCGTCTGCTTTTCCTTCCTCTTCCTCCCTCTCTGCTGGGCCGTGGGTGTTGGGGGAGGGAAAAACCCAAGTCTCTTGCTTAACTCGCTCCCCAGCCCCCCCCCTGCCCCGTGGCCCTGGCCTAGGACTCCTGAAGGTCCCTCTGCCTCTTCCACAGTCTCCTGCTTATGTGCCTGGGGGTGGAAGGATTCGGCAGGGGTGAGGGGGTGGGGGGAGGGCAGGGCAGCATTTTGGCCGCCTCTTCAGCCCTGAGAAGCCTTCTTACCCGCTTTGCTGCTGGCTGGGGTTACCTGATATCCCTCTGCCGCCAGCTTGGAGTCCCAGACCACAATTCAGAGGCAACAGGAAAAGCCCCCTCCATGAGACGAAACACGACAGGGTCTCTCTGGGACAGCAAACAGCTGCTTGTCAGGATACAATATCAATACCAATAGCAAGATCAATACCAGATGCTGCTAACATTTACCTAATGTGTTTTCTGGGTGCCAGGAGATGTGCTGAGCACTTTACTGACATTAAAGCATTAAATGTTCATAACTAGGAGATGTGTGCTATTGTAAGTCCCACTTTTCACTGGCAAGGAAACTGAGGCTAAGAAAGGTGCCCAAGGTGACAAAATTAGGGAGTGACACTCAGGGCTGGACACGAGGTCTCCCCAGCTCCAAGTCCAGTGCTCATGGTCACCCCACTCTCTTACCTTCTGGAAGAGTCCACACAAGGTGCAGGAATAATATGGTGGGGGGCAAGAGGGCTGGTTCTGCCCGTGGACTACCAGGGTGGGCTTCATGGAAGAGGTGACCCTTGTGTTTAGCTGTAAAGGGCAAGTGGAATTTGTCGGGGGATGAGGTGGGAAGGGCTCTGCAGCTAGAGGGAACAGCATGTGCAAAGGCCCTGAGGCCTGGACGGCACCATAGATCAGGACCTGCAGGGTGCTCCATGGGGGTGGGGCTCGGCCTGTGTCAGCATTGGTGTTGGGAGATGAAGCTGAGATGAGGCTCACAGGAGGCCCTGAGAAAGATTCTGGACTCTATTCTTTCTCTTTTTTAAATAAATTTATTTATTTACTTTTGGCTGCGTTGGGTCTTTGTTGCTGTGCATGGGCTTTCTCTAGTTGGCGAGCGGGGGCTACTCTTTATTGCGGTGCGCGTGCTTCGCATCGTGGTGGCTTCTCTTGTTGCAGAGCACGGGTTGTAGGTGCGCGGGCTTCAGTAGTTGTGGCTCACGGGCTCTAGACCACGGGCTCAGCAGTTATGGTGCAAGGGCTTAGTTGCTCCGCGGCATGTGGGATCCTCCCGGACGAGGGCTCGAACCTGTGTCCCCTGCATTGGCAGGTGGAGTCCTAACCCCTGTGCCACCAGGGAAGCCTGGACTCTATTCCTGAACATTGTAAATTCTCATGGCGCTTAACCCAGCATGACATTGTCTCGTGACTTATATGCTTGCCCTCTGCCTCCCCCATTGTGGCGTGAGCTCCGTGAAGCCAGGCACCTCTCTCTCTCCCAAATGCCCTGCATGCAGGGGGCACTCAGTAGCGTTGGGGGAGGGAAAGAATGAACGCCGCCTGACTGGGAGGTGCGGTCCCTGTAGCTTTACCTTGCTGCCTCTGTGCGAAGTCCTCGGGCAGTGCTCAGTGGTGGTCCCGCCTTTGCCCGCAGAGGGTGGGGTCCAGCCTGGGGGTGTCCCTGGCGTCCTGGAGAACATGACTTGCAGTCCCCGCTTGCAACCACCAGGTGTCGCTCACACCACACCAGGACACCCAACGTGGGGCTCCAGAAACGAGGGCGCAGAGGGCGCGGGAAATCTCATCTGTGGGCCACAAATAAGCTCTCCAGGCTGCCATTTGTCCTCACTAGCGCCCGGAGTCCCCCCTCCAGGACCAGACAGGTGTGACCAGCGCTGTGGGCTGAGGGGTCCCCCCTCCCCAGCTATGGGCAGCTGTAGGTGAGGAAGCAGGATGGCCTTGGGGAGGGGTCACTGGGACCAGAACTGGGAGGCCTGTGACCATCACTTCCACTCATCCAGCAGCCCTGCCACTGACCACCACCCCTGCCCACCAGCCTTGGCCTTGGCCGTTCAGGGAAGGCTGGTTGTGCGAGGCCGTTTATCAGCCACCCAACACTCCCCGGCCCAGGCTGCCCTATCTGGACGCTCAGCCGGCCCAGAGGAGGGAGGTCAGCCTCCTGACACAGCTCCAAGGGAGCTGGCCCTGTTCCCTTTGCAGGGTCTTAGCTCGGGGTGTGTGCTTCAAGCCCCAGGGGTCCGGCCATTCCTGTCTTTAGCCACACAGCCGAGATCTGGAAGCTTCCTGGCTGCCTGAGAAGGAAGTGGTCACTCAGGCAGTGGGGATGCATTTCTCACTGCACGGACTCAGGCGAAGCAACACCAGGCCTGTGTGTTTCTGTAACTCAACCCAACGGCTACCGGGCCCCTATTCAGACTGACGGCGGATAAAGTCATCTTGGCCAACCCCAGGTAAACGTGATCATTTGAACTCAGACAGTTTGAGGGTGGCCCTTTGCCCTTCCTTTGGCCTGGAGTGGCAGCTACATTCTAGGGTGTTATGGGGACTTATGGCATTGGGGTACGCCTGGTTTTCCATCAGCCCCCCAGTGCTGGCGTCCCCTGAAGGGACACTGTCACATCTGATCCCCCTGCCCTAGGCGCCCTCCAGGTGCCCAGTCCTCCACAGAGAGTGTTTCCCCCGTGTCAGCCTGTTCTCGCTGGCCTGTGCTAACCTCTGGGCCCTCGTCCTCCCTGCCTCCCTGCGTGTGCCTCCACTTACCAGTTCCCCGGGTTCCATCTGTCCTCAGGTGTCCGGCCTCTGGGGGATTCTTGTGCCCCAACCGCCTGAGGGTCAGGACCCCTTCTCAGAGCCCCTGGTAGCGTCTGACCCGCTTGCTTCCCCTGGGCCTTTCCTCATTCCCCCACAGGAGGGATCTCCATCCCGTTTGGGAGTGGGGAGAACCCAGATGTTCTCAGGATCTTATTTTCTTCCCAAGTCTTTCTAGAACCACATTTTGTAAAAAACATAACGGTCAAGGTTTTGCATTAAGTTCTCTGCTCTGCGGAAATGGCTACCCACACAACAGGGAGGGTCGGAAAGAAGTGTGTGCACGTGCGTGCATGCCTGTGTGTATGTGCTTCACGTGTGTTAACGCTCCAGGTTCTTCCACCTGGTCCCCCTGAGCCACTCCTGTTTCACGGGACAGGGGTGTGGCCTCGTTCCTAAGAACTGGATGCCGTGGGCTGGGGCAGGTGTGAGCCAGGCTGGGAACGTGGGCTACCGGCGTGCTGGGCTTTTGCTCCCGCTCTTAGAGCAGATCTTACCTTACAAACAGTGCAGGCCACAAACACAAGCCATGTAGGTAACCCAAAATTGTCTCCTAGTCTCATTAAGAAACAGGTGGAATGAATTTTGAGAATATATTCTGTTTAACCCGATAGGTGCCAAATGTCATCATTTCAACATGGAATCAATATAAAAGTTGTTGGTGACATAGCTTAAGTTATTCTGTTTGCATGAAGTCTCTGAAATCTGGTGTGTGCTTTACAACACATCTCAACTCGGGTGCTATGTTTTAACCAGCAATATTCGACCTGTATTTAGATTTCACAAACCTAACAGTCGGAAAAGTAGGTTAGCGTACACGAGGTGACCAAACATACTTAAACGTTTCCCAATAATTGAATCTGATATCAGTTTTGTTTTTTTTAATTGAAGTATAGTTGATTTACAATGTTGTGTTGGTTTCTCCTGTACAGCAGTGACTCAGTTATACGTACATCTACATTATTTTTGATATTCTTTTCCATTATGATTTATCCCAGAACATTGACTATAGTTCCCTGTGCTTTGCAGTAGGACCTTGTTGTCCATCCATTGATATCAGGCTGCAGCAAAACATGTAACTAACAAAGGACTTGTATCCAGAATATGCAAAGAGTTCTCAACACTCATGAACAAGAAAACAAACAACCTCATAAAAAGCGGGCAGAAGATCTGAACAGACACTTTGCTAAAAGCAATATTTGGATGGCACATTGGGACGTGAAAAGGCGTTCAACATCATTAGCCATCAGTGAAATGCAGCTGAAGACCAGTAGGAGAGACACACCTGTTAGAACGGTAATCACGAGACAACACGGGTGACGCCGAGAATGCAGAGCCCCCGGACTCCCATGGTGCTGGCGGGGATGCACAGTGGCACAGTCCCTTGGGAAAGTGGTTTGTCAGTTTTCTATAAAGTTATTCCCGCGATCCCATTCCTAGATACTTACCCAAGAGAAACGGACACGTGGGTTCACACAGAAACCTGTGTGAGAATGTTTATGGAGGCTTAATGCGTGAGAACCAAACAGGGGAGACCACTGAAACACCTTTCCACTGGTCAATGGACAAGCATCCATACAGTGGAACACCACTCAGCACAATAGGTGCATATAGCGGCGGGGACGGGGCCACAGTCACGAGGCAACACGCTGCGGGATTCCGTCTGTACGCCATTGTGGAAAAGGCAAAACTACAGGGACAGAGATCTGATTAGCGGTTGCCAAGGCGGGGGGGTGGGGGAAGGGTGGACTCCACAGGGCAGGGAGATTTTGGGGGTGATGCGACTGTCCTGTATTTGGACGGTGGTGGTCATTACACGGCTGTATCCATTCATACATACAGCTGCGCACCCCAAAGACTGAATCTTAGTGTTTGTAGATGAGGCCACAATTAAAAATGAAAAGCAAAGAAGCAAGGGACCAAGATGTCCTTCAGTAGGTGAATGGATAAATAAATTGTGGTCCACCCAGACAAGGGAATATTATTCAGCGCTGAAAGGAAATGAGCCATCAACGCATGAAAAGACGTGGAAGAACCTTAAATGCATATAACTAAGTGAAAGAAGCCAACCTGAAAAGGCCACACACCGTATGACTCCAACTATATGACCTTCTGGAAATGGCAAAACTATGGAGACAGTAAAAAGATCAGTGGTTGTCAGGGCTTTGAGGGAGGGATGAATGGGTGGAAGGAGCATAGAGCATTTTTAGGGCAGTGAAACTACCCCGTATGATACTGTCATGGTAGAGACATGTCATTATACATTTGTCCAAACCCATAGAATGTACATCGAGTGAACCCTAATGTAAACGAAGGGTTTAAGGTGACAGTGACGTGTCAAAGCAGGGTCATCCGTCGTAGCAGACGCACCCTCTGGTGAGGTACTGAGAGTGGGGGGCTGTACCTGTGTGTGGGGGGGTGAATGGAAAATCTCTGTACCCTCCTCGCAGTTTTGCTGTGAACCTAAACTGCTCTAAAACCATGCAGTCTGAAAAGAAAACAAACAGTAACAAGGAAGCTGTGTGCCCGGCCCAGTTAATACTTATAACACCTTACCAGTCTTGGACACTCACCGTGTGTTAAATACTTTACACACATTTATTGAATTTTTTTTTTCTTCTTTTTTTGCGGTATGCGGGCCTCTCACTGTTGTGGCCTCTCCCGTTGCAGAGCACAGGCTCCGGACGCGCAGGCTCAGCAGCCATGGCTCATGGGCCCAGCCGCTCCGCGGCACGTGGGATCTTCCCGGACCGGGGCTCGAACACGCGTCCCCTGCATCGGCAGGCGGACTCTCAACCACTGCGCCACTAGGGAAGCCCCATTTATTGAATTTTTACAACAACTTTGCAAGGTGAATAGCGATTACCCTCATTTTACAGGTGAAGAGACTGAGGCTCCGTGTGTTTAAAACTTGCCCGAGACCATCCGCCTTATGAGGAGTGGAGTCCCAGGTCCCTCCAAAGCCTGTGAGGTCCACGCCCCACTGCGCTCAGACGTCTTCATTAACTTGCTCATTCATGCAGTGGGTAATTCTTGAGCTCGTAGGGCCTTTGGAACTCTACGTTGGATGCTGGGGGCTCAGTGATGCACCAGAAAGATGCAGTCCCGCCCGCATGGAGCTTGCAGTCCATCGAGGGGGGACAGATTTCAGGGAACTCATTACACATGTATTTGTTTGGTTACACATGTCAGTTTGGGTTGTTTGGGAAGCAGAGGCCAAGGCAGAGGTGGATGAGGAAGAGATTTATTGGAGGTGATGTCAGAGCAAGATAAAGGGGAGAGGGTGTGAGGACAGGTAGGGAACACCTTCGGACCTTGATGCGGGTCTGATGCCTGTGAACGACAGAGGGGAGGAAGGAGGTTGGATAGAAAGAGCGTCGGGCTGCAGTCAGCTCTGGCAGTGTCTGGGCCTGGCCCCAAGGGGCTCTGCGAGGTCCCGGGTGGGTGGGAATGGCCCCCTCACGCCCCAGGTGCTGCTCCAGGCCGTCAGCTCACTGTGCTCTCTTGGCGGTTGCCTCCTGGAAGGAGAGCTGAATGGTGCGCGCCCGGGGCCACCACAGCACTGCAGCGTTACGGCTACGGGGAGGGGGACAGGCTCACGCATCAGGCTCTCCACCGAGGGCAGAGGGCAGGGAGATGACCGACAGCCAAAATATATATATATTTTTAAGATCTCCATTGGAGTATAATTGCTTTACAATGGTGTGTTAGTTTCTGCTGTATAACAGAGTGAATCAGCTATGTGTATACATGTATCCTCACACCTCCTCCATCTTGCGTCTCCCTCCCACCCTCCCTATCCCACCCCTCTGGGTGGTCACAAAGCACCGGGCTCATCAGGAGAGTCAGAGGGCAGGGGCCAGGACATCTCTGAGGGACTGGACCAAAGAGCATCTCGGGAGCAAACTGAGGACTGGAATCATGGTTTGAGGCGAGGCTGTGACAGTGGCAAGGGCCAGTCTTGAGGAGCCTGAGGGCCACGTTTGGGGGTTTGGTGATGTCCTCTGATTTGTTTGATTCCAACAGCCGGTCCACCTCCGACCAAGCCTCCCCTGCTGACTTGGTGCGGGTCCTGGTCCCAGACCCCCCACCTGAGTGCTCTCCGGCATTCCAAGCCCTCCGCCCCATATGGCTGGCCTGATGCTCTAGGATGAGGTCTAAGAACCTCCTCTTCTGTGTGGGGCTTGGAGAACATCCAGGCAGGGGTGGGGGGAGGGTGGGAGTCCAGAGCTACTCAAAAGGCCATCTGTGGTGCAAGAGCATCCACATCACCGGAGAGCTTAGGGGAAATGCAGAATCTTGGGTCCCCCTCCAGACCAGCAGAATCAGAATTCTGGAGACAGGGTCCAGGGATCTGCACTATTCGAGCTTCGCTGGTTATTCTTATGCCCACTCGAGTTTGAGAAACACGGCTGGTCTAGGGCATGTGCATTTCACAGGTGTGGGGACTTATATCCAGAGGCTTGGTCTGGGTCCCACTTCTAGAGAGTGGCTGAATGGGACTGGAAAGCACATTGGGCCTCTGGGCTCTGAAGAATGTAGTTCAGTGCTTTCGGAAAAAAATTCATCTGGGGGACCCAACTTACGACTTGTCAAAAACCACTTGGGTGGTTGTCATCATGAAGTAGAGCTCAGAGGCTCATTCTTCTGGAAGAGAAATCCATCCAACTGTCTGCAGTCAGAGGAGGGCGTTCATGCAATGCCAGATGCCGTTTTGGGTGCCATGGTAGCACCATGCTTTGGTCAAGACTGTCCTGACCGGGCTTCCCTGGTGGCGTAGTGGTTGAGAGTCCGCCTGCCGATGCAGGAGACACGGGTTCCTGCCCCGGTCCCGGAGGATCCCACGTGCCGTGGAGCGGCTGGGCCCGTGAGAGGCCTGCGTACCGGGAAAAAAAAAAAAAAGACTGTCCTGACCTGCAGGCAGTTTCTGAAACAAATTTAAAAGTTGCCACGAAAGTTACTGGCACTTCTGGCTTTGTTCCTGCTCTCCCAGGAAGATGCCCTGCCATCCCCTCCACTTCTGTCTGTCGGGCTCCTAATCACCCTTTCATACCCAGCCCAAATGTCTCCTCCTTCCCACTCGAGCCATTGAATACGTCTTTACATGGCGTTCTCCTTTCTGTGTGCCCCAGTTTCCCTCTTCTTATAAAGCTACAGGTCATTGGATTGGAGCCCTCCCCACTGCAGGGCTCATCTTAACTAGTTACATCTGCAAACACCTTATTTCCAAATAAGATCATGTGCACAGGTTCCAAGAATTAGTACATCAACCTACCTTTTTTGGGGGGACATAATTCAACCCACAACAGAGGGGGTTATAGCTGTGGGCTGCTGGAGTTCAGTCTTGCTGGTGATCCTTCACGAGGCTGGTGGAACATGCCTCAGAACTGTACCCACGGAGGTGAGGGGCTGAGGTGTTCCCCCACCCGCTCCCACCCTGTGGAGCCGGCTGAGACCAGCCTTGGTGGGCATCTCTTCCCAACTTTGCTTTCATCAGCAGCATGGAGCTAGCTTGACCTTGGCCACGGGGAGGAGTATTTACACCACAGAAATTGGGGAACCTTACCAATCAGGGCTTTTATTTTTTCCCTCGATTACCAGCTCACCACGCTGCTCCCGCCCCTCCTTGGTTGGGGGTCTGAGCTAACTCTAGCCCTCTGGCCTGCCCTGGAGTTGGCTGGGCGTGCTCCCCGGCAGAGGGCTCCAGGTGATCTGGGCGTGGCTTTGGGGGCCAGACTAGGGGGACACCTGGCTTCCCAGGGGATTAGCCAGCCCAGGCCTCTCGGAGGCCTGATCTGCCCACGGGCGCGAGCAACCAGCCGTTGCTTTCAGAGTTGCACTGACAGACGTGGCCAAAGGGCAGAGGGTGTTATTAGGAAAGAGAGACTGTGTGATCTACAGCAGTGGTGGCCCGGGACGGCTGGGCCTGTGGACAGTGGGAGGATGGAAGAGAGCCGGCAGGATGTGAACGGGATGAGGGATCTGCATTTCATTGAGTCAGTGTGCTGGAGTCCGCGCTGGCTAAGAGTAAATAGCCCGTGCCCTGCGTGCAGAAAGGCAGAAATAAATGAGGCTTTCCTGCAAGCAGGGTGGCAGCGAGTTATTTAGGAACGGGATAAATACGTTTCAAGTCACAAAGAAGCCCAGTAGCAAGCATGGAGCATCTCGGTCCCACCAGTTGTCCCTCTTGCGGAGAGGCTGCAGTCCGCCCCTCCCGCTGAAGGATGCGCAGGACCCGGGGTGGGGGTGGGGGAAGTTGGAGAGGAGAGGAGGGCAGAGGGAGCTGGTGTAGGCAGGAGACCCTTGCTGTGTCCAGCGGGAGGTGGTGGTGGCCGGGGCTCGGGGTGGAGGCCACGATTGGGAGAGAAGGACTGTGCGTGGCACCCCTGCCCCGTGGCCCTCGTGCTGCACCGCTGCCCAGGCTGGCATGGGCTCACCCTGGGTCCCTGTCTGACTCTCCATGCACTGCGTCTGCTGCTCTTCCGAGCCGTGAATCCCTGGAGGGCAGGGATCCCGTCTGGGAATTGCAGCGCTCAGGGATGCGAAAGAGGCTTTCATAAACACTAGCTCTCAAAACAGGAAAATGTGAAATGGGGAGAGAATCACCTTCTACTGACCCCCAAAGTGGAGCATGCGATGCTCTGGGAACTTACTGGCGCTGTAGGAGTCATCAGCCTGTTTCACAGAGGCTGTGGGCAGAAGTGGAGGCCCGGCTGGGCCCGGTGGAGCAGAAGTGATGACTCAGAACCCACAGTGTCTCCGAAAGAGATGTTGCGTCAGGGCCACACTTCTGGTTTCCTCCCTGCCTGGGGCTTCCAGCTCTGGCCATCCCAGTGTCTCCCCTGAGACTCTGCAGCCCCTGAGTCAGCACTCCCCTCCCCCAAGGAGGAGGTCATAGGACAGGGAGGCTGGCTGGGCATCCCAGTCCTTGTGGGAGGTGCCCAGGGGGTCCCAGCGGGGTGGGCGTGGGGGGCATGAACCGCTGAGCCCTCCTCCTATGGACCCACTTGAACACCTGATGCCCAGATGGGGGTGTGGAAACTTCCAGATGCGGCCAGATGCTCTGTGAGTGGGAACGTGGGTCTTGAGAAGTGCTTTATGGTGTTTACCTTTACAGAAGTATTATGCTCTCACCGCAACATTCAGGTCCTGACAAGGCGGAAAGCGGGCACCGCCCTCCTGCCTCCAGTCCCTAAACCCAGAGGTGCGCCCTGTTGACGTGTGGCATCTCCATCCCCAGACCTTTCTGTGCACATGCAAGCCTGCGCACTTAGACATATACATGCTTTGGGCACATATAACACATAGTTTCAGAGTTTGCTTCTTCCACCTGCCAGTGTATCCTGGACATCTTTGCACGTCAGGACACGTGGGGCTCCCTCGCTTACTTCATGAACCTAGAATTCTGTGGGTCCCGTTATTTGTTGCTCTGTGGCCTACTGAATTCTTCTTTTTTGGGCAATTCCAAGCAAGCCTGCCTCGGGCACCCGGGGGCACAGTTGGTGTGCACTTGGCCTAGTGTTTTGGCAGCGCCGAGGCTGAGTCGGCTTTCTGGGCTTCGGCTCAACAGTGAGCTCTGCTGTTAGCCAGCCCTGGGGTTGAGGCCCAGATCTCCTGGGCAGGTCACTTAACTCTGTGCCTCGGTTTGCTGATCTGAGAAATGGGATTCCACGCCCTCCTTTACACGATGAAATGGGTGACTCTTCAGCGGGTGTTACCACCCGCGTGGGCTGAGCTCTCTGATTCCGGGTCTCTGCCTGGGCGTGGGTGGCTCGGGCCTGGGCCCAGGATCCGGGCCTCCACCAGCGCCTGGCCAGCAGGAGAACAATGCCCGGCTCCAAGAGAGCAGCAGGCCCTTCCCTGGCTGTCAGGGCGTGAAGATTAGATGCAGAATAATGCAGTCCCCCATCAAGCCTGCAGCTGTAACTCAGGCCCCAGACTCTGCCAGCGCCATAAATTTGGGCGAAAGTGCAGCTCTAGCAGTTTGTGAACAAGAGCGGAGGAGGCCAAGTGAGTTACGGCGGAAGCGAGGCCCCCTGCCCGGCATTGTTAGCCAGAGCCAGGGATTGATCGCTCACTAGCTTAATGAAATTGAATTTTAATTTATTCCCAGCCCACGGTGGCGGTGGGGAGTGCCTGGGCAGAGGTGGGCTCAGCCCCGGGACGGGGGCTTCTTTACGGGGTGGGGGCCCCAGCAGCCAAATCCTACAGGAGGGAGTGATGGGCAACCCAGGGTGGCATCTGCTCCCCAAAGTTTCAAAGTCCTGCCAGCGGGGGGCTTTGGGCAAGTTGTGGGACCTCCCCGAGCTTCATCGCCCCGTCTGGTCGTAGCTGCCTGGCTCAGGTGCAAACCTCCCGTGGGCTCAGTGAAGGGAGGGTCCCTATCCCGCCCCTTCGCGGGTACTGGAAGCCCCACGAGGTGCTAGGACCAGGTGGGGATGAGATGTTGGGGGAGGGGAGGGTGAATGATTCGGGGGGCTCTTTGGGGGTCCCCAGCTCACCTGTCCAGGTGTCCACAGGTGTCCAAAGATGACACTTTCCAACCTGCTGCTGCTGGTTGCCACATTAATGCAGTATTTTCCAAAGCCTGACAAGTGTGGGGCGCCCTGGGTGGCGTTGACCTCTCTGCCGAGCGTACACGTCACACACGTGCTCTCGCGGCCACGTGACAGATCTCACACTGCCGGTGAGACTGGCCTGCCTGCAAATCCCAGTTGCATGTTTCCTGCCCTGGGAAAGCACTGCCCGCTCTCCCCCTTCCTCGACTGGAGGTGAGGAGAGCTTCTCCATCCCAGGTGTTTCGAGGGTTCTGCAGGTCGTGTTCCTAAGTGCCTGGCCCACAGTGGAGGCCACGTTCTCAATGGAGCTTCCCCAGATGCTGCTCAGGCCTCGGCAGATGACACGGTGGGGCTGGCGGGGTGAGTGCCACCAGCACCCACCACTGTGGCCAAGGTAGAATGAGGGTCTTTTTTTGGGCCCAGTGAGAAGGGACTTCACAGAGCGGCGAGGGCGCTTGGGCATCCCAGGAGCAGGGGTTATCCCCGCCAGGGGCAGGACCAGAGGGCCAGGGCCTTCCCTGAAGCTGGACCGAGGGGCAGAGTGGAGGACGAGGAGGGGCTGAGGCCTCCCCCGACTGGCCTGAGAGGCCGGGAGCAACACCTGGAACTCCCTCTGCCCCTCCCACTGTGAGGCCCTGCCAGGAACCTGGATGTCCGTCTGGGCCGTGCCAGTGGCTTCTGGTGTGACCCCGGGCAAGCTGCCTCAGGTGCAGGCCACAGGCCTCCTGTTAGTGAGGCAGGAGGGTGGCCTGACTCCTGAGGGTCTGTGGACTCTTCTCTACCCTGTGCCCTGACTGTCGTCCATCCAGGCACCCACGGGGCCTCTGGGCCGGTCCTGGTCCCAGCCCCGCCGGCAGGTACCAGGGGCCAGTGGAGGGGCCAGCAGGCAACGCTGCCTCCGTCACTAAGCTGGGACGAGCAATTAGGTTCATGAGCCGCATGTAAATCACCGGCTCCAGGTGGAAACTCTTTTCTGCTGGCCGGATCTGTCACGTCAAGTAAAGCCATCGGTTTAGACACAGCGTGTGTGCATGGCAGAGGAGCGGGGGAGAAGGGGGAACCCCAGACTGTCTGCGTTGAGGCACCTTTAGGAGATGTGGTACGTGTATACAGTGGAATATTGCTCAGCCATCAAGAGGAACGAAATTGTGCCATTTGCAGAGACGTGGATGGACCTAGAGTCTGTCCTACAGAGTGAAGTGAGTCAGAGAGAGAAAAACAAATACCGTATGCTAACACATATATGTGGAATCTAGAAAAATGGTGGAGGTGAACCTATCTGCAGGGCAGGAATAGAGACACAGGTGTAGAGAACGGACATGTGGACATGATGGGGAAAGGGGAGGGTGGGATGAACTGGGAGATTAGGATTGACATATATACACTACCATGTGTAAACTAGATAGCTAGTGGGAACATGTGGTATAGCCCAGGGAGCTCAGCTCGGGGCTCTGTGATGACCTAGATGGGTGGGATGGAGGGGGTGGGAGGGAGGTCCAAGAGGGAGGGGATATATGTATACGTACAGCTGATTCACTTCGTCGTACAGCAGAAACTAACACACCATTGTAAAGCAACTCTACTCCAATAAAAAACAAACAAACATTAGAAACCAGCTCCCACCTTTGATTTTACAGATGGAGACACACAGGCCCAGAGAGGGACGGGTGCTTGCCTGAGGTCACACAGCAAGTGAGCGGGAGAGTGGGACCAGCCTGGGCCACCTTGGCATGGACCCGCGTGTGGCGTCATCAGGCCTGTGGGCCCCATGGAATGAGGGGGATGGCAAAAAGACGGGCTGTTCCTGTGTCATCGGGCAGAAAGGAGGCCGAGTGTCCCGACATCCCTATCTGGTCCAGAGTTCAAATTCCACCCCTACAATTTTTGGTGCCTGGACAGTTCCTTCAGATACAGAAAAAGATGCCCATCCTCTGGGCAGCCACAGCCGGTGTGGCCTGGTGAGTGGGCACAGGCAGACAGTCAGCCCCACTCAGACCCTGGTGCAAAAGACCTTGGTCCACACCGATGTGCCATCCTGACCCCAGCTGCGTCTTTCTTTAAGTCAAGTCACCTTTTTTTCAATATACACAAACTGATGATAAAAGAAAACTACACGTTGCCATGATTTAGGAGAAACCAGCATTGTTTGCCCAAATAGACAATAACATAAAAATAAATGTCTTCAACACATCTTATAGTATTACATTATAATGTATATCACATATATATGTATATGTGTATATATTATTTCTATATATCACATATATACCATTATACTATATTTTTTCTTATTAAAAAAGCGCACATACCTCGCAGATCACTTGCGTGTTGCATGTTGGAAACACTCCCTTTTCTGAGCCGGTGGCTGAGTGCTTTCGGGTGAAGGTCTTGCTGCTGTGCCGGGTGTTGCTAAAACGTGCACAGCTTGAGCACGAGCGAACCCACTCACGACGATGCGCTGGCCGGGCTGCGTCTGCTGGGGTCGGGGAGGAGCATTCTGGCCCAGGTCCGGGCTGGCCAGGAGGTGGGGTGCTGGCCGTAGGGGCTGGGGACGGAGTGGGCTGGGTGTCGGGTGAGCACCTCTGGGCTAGGTGCCCTGCATCCATCCTCCCAGCAGCTCTCGGAGGGGTTTTAATATCCCCACTTCATTTTACCATCTTTTCGTGGAATAATTCAAACATACAGAGGGCCGCAGAAGGCAGCAGCAGAGCCTGTCGTGGGCCCCCCGCCCTCCAGCTCCAGAGTTCCAGTGTTTCCTGTGCAGGTGCTCTCCCGGGATTTTATGAAAGAAGCAGACGATGACAGGTGTGGCTGAAGCCCCTCTCGCCACGTCCCTTACACTGATCCTTTCCCTTCTCTCCCCTGAGAAAGAGCCACATTCCCCACTGGTTATTTACTTCTCCATTGCATGAATGTGTATTGTTACTGCATATTGTATGTGACCCTATGTGATATATGTGGTGTTGCTTTCCAGTTTCATACAGATCCATGCCCATTTTACAGTTGGAAATACGGAGACAGCTGTTCAAGTTCACACAGTTGTGAGGGGCCAGCCAGGCTCAAATCCTGTTCCTGGGGCCTTCAGTAATCACGGGGGGGGGGGCCCGGAGAGAAGCTTCGCCTCCAGCCAGGCCACCCTGGGCCAGCGGTGGAGGGCACTGGATTTATCGGGACAACTTTTAGGGTCTGGGGACCCCCTGGGCAGTGCTGGGTCTCAGAGGAGGGCAGGATAGCCTGCCCTTTCTGCTCCGTGTTGTTTCCCAGAAGGTGAGCCACTGATTCCTGCTCCAGGAGCCGGTGCGGGGAGTCTGCGGCCCCGGGGGTGACCAGGCGAGGCCCCTTCTCCGCAGATCCGTGGAAAGCGTCATCCTGGGGGATTTATGTCACCAAGGACTGCAGAACTCTGGGTTGGGGGAACGGGACCCCAGCCACCCCTCCCTGTCGCTCTGATGGAAAGGTGGGCCATGGGCCTGAGGGAGAGGGTCTGCAGGAGGCTGGGTTTGCCAAGCTGGCAGCAGCCTGTTTTGGAGAATTTGAAGAGGGTGGGGTGCACGGGGGGGCAAGTGGCAAGCCTGGAGGGAACTGGGCCACCAGTGGGGCTGGGGTCCTCATGCACGTGTGTGACCTGTGACCGGGGACCCAGCACCCAAGTGTGCACCACCACAGACCTGACACCCCACACCCCAGCATGAGCAGACGTGTGTGCACACACACCCAAACACACGTGCATGCCTGTACATGAACACACAAACACACAGAGATCACATGCACACCCCAAACACACACACACGTCTGTGCATACCCAAACACATGTACATAAACATGTGTACACACACTCCCAAACACACACGTGTACACACCTACACAGCATAGTGAAGCCCTTCTCACCACTAGAGGGTACTAGACGTCTTCCCAGCCTAGAAACGGATTTGCTGAAATTGACGCGCACACACACGTAGGTGCGCGCGCGCGCGCGCACACACACACACACGCACGCACAGTCAAAAAAGAAAAAAAAAGAAAGAAGGGAGGGCAGAAAGAAAAAGAAAAGAAAATCCTTAGAAAAATATAGGAGTTGATGGTAATTCAAGCTGACGATGGCTATAAATCCTGGAGGCTGATCATAATAAAGTATGAATGGGGCTGTGCCATATTAACAGAGATATTTAATGCTTTCCTTCCGAGATCAGTCGGCTGCTCTGAGATTTCTCCCGACACGTACACCCGCTGCCTTGACCCCTCCTCCAGGTTTGGGGCATCCGGGCACCTCCTTCCCTACCTGCCTCCTAACTTCTTTCTGCACCACTGAGAGCTTGGGGGGCGGTGAGAAGTAGCATTTCACATGGCAATATCTCTGGCTCTTAGCTGGCCATCCTGCTTCCCACCTGTGACCTGAAATGGGTCCAGCAGATGTTGCCGTGTCCGGATTCCCCTGCCTGGGTGGATGCAGCCCAGGTCCCACCCCCAGTTTGCCGTCTCTCTGGGAGAAGCAGGACCAAAACGAGCTGCTCTTACTTGACCCGGGCTTGCAGCATAACTTTCCTCCCTCCCATCTGGTGCACAGGGCAACGGTGAGTATCTGGGGAGTTGTTTATTTTAAGCTGTCAGGGCTCCAGGGACAGGGATGGATGGTTTTTCTCGGGGTGAATTCTGGGCCAGGCCTCCCAGGCTCAAGCTCTGTCTGGAGGTCTGCCTTCCTTCCTGCTTAGGGGCCCCCAGCCATGCTCAAGATCAGACACACCCTCAGGGCCACTTGTAAGGAGGCTGGAGGGGCCTCTGCCGTGGGACCCGGGCCCTCTCTTGCCAGGGCTTGGGGACCGAGCGTGCGCTCGATGGGCCCTGGTTCCGTCCTCGGCTCTTCCCCGCACACCAGACCTTGTCTCTCTTCCCTGTACCGTGGGTACAGGACTGGCTCCCTGCCCCCATCTTGCCACCACTTCGTGGTTCCAGGCTTTGCTAGGTTTGGGGAACAGAAGGATGAAAGTGACTCAGGAGGGGCTCCCAGGGGTGTGGGGAGCAGCAGAGCCAACCCCGACTGCAAACCCAGCCCGAGTCTAGGGGCTGGTCAGCACTGAGACCCGGTGCCTGTGTCACTGAGGACAAAAATACCGCCCCTACCGGGACGGAGGTTTACATCTCTGGAAACGCGTTCACCCTTTGCGAACGCTTCGTGGGCACCGACTGTGTGCCAGGCGTGTGACTTCGTGACCAAGAAGGCAGCCCAGGCTCTGCTGGAGTTGACACCCTGTGTCTGTTTCTTGTGGCCGCCGCAACAAATTACCACAAACGATGGGCTTAAAGCAGCAGAAGTGTATTCTCTGGATGCCACCAGTCTGAAATCAAGGCGTCTGCAGGGCTGTTCTCTCTCCAAGGCTCCAGGGGAGGATCCTTCCTGCCTTTTCCCGCTCTGGGGGCCCCCGGGCGTTCCTTGGCTTGTGACTGCATCACCCCAATCCCTACCTCTGTCCTCACAGGGCCGTCTTCCTTCTATGTCCCTGTATCCAAATCTCCCTCTCGTTTCTCTTATGAGGACTCCAGTCATTGGATTAGGGCCCACCCTCAATCCAATATGACCTTCTCTTTCCTTTGTTGCATTCAGAGAAGTTCTTTGACATATAAAAATTGTGTACCTCAAAGTGGTACAGCTTGATGTTTTGATAGATGCATTCATTGTGAAAAGATTGCCATAATCAAGTTAAATAACTAATCCATCACCTTGCATGGTTGCCAGTCTGTGTGTGTTGTAAGAACTCTTAATTTAAGATGTATCCTCTTAGCAAACTCCCGTATACGATACAGTATTTTTACCCATTCTCACTGTGCTATACATTCCCAGAACTCATGCATCTTGTATAACTGAAACTGTGTACCTCATCTTAACCTGATTACATCTGCAAAGATGCTATTTCCAAATAAGGGCATCTCCATGGGTATTGGGGGTTAGCTCCTCAACCTGTCTGGGGGGACATGGAGCGTTAGAGAGGGCTGAGGGGCTGCATCCCTGGCAGAGGGAGCAGCATCTCTGCAAGCCTCAGACAGGAAGAGTTTGGGGGACCCAGAGGGAGCACGACCAGCGTGGCTGAATGTGGAAAGCAGGAGGAAGAAGGTTCCGGAAGGGGCTGGATGGGGCCGGCTGCTGGGCCAGGGTCAGTCACTCTCATCCAACCCCAGCATCTCCCAGGGGGAAGGTCTAAAGCAGGGGAATGATGTGACCCCGTCGTGTTCCAGGAAGACCCCTCCGACAGGGGTTCTGCACTTGGGTCCATGCACAGGATCCGGGTGGCGGGGGGGGGGTCTGTGAGTTTTGACTGGAAAAATTACATCTTCATTTTCTCTAACCTCTAACTGAAAGTTAGTGTTTCCTTCCACTGTGAACGGACGTGATGACCACAGGGTTGTGGGCACAGCTCTGGTACTTGCTCGCTGACAGAAACCCGGCATCTCTGTGTCTCCTGTGACTGTCACAGGTGGCCTGAAATGCCGCCATGCTCATCACAGCTTTGGGGTAATGCCAGTGGTCCGCCCCATCCCTGGATCTTCTTGGTGAATATTGTTATTTAACGCATTTACGACAAAGGCATAAATTACCAGATTACGGGTTTGCTCTTTAAATATTTTGATAACTGTATTTCAGCAAAGACAGTTTCCTTTGCAAGCCTGTGCATTTTATTTTATGCATTAAAAAATGTTATTTTGAAGCTGGAGAGGGTGTGGAGAAAAGGGAACCCTCCTATACTGTTGGTGGGAATGTACATTGGTGCAGCCACTACAGAAAACAGCGTGGAGGTTCCTTAAAAAACTAAAAATAGAGTTACCATATGATCCAGCAATCCCACTCCTGGGCATATATCTGGAAAACACCCCAATGTTTATAGCAGCACTACTTATAATAGCCAAGACATGGAAGCAACCTAAGTGTCCATCAACAGATGTATGGATAAAGAAGATGTATGTGTGTGTGTATATATATATATATATATATACACACACACACATACACACACAATGGCATATTACTCAGCCATAAAAAAGAATAAAATATTGCTATTTGTAGCAACATGGATGGACCTAGAGATTATCATACTGAGTGAAGTCAGACAAAGACAAATATTATATCATATCACTTATATGTGGAATCTAAAAAATGATACAAATGAACTTATTTACAAACAGAAACAGACTCACAGACATAGAAAACAAACTTACGGTTACCAAAGGGGAGAAGGGGGGAGGGATAAATTAGGAGTTTGGGATTAACAGATACGCACTGCTATATATAAATAGACAAATAACAAGGATATACTGTATAGCACAGGGCACTCTATTACTCAATGTCTTATAATAACCTATAATGGAAAGAAAAAGATATATAACTGAATCACTTTGCTGTACACCTGAAACTAACACAATATTGTAAATCAACTATACTTCAATTTTTAAAAATGTTATTTTGAGAGAGTCTCTGGGTTTCCAGATGCCCAAGGGTTCATGGCACAAAAATGGGTTAGAGTTGCTGCTGGTCGACCAGTCAGAGGGTGGTCCAGTCAGGAGGGCTGTCCGGGGGTGGGGGCTGGAGAGAAGCAGGTTAAGCTATGAATTGAGGCTGAGTGTTAGCCTTCCAGCTTGAGTGACTGGTGAGGGTGTGATGCCATATACAGAGGGGGAAGAGGAATAGGTTGGGGAGGGAAATGGCACATTTGTTTGGCTTTGAACATCTAATTTGGGCAAATGCCACTGGAGAAGCCAAGGGGCCCTGGCCTCACTAGACCTGCAGTTAGCAACAGCTGAGCCAGAGATGCCAAGTGGAGGGTTCCCTGTGTGAGCTTGCTTGGTCCTCACAGTGACTCCATGTGGTACATCACCCAGGTTTTATAGTCTCACTTTACAGATGCCCTTTGCTGGGGTGGGTCATAGAAAGTTATCTTAGAACTCAGAAGTCTCCATGCCATCCCTGGGATGCTGCATCTCCGGCCCAAAGATACCCAAGGACCCCTCACTGTGCAGCCACACCTGAGCACACCTGTCACCAAGATGCCTGCTGTCCCCGTGCCAGGTCTTGGGCTGGGGGCACAGAAGGGGAAGAGCGGGCCTTGCTCTGGAGGAGATGAGGGTCTTTCAGTCTTGAGCTCTGTTCCTCTGTATGTCTGTCTCTTTCTGTTTCTCTGCTTCTCTCCATCTCTCCCCACCTCCACCCTGAGGCAAACACAATTTCACAGCCTCACACCCACATTCACGTTCAGTCAGAGACACAAACGCTGGAGGAGACATGCAGCATCGGTCAAAACAAGATCAGAACCGAGCATGACATGTGATAGGAAAGAAAGAAATTCCTGTATTAGAGATTCATTTCCAGTCACCCCGACTGGCTCGGAAACTTTCAATACAATTTTTAGCCACGCACCTGGGGTTTCGAAGCAGCCTGGGCTCAGAGAATGGTGTGAGCCCTCGGCCCCCTCATTCACCAATGGCTAATTTTAGTAACCAAACAAACCAGAAACCTCCTCTCCTCTTCCTCCTCCACGCCACGCGCCCCCCCCCCCTTCACAGGCAGCTGCGGCTCTGCCCACGTCCGGGAGCCCCAGACTTCCTGCCGCCTCGCCGCGGCCCTGCCACGGAGGGCAAGCCCAGGGGCCCAGGGACCCAGGCCCAAGTGCTCTTGCGGGCAGAGGGCTTTGTTGGCAGCAGGGACAGTGCAGGGAGTGAGGGCGGGGGGTCAGCACGGATGAGTGGCCAGTAAGGGGACAGGACGGAAGGAGGCAAACCCACCTGCATCTCGGTACCTGTGGCCTCTCCCACAGTCCCCCTCAGCACCGGGTTGGGGGCATCCCTCTCTCTCTTCAGCGCTCCCTCCTGAGCACTCCAGCCTCCCTGACTTTTGTCTGACCTTGACCCCCGTCCCTAAACTGGAGCAAGCCCCAGGCAGCTGGGACGAGCTTCCTGAGGTTTCCCTCTTCAAGTCTCAGCTCTGCCCCTTCCTGGCGGCGAGGCCCCTCCGAGCCTCAGTATCCCCATCTATTAAATGGGGTGATATTTGCCACCGGCACAGATGGGTGCCGGGCTTGGAAATGACATTCGTGAATGTGCCTGGCACACAGTAGGTGCACTGGTCCGCTGGAGGGGGCGGCACTCTTCGGCTAGTTTGGAGAGTCTTTTTTGAGGTCAGAGGTCTAAGGCCCCCAAACCAAAGGGAGCAGCAATCCCGCAGGGCTCACCCGAAGTGGTGCTCAGAGGCAGGCGCGAACAAATAATTAATGGGAGGTGATGGGGAATTGATGTGAGTGTGGGAAGGCGGCCTGTGTGGGCCGTGGCGTCCCTGCCCCGGGGCTGCTGCTTCAGCAGAGCTCTGCTAACAAGAGGCCGGGGAGCTGCCTGGCACAGGGCGGCGGCTTCTGGGCCGGCCAACTGCATCCCCAACCCGGCCTGCGAGGGGCGGACTTGGCCCCTTAGGAGGAGCCCAGCCAGGCCCAGCTCCCTGGAGACCCCCATGAGCCCCGTGAACAGAAGCGACCTCCACCTTCAGTTTACATTTTAAAAAATGCATAAAAATTCAATAACACAACTGGACCCAGAGAAAAGTTAGCTGTGAGCCCAGGAAAGGTCACGGAGTGGGTGCGGCCATGTGTTGCCCTTTTTCTCTCTGAGCTGCATCTCTGAGTCGCCCACATGGAAAATTATCCCTCTGGTGTCTTGCTTGGATTTTTTCTCCTCTGAAGGCTAAGGCCACAAGGGAAAGCCAGAATCACAGAGTGGGGAACGTCTTTGGGGCTTGTGGGACTGCCTTGGGGGCCTCCACTTATGACTCCTTTTCTGCAAATGGCAAGTCCCCCAACCCCAGCCTGCTGGTGCCCACAGCTGGTCGCACCAGGGGTGGATGCCTGACGTGGCCTGGTCCAAACTCTGTAGGAACATTGGGGGACGCCTCTGTTGAATAATCAGATCTGGCAAGACAGGGTCTTGCTTCTTACATGCAACCAAGCAACTGGGGGTGAGTTCCAGCTGCCCCTTTTAGATGGATTATGTGTTTGCCAGTTTGCCATGGTCCCCACCTGTCCCTATTGCCTTATTCTGGCCCGCATCACTCTTGAGCATCCTTGCTGGACCCTGGGAAATTGCAATGGCAATGCAATGACTTGCTTAATTGTGTGTCCATCCCAGCAGGCCGCCAGCACCCAGCCACTGGAGGCGAGGGGTGAACGAAACAGGCATGCTCTCCACCTTTGTGACACTCACAGTTAAGACAGACAATCGACAGTCATTCCAACACGGGAAGATGAGGGTTGTGACAGGGCGTGGACCTCAGCTCAGGCCAGGGAGGGAGCCTCTCCACCTCCCAGAGGTGATGGTTCAGCTGACACCTGAAGGCTGAGCGGCGGTTAATCAGGCAGAGTGAAGGGAGCAGTGTTTCAGAGAAGAGGAACAGTGTGTGTGAGGCCCCAGGGTCCAGAGGAAAAGCAACAGGGCCGATATGGTTGGGTGTGGTGAGTGTGGTGTGGGAGGGGCTCCTGGCCATCCCGTGAGAGACAAGGACCACCTGGACCAGGGTGGTGGCCGGGGGACAGGGGAGAGGTAAGCCGATGCAGTAGGCAGTAAAGGGTTTAATCAGTGAGATGAGGTGACGGAGAATGCAGTGATGTGAGAGAGAGAGAGAGTGTGTGTGTGTGTGTGTGTGTGTGTGTGTATGTGTGTGTGTGTGAGAGAGAGAGAGAGAAACGGAGACAGAAACAGAGACAGGAAGACAGAGAGAGGCAAGACAGAGAGAGAACGAAAACCAGGTTTTTGGCTGAGTGACCGGGTCAGGGACGGGTGGGGTGAAGGCGTGAATTCAGTTTTAGGCCTGTGTGGACGAGTGTCTCTGAGAGGATGGGGGAGGGGCCGGCCTGTATCTCGTGGAGGTGGACTGGGGTCCCAGCACCAAACTCCCCCCCACGCCCCCGAGCCCCTGGGAGGGACCACAGTTCACAAACCACACACACCGTTTGGCAGCAAAGAGCAGCGCCAGGTGTCACGGTCTTGGAACCTCCGAGCGTAACCGAGGCTCGAAGGTGGTGGCGAGTCGGCCCTCCGGAAGCCAGCGGCCCCTGCGGGTCCGATGGGCCCGAATGGAAGCGTCCCAGAGCGGGGCGCCAGGCCGTGAGCAGCAGAAGCCCCGGGCCGTGAGGACCCGCAGTGCCCGGCAGACGGCAGTGTGGACCAGGCAAGGGAACCCGCCACTGCAACCCCCTCTCAGGGGAGCATGTCCTGCAGGGCCTCCGGGCAAAGGGATGCAGAGGCACAGCTGTTCCCTGGGTCATCAACGCGGGCAGCCGAGGCAATGCCGGGATCCAGACAGGGGACACTAGACAGCTGTGAGAAGGAATAAGGAAAGAGCCCCCAGGAACATGCTTCAGTAAAAAGAATAAAATAAATAAAGGCAGGCAGAGGACAGTGTGAATAACGTGCTCTTGGTCGTGCAGCAGAGGGGAATAGGCGTGGGTATCGCTCGTCTGTGTGTGAGAACTGCGAAAGGCACACAGACCTAAGAAAAGTGGCTTCCTGTGTGTATGGGGGGTACGAGGACGGGCAGAGGTGAGAATTTTAAACGGGTGGCCTTTTAGAACGTGTGGCTTTTGAACTCTGGGTGTTGTATTAAAAATAGATACAGAAATTCCAGATTAAAAACGATGGTGAACCACGTTTCCTCGAAGCCTCTCCCCTCTCTGAGGTTCCCGGTACCGTGCAGGTGACGGGTGGATGCCCTCATGTCCCCGTGTCCCACGACCGCCTGGGGACGGGCCCGGCAGGTGCGCTGCACTTGCTGCTTCTTTCAGGCTGGTCACAGCCCCTTGAGGATGGAGCTGCCCCCCGGGGGCTCTCTTCTCCTCCCCAGCTACCCACAGCCCGGTGACCCCAGAAGGATGCGGGCCTCTGGGGGCAGCAAGCTGGCCTGAGTGGGTGGGAGGGTGGGAGCCAGAACAGTGGGCGTGGGGAACACTTCCTGCTGCTTTCGGTTTGGGTTCCTGGGGTTTGAAATTGAAACTAAAAGCCAAGGTTCAGCCTCAGCTGGAGCAGCGCCCCCCCCCACCCCCTTCTGGAGTTTGCATTTCTCCCCTTCTGGTGCCAGGCCCTCAGAGCACAGAGGCAATGCTTTCTGGAAGTTGTTGGAACCCCTGCAGAACACTCTGGATAATAAAATGGGCTGGAGCAGGGCATTGGGAGTCGGGCCTCCCCATCAAGTGGCCATAGCATCCTGGTTGACCTTGGCGGGACTGCCAAAGACAAACCTCGGAGAGGGAGCGAAACAGGGCTGGGAGGGGGACCCCAACCCAGATGGACACACTTACAGGAGAACCAGGCCCTTGGATGCAGTGGCTTTTGAGAGCAGCGTGACAGCATGGCACTGGGGCTCAAAGACATTCCTTTCCTGCATTCCCACCCACCTCGCCCCCAGACTGTGGCCTGATTAGGTAGAAACCCAGGGCCTGCCCAGGTGGTATTGCTGGGCGGGAGAAGGCTGCCTCGGTCCAAGAGAGGAAATCCACATCCTCGATCTGATCACTGAGTGACCTGGCCCCAAACCAGACACTGCCCTGGACACCAACCACTTCCCCAGTCACTGGAAGAGCAGAGGAGAGGCACACAGATGTCACCAGGGCCCCAAATTGCACCTCTGAATTAGAAGATCCAGAAGAGCCTGCAGGTAGCCAATCAGCCAGGCCTGGGTGGAGTTCCAGCTATCAGCTGTGTGACCTTGGTCAAGTCATTTATCCTCTCTGAGCCTCAATTTTCTCCCGTATAACATGGAGAAGAGTTTTGGGATCAGTAAGTAGAAGAACGTTTAGGGAGTGCTTGGCACAGAGTAGGAGCTCAAAAACTTGTTAATATTTGCCCAACCCAAGAGCAATTGTCCTTAATCTTATGGGGATTACAGGACCCCTTAGGGATCTGAGAAAGCCTGGACTTTCTCCCGAGAAAAATGTAGGTCTACACATACAACATGCTTTCTGGGGCTCTGAGCTGCGTGGCTGATGCCCTTGGAGGTGGACCAAGCGTTTGTCAGTGATTAGCCGCCTGGCACAGGGTCGTTTGCAGACCCTGGGGCCTGGGCTCGCTGTGCAGGCTGCACGCCCCACTGCGTGGCTCAGGGCAGCCTCCCGGAGTCCTGGGCTGGCTCCAGAGGAAACACTGAGCTTGCAGGCCCTGGTGTGGCAATTCCAGCTGCAGCCAGACTTTGCAGAGAGCTCCGCGCGTGCCCTCACCGCCCAGCCCCGCAGGCCCCTTTCCTTCCCAGGCCAGTCGGGAGCCCAGAGCTTGAGCAGACGCTGTCACGGGTCTCCTTTGAAATCCTCACGTGGCCTGACCCCCTGGGGTACAAACCCCGCCTCCCACCGCCTTCTCCCGACTTTCTTTCGTGCAAGGAGTGACCCAGGGCACGGAACTCGTCCCTCACTTCTCTCCTCCCACCCCAGCTGATTAACATATATACAACCCTGCAGCCCTGTGTCCTGGCTGAAATTACTTGGGAAAAAAACCCACCACACATTCTTTTAAGGTATTTTCTCCAAGCGTGGCCTGTCTTCACCCCTTCTTGTCCACCACCCCCCCACCCCCCCAATTATATGCGAGTTGCGGGTTTGGTTATCCTGCACAAGCCTGAGAATTCTGAAGTTAAATAAATAAATATAAATAAATCAGCAGGCCTTTTACTCCGGGACTCCTTTCCAGTCACGTCTGTCCCCTTGGCTCTAAGTACTTACAAGGAAGCACGGTTTCTAAGTGGAAACACGATTGCCTGGGCCTGGGGAAAATTTACTGTTTGACTTAGAGCTCTAACAAGGCGGAAGCAGAAGACCTTCCAGCTCCTGCATCTCCTCGTGTGGCGGTTTATCTGGCCCTAAATAATCACAGCTGGACCTCTGGAATCATGGCCTCTTCAGACCCAGCACATCCACCTTGTTTCTGGGGGCCGTTTTGGAGAAAGAAGCATCGCTTACTAGCTCTTGGAGGAATTTTTTTTTTTTTTTAAATAAATTTATTTATTTTATTATTTTTGGCTGCGTTGGGTCTTCATTGCTACTCTACGTTGCGCTGCATGGGCTTCTCACTGCAGTGCCTTCTCTTGTTGCAGAGCATGGGCTCTAGGCACACGGGCTTCAGTAGTTGTGGCACATGGGCCCAGTAGTTGTGGAGCCCAGGCTTAGATGCTCCGCAGCATGTGGGATCTTGCCGGACCACGGCTCGAACCCGTGTCCCCTGCATTGGCAGGCGGATTCTTAACCACTGCGCCACCAGGGAAGCCCTGGAGGAATTTTTTACTTTTTTAAGGCATCATACTCCCAGGTAAACTCAGACCCTGTGCTGTAGAGGTGGGTCATCACAGGGAGGAGAGAACCCGGCCCCCTCCTAGGACCCCCCACCCCCAACTCATACCTCCCAGGGCTCTGTGGTGCGGATGCAATTTCTAAGAGTTGAAATGCTAGAAACTGCTACAGGACACACACTATTGTTTTAGGATGAGGTATTTGTTAAGAGTTCTTTTATTAATAATTCATATCTTCAATAAAACCTACCAGAGGGTCATCAACTCATGTCCATGGTATCTGAAACCATAAAGCAATTCAAAACTATGTCTGTTAAGAATTGCTCGAGGCTGCAAGTAACTGAGGACCAAAATAACAGCCATTTAATACAAGATAAAAATTTATTTCAGTCTCATGTAAAAGAAACCCAAGCAGCAGTCCCGGGCTGCAAAGTGTCACCAGTGACTCTGGCTTTCTGTTCCACCATCCTCCGTGCAGGGTCTCCCTCTTCAAGGGCACCTCAAGATCCAAAATGACTGCAGGAGATCCAGCCATCACGTCTGTATTTTAGGCAGGAAACGGGAGGAAGGGCTGTTTGTCTGCTTTGTCTCTACCCTGGACCTTGCCTTACATTTCTTTGATTACTCTAGCTGCCAGGGAGGCTGGGGACTATGGTCTTTTAGCTGTGTGCGTGGTTTCCCAGGAGAAAACCAGGATTCGGTTGGTGAGAAAGGCAGTGTAGACGTGGATTATCAACGAGCAGTTGCTCCCACAACTCCCATGAACACACAGACCTAGGTCTGAACCCCAGCCTGCTACCTACCAGCTGCTGAATGAATACTCGCCATGGTGCCAGGCTGGAGCTGGCCTGGTTTGGCTGTGCCTGTTGGGTCTGTACTCAGGAAGTTTGCATTGAGAGGGTCAAGAAGAAGAATGGTTCTAGAGCCCATAAAGCCTTTGCTGTCTGCTGTGGAGGGAGTGTGGCTCCTGGGCCGTGGGCAGTAAGCCCACCGGAGGGCCTTGGACCACGTGCTGCTTCCTGAACTGAAAGATGGAGCGAGGCTGCATCACGTAGGATGCTACCTGCACAGAGAGCCGGAGCACACGTGCCGGGGAGCTGGGTCAGGAGGGCCTAGCCTGTGGCTGCAGCCAGGGGATGCAGGGGTGTAGACAGTGAGACCTTCCCGGCAGCCTATGAAAGGTGGCGGGGGGGGGCCCTTCCCAGGGTGACGATACAATTTATCGTCCAAATCAGGAAGCATCTTAGTCAGAGCGGGTGCTGTTAGTGATCAACCCCAAACCCAGCTGTAAATCAGGCCTGTCCTGGGAAAACTGGGATGCACGGTCACCCTACCTTCACCCTGCATGTGACACGGGGCCTGAACTGAGCTCGCTGGGAGTGGTTTGTAGGTGAGGAAGGGTGCAAGAGCTGAAAGCCTCTGCAAACTATTAAACAATTGGTTGAAAACAAGGAATTGGAGAAATTTTAATGCACGAGAAACAACAGCAGGGCACCCCTCCCCTTCTGCCTGGGAATGCGCATATCCTGTGTCCCGAGGACTGGGGGATGCCTGGCTTTCAGGTCCCCTCCCTACGGGCAGCACACCTATTCCACGCGTGACATTCAACTGCTGTTCCGGCTTCCAGGGGCCGCTGGCCTCCGACCTGGCTCTGTGTCCTTCGTGGGGTCCTGTCTCCCGACTCACGCCTGCAGGGCTGGCCGACTCAGCAGGTCAGCCCTGGGTGGAGTGGACCGCTCCCTGCTCCCTCCCGACCAGCATCTGCTCCCGGGGGGCTCCCTGGAGGGTCTCCCTTCTCCCTCAACGGGAGGACTGAGCCCCCAGGCCGTCTAGGCAGCAGGACGCCCCTCGCCCCTCGGCGTGGCCCCGCGGGATTCGGAGCCCCCTCCCGAGTCCCGTTGGGACTCAGCGGTGCCCCCGCCTCACAGCTGGTCCTCGTCCACCCAGACGGTCTTGCGCTGCTCGTCCCCGATCTTGTCTTTAATGACGCGGAGCAGCTCCTCCACGCTGCCCCACATGTCCGCCTCCACGCTGGCGTAGAGACACGGGAGGGCCTCCAGCTCTTTCTCCTTCAGCCGGCACAGGCGCAGAAACTCCTCCTCCGTCTCCGGCCGGGACAGCATCTTCCTGCGGGCGAGGAAGGGCGAGGGAGACGCACAGGGGCGTGGCTTGGCTGGGCGGACCCGTGCTGTGGGACCACCCCTTGCTGCCGCGCCCCCCCCACCCGGGCACCCTACCCTACCGACGCTGCCTTCCCCGCTTTGTTTCTCCATAGCCTCTACCACTTAGCACCTTACGCACTGTCCCCTTTTATTCTGTTCCTTAGGGAATCCTAACAGGTGGGGACTTTTAAAGTCTTTTTAATTGTGATAAAGTACACGTAAAATAAAATTTCCCATCCTGACCACTTGTAAGTGTACATTTCAGCAGTGGTAAGTTATTCGCAGCGAAGTGCATCCATCTCCATAACTTTCTCGTCTTGCAAAACTGAAACTCGACCCATTAAACGATCACTTCCCCCTGCCTCTCAACCCCTGGCACCCACCCCTCTACTGTCTGTCTCTGTGCATCTGACCACCCCCAGGGACCTCGTAGAAGTGGAAGTGCACAGTGTCTGTCCTTCTGTGTCTGGCTTGTTTCACTGAGCATCATGTCCTCAAGGTCCGGCCATGTTTCACCATGCGTCAGTCTCCTTCCTTTTTAAGGCAGAATCTCATTCTCTCGTAGGGATGGACCACATTTTGTTTATCCATTTATCTGTCAGCGGACACTTGGGTTGCTTCTACCTTTCGGCTACCGTGAATGATGCCGCTGTGAACGTGGCTGTGCAAATACCTCCTGAAGACCCTGCTTTGAATTCTTTTGAGTAGAGACTGAGAAGTGTGATTTCCGGATCACACGGTAGTTCTACTTTAATTTTCGAGGAAACTCCTTACAGTTTTCCGCGGCAGCTGCACCCTTTTACGTTCCCAACCAGCAGTGCGCAAGGGCTCCAATTTCTCCCCATCTGGGCCAACAGGTGTGAGTTTATGCGTTTTGGACAGCAGCCGTCCTAACGTGTGGGAGGTGGTGAGGTGGGGACTCTGCGCTCCTTTGCTCACTCATGGGGTCCCGGGGCCCGGCACTCAATAGGCACTCGGTAAATATTTGCGGAGAGAATGGAGTGGCCTGACCTCTCTCAGTGTCAGCTGCAGTTGTGTTGCAAGGAAGGGTGGGGATCAGAGATGGTGCCACGTGACAGGCAGGCCACGCCCCTCCCCCACCTCAGCATCACCCTGATTTCCTCTTCCTAGCAAATCTTACCGCTAACCCTTCAACAATCACACAGGCCCGACTTTGAACACGGACCCTGAATCGGGCCTTTCCTCATCGCCCGCCAGACAGGATGTGGTCCCAGCATCACTACCCCTCGTGTGGGTTGTCACGATGCCTGTGTCTCAACGCAGCAGCCAGCGGGGCCTTTACATCCCTTATTAGATTAAGTCACTCCTCAAAACCGTCAGTAGCTCCCGTCTCACTCAGAAGGAGACGTCACGTCTTTCCGTGGCCGACACGGCCCGGTGTGGTCTGGACCCCCTTCGGCCCCAGTCACCTCTCACCGCTCTGCCCAACACACTGGCCTCCTCTGGGCCATCCCCGCCTCGGGGTCTGGGCGCCAGCTGTGCCCTCTGCACCTGCCCGGCCTGGCCTCGCCGTGGTGGGTCCTGCTCCAATGCTGGCTTCCCGGACCACCTGGGTCCCAGGGCGCCCCCATCCCTCCCGGCACCCATCCTCCTGGACGCGTTTTGCGCGCGCGCGCGCGTGTGTGTGTGTGTGCGTGTGTTACTGTTTCCATTGCTGGAGGGGTCAGGGCCATGTCCCCCGGTCCGGGGACTGACCTTCGATAAGGGTTCACTAAAGGGATGCTCGGGGGAGGGGGTGGGCCCAACACAGCCAGCTGTTCTTGGCGGGAGCCCCAGGGGCTTGGTGAGGTCAGGGAGTGCAGGGGTGCTTTAGGGCCCCTGCGGGGGGTCCCGGAGCCCTACCTGAACTTCTTGATGTTCTTCTCCGACACCCGGATGAAGAGCACGATGGGGTAGATGCGGGACTTGATCAGGTCCCTGGTGCAGCTGATCCCGGCCTCCAGCAGGCAGTGCTTGTTCTGCAGACACAGTGGCCGGCGGTCAGCGGGGGCCCATTGCCTCCTCGGCCTGTGTGGGTGCCTGGGGCGGGTCCACCGGGCAGGGTCTGGCTCCACGGGACAGAGCCAGGGGCGAGACAGCCCCGCGTGCCCCCCCGCTGAACCAGAGAACGAGCCAGGCAGAACCCAACCTCTGAGAGACAAGGCCCCCCGTCCGGAGACCTGGCTCTCCCTGCACAGGGATGGGTGCCGGGGTGAATCAGGCAGTGTGCGTGAGTCTTAATAAAAACCCAAGTCAGTGTGGAGAACACCTGCTCCTCTATTCTGCCTGCGGAGGCGCTCTGGGTACTAGGACGGGGTGGGTGGAAAACACAGGGAAGGTGAGGCGGCTGGATGGTCCGGGGAGGATGTAAGGGCTCTCAAGCACGACTCCCTGGGGCCTGAGAACGCGTCGTTTCTGAAGAAGGACGATCCCTGTTTTGCTGAAGGTGCCACCTAAACCTCTGCACTGAGACAGAACTTGAATATAGCAAAGTGCACGTGCTCCTAAGCCTGCAGCTCAGTGGATTTTCACAAAGTGAACGTGCCGGTGGAACCAGCACCCAGGTCCAGTGGCAGAGATGGCCAGCCCCAGGCCCCTGTGCCCCCGGCCACCGCTCCTGTCTCGCCAGCAGAGCCGCTGCTCGATTTCTAACAGCACGGATTCCTGGATGGGAACCCCTTCGCAGCCAGAATGTTCTCAGCTCCAGCCCTGCCCACTCACTGTCCATCGGCTCCAGCTGTCACGATTCCCTAAGCTTTAATACCCAGCAAACGCTTCAAGGCGGGCCGACAGCTCTGCCCGTGCTTCGATCCGTGTGACGATGCGAGAGGGGGCGGGAGTGACCATCGGCTGGGCGGCAAGTTCGGAATCTCCGGCTGGACTCCTGCTCTTGCCGTCCCCCAGGTCACCGTCCCACACTCCGGGGCCGTGGTCATCCTCGTGGGCTGAGAACCCCGCCTTCATCCAGCCCTGGAGCGAGGAAGAACTCCACGCTCAGGGCTGGCCAGGGTCTCAAAGCCTGGCTCCAGCAGACTCCAGACCGCGTGCAAACGCCTTTTCTGCGTCACTGCCAAGAAGCCTTCTGATGGTCCACTTCCCCCACTTGGCGACCACGGTGCCTGTCGCCCTCTTGCTCGCTACCTCTGGCCCCTGTTATCACCGCCAGGCGCACACACATCCCTGAACGACGCAGACCAGAGGACCACCACCAGGAAGCCCTCAGAAACAGAGGAGGTTCCCCCAACCCCGCAGGACAGGGCTTGGAGACGTTAGCACGTGGTAGAGGGAGAGAGGAAGAAGGTTCACCCGCGGCGAGGTGAGAGCATCGCCCTCTCCATGGCGCAGGTGGCTCACAAGCCCTGTCAGCCTCCAGCCGGCCTCACCTTGGCCGCCACAGCCTCGATGTGGGCGGGCACGACACATTCAAAGGAGTTGGGGTTCTTCTCTCGGGAGTAGATGATGGTCTCTGTCTTCTGCTTTCTGAGGAACTCGTCTCTCGTGACAACATCTGTGGGGAGAGGGGCCAGTCCTGAGGGCGGCACAGGTGGTCTCGGGCCGACTGTCCCGTCCAGGCCCCGCCCTGCTTCCTGGGCTCGACAGCGCTGCACGTCTGATCCCTCTCTGGCCACATGGAAGTGAATCTCGTCTCCTCCACTAGACCCCGAGGCTTCTCAATTGAGGGCAAGGTCAGGGTCCCACTTTACAGGCCCCACGGCAGCCAGCCATCCACACCCTTCCGTCGGCTCTGGAGGCCCTGATGCAGGCGGCGGGGGAGGGGAAAGGAGGGCAGCCTGCAGCGGGGGGCTCACCCGGCTTGCACATGGTGAACTCCATCGCGCCCCCCGAGTTGAGCAGCTTCTGGACCAGCGCCTTAGCCAGCATGGTGGGCGTGAAGAGGACGGGCCGGCGGCGCTCGCAGTAGAAGGCGCGCACCAGGCTATAGGGGATCAGGCTGAGGTTCTTGCCGAGCTCGCTCTCGGGGTCCAGCTCTGGGAGGGGACAGGGAAGGGCTGGTACTGCCTGGGGCAGGGGCAGCCCAGGTGCCCTCTTGGCTCCATGGAGCCTTGAAAACCATTTGGGAGCGGGGATGGGACACCCGGGGCTAGTTCTCAAGACCCGCCGCACAAATCGACACAAGCCGGCGGCCCAGGACGCCCTTCCGCCATCCAGGCAAGTTTACGGAGTGACCTGTGGACCGGGCTCTGTTCTGGGAGCTGGGCCAACAGTGCTGGGCCAGGGAGACGGCCCTGCTCACAGGCCGGGAGGCGCCGGCAAGAAGCGCGTAACACACTCCAGGGGCTGAGCTGTCCAGGGAGGGCCTGGGCTGAGGCTGGAGTGGAGAGGCGCCCCTGGCCCTCGTTACCATCAGCGCCGGGGCCAGCGTGGCCCTGGGAGGGCTTGCTCGCCGCCGGCAGGGCCTTCCACAGGGGACTGCGCACCGGGAGGCCCCTCGCTGGCTTCACGATAAATGGCGGTCGGTGCTCAGCGGGGAGAGAATCAATAGGTAAACGCTTCAGAGCAAACAGCTCCAAATAACACGGGCGTCTGGGCTCAAACCAAGTACGGCGGGCGTCGGTCGGGGGAACTTGGCAGGATGCGCCCGGGTGGCTGTCGGTCCTCCTGGCCAGGGCCGGGCAGCTCCTCCCCAGGCGCTACCCTTGCTTTGGAGGGAGGAGACGTCCCAGCCCCACCCTCGGGGGCCCCCGCGGCCCGCCCAGACCCCTGAGGCCGCCACGCGTGCATGGGGCGGGGAGGGGCTGGGTGGTTGGCACCACACCTTCCTGCTTCTCGGTCAGGAGCTTCGTGGCGTCCAGCGAGGACCGGGCCAGGCTCCCCCGCGGGCTCCCCGCGACGATGCGCACGCGCTCGTGGCTGTTCATTCGCTTGTACTTGTTCTCGGACCTGCTGACGAACTGCGGACAGAGGGGTGGGGGTGGAGGAAGGCGTAACCCGGGCTCTGGAGACCTCCATTCAGATCCGGGCTCTGCCCCGGGCGCCTGGGTCAGTCACGCCCCCTCTCAACACAGGGGACACCTAGCAGGCGGCGCAAGTTCTTTAGCTGTCTGGGCGCCGTCAGTAGACAAGGAAGCGAACAAACGTTCACACTCTCTTTCCCGGCTGGGCGTGAGCTGCCAGAGGGCTGGTCCCAAGCAGGCCCTCAACGGAGCCCCCCTGCAATCCCACCCACATCTAGGGGATCCACGGGCACTGTGAGGCCTGGAGCGCTCTGGCTGTGGAAGACCCCTGGCCGCCCCCAAAACGGCCCACCCGGCGGGGGGTGCAGGTGACTTCACCCCCTGCCTCGGCAACCCCGAGTCTTCCGGGGGAGTGCCTGCGCCCTTCTACCATGCAGAGTTGAGTCCTGGAGGGTGGAAGGGGATGCCCAGCGGTGGACACCATACTCCCTGGGCTACTTTGAGACTCTCCACGCCCTCCCTCTGCAGGGAGGAAAGTCCAGGGAGCTGGGATGTCAGCCCTGCTCTGTTGTTAACTGGCCTTCGAGTTAGTCACCCAAAAACTCAGGGTTTTGGACTCATGCGTGATGTGTGGGCACAAAAAAGTGTGGTCTCACGTGGTCCTGCCGTCAGGGGTGCCTCGGACTTCACCAGGGTTCCCTTCCACCTCCGTGTCTTTCTGCTACCTGTTTGCCTCTACCTGGGTTTTAGGGTCACACTGTGAACCATTTCTCTGGGTTTCCCATGTTCCAACATTAGGATGGAGCAGTGGAGTGACACACTAGCTCTGCTGGGGCCTAATTAGCACAGAGCCAACACGGGAACATCCTTGCGGGGCTACATCTTAATAGTACTCTCAGCTTTTGTGAACTGGTGATAGAGAAAAAGGCTGCATGGAATGCTTCTGCGTTTATGTGAAATCACTTCTGAACACATCACCCATGAGGCTGTTCAATGTTCCTCGTATAATGATCCGTGCCAAAAAGAAAAAGGAAAAAAACCTCTTAGAATCAAGTACAAGGGAAACATTTTTCCTGCTTCCAAAGAGCTAAAACGTTTTGGCACCAGGTAAGATATAAAGACTCTGCTGGGTTTCCCTTTCTTCCCTGGCTGCTAGGATGCTCAGAGATAAATTTAATGCTCAATCTGAGGACCTGGATATCTGGAATGTTTGTTTTCCTCTCCTCACTTTTCCACTAATATTTGAGCAACTAAGATGTTTAAGTTTCTTTTAGCCCTAAGTTTGCTCAAATCTTTTATGAAAGTGAGGTTTGCTTCCAACAGGTGCAGACTGTCTACCGACCTGTCACTGTGAGGATAAAATGGGACGGAAGATGTAAGGTGCCGTGAAAAGCTGCAAGTGGGGGACAAACACAGAGCACTGCTGTTCTGATACAGCCTCCTCTTCTCGGTAGGGAGAGGGCAGGGCTACGGCAAAACGTGGCTGCAGGTCAGCAGGCGCTCCGAGAGCTTTACCTGAAGGAGCTGGCCGAAAAGGAAACTCGCTCGTGAGAGGCGGGGGCTGACCCGGGGGTCCGCAGTGGGAAGTGGTTCTTCGGGCTGCAGGGTGTTCTGAAATCAGTTTATCAACCGGTCAGACCCGCCGGCATACTGATGCCGCTGAGAACGGGAGACGGCTCCCAGCCCCGCTCTGTGCTCGCGGGGATCCCGTCGTGGATCAAAGCACTCCCGACAAGGGAGCAAGCTCAGGGGGTGAGAGGGGCCTCGGGACTTGTTCCAACAACGACCGGAGCCGGCCGAGGGGAGCGTGCACCGCAGCTGGGGAGGGTGCAGAGGTGGGGCTCCTTCTGGAGGGGGCGGCCCTAAGGAGCCCGGTTCCCTGCAATCCACCATCCCACGGAGACGGATGGCTCCCACTCGGGATCCCCTCCAAAAAGGGCCCGGGAGGTGGTGTGAAGCCGGCGGGGTGCTGGGTGACCTACCCGGAGGGCCCTCAGGGTGTGGTGGGCCGTGTCCACCTCCTCCCGGCTGCCCCGGTGCAACAGGCGCTGCAGCTTGACCAGGAGGAGCTGCTGGGCTCTGGGGAGGTGAGAGGGGAGGGCGGAGCCTCAGGGGTTGGAGGGACCCCAGGGCCGAGCCTGGGGAAGCCGGCGGGGGCCTGGCCCGGGCAGGGGGCTCTACGCAGGGTGTGAGCTCTGAGCCCCAGGGGTACACCAGGGAGGGACTGGGCACTGAGCATCTGGGCTTGAATCCTGCCTCTGGCACTGACTCATCTTGGTACTGGGGCAAAGTCGCTTAACTTCTCTGAGCCTCGGTTTCCTCATCTGTAAATTGGGTCTACTGAGGCTGGCCTTGCAGGGCTGGCCTGGGCAGCAGAGTCAGAGTCTGTGGATGCTTTATGGATGTCCGGGGCGTCTAACCAGGGGCAGGCTGATGCTCAGCCCTCGGCGGCTACTGCTATATAATTACAGAACGACGTTGGGGAGATGGGCTACGGAAAAGATGACCATCGAACACAGGAAGCATAAACTCAGGCTCTATCTAAGCTGTCCAGTAATGATGGAAAGACGGCGCTCTGGGATTTAGTGAAGCAACGGGATTTAAGAGAGCAACATTCCTGGGGGGCTTCAAAGAGGAGGAGGGAATGGGGGGTGGTCGCTGGTCGGCAGGCAAAGGCTCTCCGCCGTGAGCCCCTCTGCCGAGCTGCACGGCCCCCTCGGTCTCACCGGCTGTAGCTGGGGATGGTGCCCATGTCCAGGTCGTGGTCCGTGAAGGGGTCGACCCGCGCACACAGCCACTCGTGCTTGTCCTGGTACATGGTGTCACGGACGTGCACGACGTCATCGCACTTCAGGGACATGGAGCAGGCGTCCAGCTGGCTGGAGATGTTCAGGTTGAGCCGGATGTAGAAGGAGTCCCCCGACGTGATCAGGCCCTCCTCCATGTCCTTCAGCAGCTTCCGGTACCCTGTGGAAGGAGAAGACGCAAAACCCATCCGTGAAGGGCCTCCCACTCCTGGGCTCCCCGCGGATGACACCCCTGTGATGCGGTCCTCCCATCACGGGGGCGTGGTTAGGGAAACGTCTGTCCTCCCCGATGAGCGAGCAGCTGAGTTACTGATGGCTTTCTCTCTTTGTCTTGGCTGCCAAGAAGCTCAGAGCGAAATTTTGTGCCAAGTTGCAGCAAATCTAGGACCTCTGCTGCGATCTCCACGTCCCTCCCTACCGATACACGGTGCTTGTGTTTTATCATTTTTGTCTTTGATTGATAGGTAACTTACATGCAGTAAACCCCATCACCCTTAAGCATTCCGCACGATGGATGTTCACAAATGTCTAGACCTGGGTAACCACCACTCAGATCCTTCCCTCATGCCCATGTCAGAACCCTGCAGGGGTAACCTCTGTGCTGACTGCCAGCAGCCCAGGTGAGCTCTGCCTCGCTTCATATACGTGGAAGCAGACGGTACGTGCTCTTCTGCCAGAATGTGTCTGGCATTCACTGCACGTCATGCCTGTGAGCTTCAACCGCGATGCTGCAACATAGCATCGTGTGTTCATTTTTTTTTTTTTTGGTGTGGACCGTTTTCAAAGTCCCCATTGAATATTGCCTCGTTTCACGTTTCCGCTCCTTGGCCACGAGGCATGTGGGATCCCAGCTCCCCAACCAGAGATCGAACCCACACCCCGCCACACTGGAAGGAGAAGTCCCAACCACCGGAAAGTCCGGTGTGTTCTTTTTCATTGCTGTAGAGTATTCCACGTGGTGCTGATTTATCCTTTCTCTGGTGTGCACATTTATCCCGTTTCCAGCTACTATGGATACCTCTGCTATGAACACTCTTACACCTTTGTGGACGTATGTACTCATTTCCCTTGGATGTATTCACAGAAGTGGAATTACTAGGTCACTGTGTATACATTCAGCTTTAGGAGATACCGCCAAATGGTTTTCCGAAGTGGTAGGACCACGGCACGTGTATCAACCTTAGTTAACACCATTGCCCTTTAGTGTGAAATTTTATGACTCCTTTTGGAAGGAAGCAGGGCATAAAACTATGAATACAATAAATGCAGCAACTTTCAGCAAACGTCCAAGACGTAAATCCATAACATAAATCCTGAAATCAGCCCCACATGCAGACAGCCATAACACGGTGGAAGCTAGAACAGTCCTCATCGCCAGGCCCAGAAATAGCTCCTCAAACGCTATGTCTCACAGGCCCCACACCTCACACGCCAGGGAGACTGGAGCCAGCAGGCCTGTCTGATCATGGAGAGACGGGATTCCCGGTTGGGCCCTTCCCACCCACCTGGGCGGGGTTAACACCAATCACCGTCTGAGGGCTCCACCACCCGGGAGGATGGGCCCTACAAACAGGATCCTGCCAGAGGGAACCCTTCTTCCACTGAATTCCAGACGCAGGGCTGCTGCTACACAAAGCCAGGGGGCTCTGCTCGTACTGGGTTCTGTGGCACCGGGGCTGGTGGGCAGGGCAGCGCCCGGAGACTTACTGCTGGGCTGGGATGCCGGCCTGGCAGAGGGGAGGAGCCCGCCTGCAGGAGGAGAAGGCTGGGCCCTGTGTCTGGGGACAGAGCATCATCACCTTCCACACTGACCGGGCACTGCCGGGAAGGCGCACGGACAAGCAGGCGGCAGTGGGGAGCCGCTAGGGAGAGAGCGGTTATTTGTGCTCTGCTGAAACATTCATGAGCCCCTGGTGGTTAAAAATAAGACCCAGCTGCAGAGATAATCATGCAAGAAAAAACCCAGAGGTGAGAACGAGGACTCAGAGTTAGGGAGAGGGAAGGCGCTGCTTAGGAGCCTGGGTCGAGAAAGAGGAGACACCCTGAAAAAGCTGCTGGGGGGCCAGATGAGAAGGGGCTGAGGCCCGGCTGTCCTGCAGCAGATGGCCTGGCCGCGGTGCGGCTCAGTGGGCCCGCGGGTGCAGGGGCGGTCACCCCAGACTCACTGCCTACGTCAGGGCCGGGAAGCCCGAGAGAGAAAAAACAAACCTCAGCCTCGCAGAGAGAGCGGGGAGCTGGCCAGGCAGTCTGCTCGCGGCTGGATGTGCTGCCTCCACCGTGAGTGGGGCAGAGGCCCGAGGCACGCCAGGGCAGGTGTGTGCCCACGTGTGTCAGCGCGCCTGCCCTTCCCGCCCCACACCTGCCCCCTCAGTCCTCCTGACGGGCAGATGAGCAAGGGGAGGGACCGCCCGCCCCGCCTGGGGTCTTCACCTTCCTGGTTGACCTTGTAGTGCAGTGTGACGGGCCCACTGCACCTCTGGACGGTCCAGTGCACCTCCTCCTTCGTGCACGTCTCCAAGGGGACGCTCTGCTTCTCGCCTTTGATGCAGCCTTCTAGCTAGATATCAAAGACACATTGTCCTGCTTGGGCTCCACGGCGAGGCGAGCGGAGCTGCGGGGGTGAGACTGCCCCGCCGGGGAACAAAAGCACCTCTCCTCAACAAAGACCAGCTCAGCGCTGCTGAGGGAAGAAAGCATCGCACTTAAATGGGGTTCACGTGCCTCCCGCCCACCGCCCGGAGCACGTGTGCGTGCGTGTGCATGTGCACAGGCTCTAGGAACACGAGTGAAGAGTCGTGGAGAGAAGGGCCCGGGGAGGGGCTTCCAGAGAGGAGCTGACAGGCCCGCGCCCTGGCAACCCCTCCTCCTGGCCGGGAATCCGCAGCTTAATGCAGGCTTGGGGGTGGGGGTCCCTGCGCTGTCAGCAGCAGATGTGCAGAGGAACCAGAACTGCTGCCTCCCCCAGCCCCCAGCCCCTCACCAGCAGCAACTGGTGGCCCTCACGGAGGCCGGCCTTCTCGGCCAGGGAGCCCGGCTTGACCGCGTGGACGAAGCTCCCGCGCGCGTTGCCCCCGAGCAGCGTGAGCTGGGAGATGAGGCTGTCGCCGCTCAGCGTGGTGTGCTGCACCGAGGGCCCGGGGCCCCGCACATGCCCCACGGACGTGACAGACGGCCGGAAGGGTCTGCGTCGGGAGATAAGACGGGGGTTAGGCAGCTGTAGCTAGGACTCCCGGCCGGGACACCCAGAGAGCGGGGCCTGGGCTGCAGCGTCCCCGGGGAGTCACAGCAGCGGCCACGTTAGGAGAGAGCTGGCGACCGGCTCCTGCTGTCACAGGCACACACCAGAAGCAGGGGCCCCGGGAGGCACTGCCACCGGGAGACGGAGGTCACACACGCCCTGGCTGCTTGCATCGGGTGCAAGGGCTGCTGGCCCCTCCTCGCACACCGGGAAGGCTGCGTGGGCACAGCCCACCGGGCTTCGGGGAGTCACGGGCGGGGCCCGGGGCCGGTCCGACACGAGAGTCCCGTTCCTTGCCTCTGCCGGGCTGTGTGGCCCTGGGCAGGCCCCTTCCTACATGGGCCTGGCTGGGGGTCCGGGGTAGTGATTTCTGACTTTGGGACACTATGATCCCCAGACTCTGATTCTAGAATACGGGTGCTGTGGACGATCCCCTTTGCAGGGGATCGAGGGGAGAGTAGCCTTCACCTCATCCCTGCCCCTCAGCCCAGCCTCCCCTCTCCCGTGACCTCGGTACCTTTCTAGAGAGAACTTCCTAAACATGAGGTTGACCTGCTCCAGGTCGTAGGCGTCCAGGCCCTCAGACTGGTGCGAGGAAGAGGAGGAATGGGTGGAGGGGGGTCCAAAGGGGAACCGCTCGTGGCTGTCATCTGCGAAGGCGTAACGGACGCTTCAGGCCCCCGAGCAGGAGGGAGGGTGGCCCGCGGCCTTCCTGACATGGCCGAGGTGGCTCCTCCCTTTCTGCCTCCTGGCAAATCCTCCCCCCTCCCCAGATGAGGGAGCAGCCTCAGTCAGTGGGTCCTGGAGGCCCTGGGGGGTATAGGGTCCAGTCCCGGTAACCTCTTCTTCACAGCCATTCCCCCGCCTCCAGGGGGCATCTGGAAAGGGGCCGCCATTAGCAGGCACTTGCTCTGCTTTGGAATCGGGGTCCAAATTTTCATCTGGGGACCTCAGGTCTAGCCACCATCTACCGGCCTGGGGCGGGTCTGGGGCGGGGCTGCAGGACCAGCGTGTGGACGGAGTAAGGAAGCCCCCTCTCCTCCCAACTCGGCGGAACCCCGAGCGCCCCAGGGAAACACGCCCACCCTGCACAGCTCAGGCTGCTGGGACGGGAGATCTGCAAGCCCTGCTCTGGGCTGATAACAAAGGCTTCTCTGCAGAGAGAATTTGTCCCGACACTGCAAAACGCTCTGGACGGCTGCCCAGAATTCTCTTTCCAGCTCTCCCCTTTCCAAACCCCTGGAGCTCTTCCCATCACCCAGCCTCGATTAGGTGCCGACCTCTCTTTAACACTTGAAAGCTGCTGCTGGTCACCAATTAAGGAGAGCCACTAATCTTTCATTTTATCTGCTGGCAGCCTGAGCTGGCGAGGGGTGGAGGCAGGCTGGTGGGAGCCCTGGAACCGAGGGGGCTGGCGGGCCACACCCGGAGGATTCTGAGCCCGGCTCCATGCTGCCAGCTCCTCGGGGCCCGAGGACGCTGCCACCATCCCAAGGCGCCGAGCCATCTCCCGAGAAGCCGGAACCCTACCTGTTCTTCTCCCTCCTGTCCATCCAGTCAGAAGCTCAGGTCTGGGGACTTCCCTGGTGGACCAGTGGGTAAGACCCTACTCTCCCAATGCAGGGGGCCCAGGTTTGATCCCTGGTCTGGGAACTACATCCCACATGCTGCAACTAAGAGTCTGCGTGCTGCAACTAAAAGATCCCGCATGCTGCAACTAAGGCCCAGCGCGGCCAAAATAAATACATGATAAAATAAATAAATAGGGGTTTCCCTGGTGGCGCAGCGGTTGAGAGTCCGCCTGCCGATGCAGGGGATGCGGGTTCGTGCCTCGGTCTGGGAAGATCCCACATTCCGCGGAGCGGCTGGGCCCGTGAGCCATGGCCGCTGAGCCTGCGCATCTGGAGCCTGTGCTCCGCAACGGGAGAGGCCACGACAGTGAGAGGCCCGCGTACCGCCAAAAAAAAAAAAGCAGCTCAGGTCTGCAAATCTGCATGGGTCTCCCCACTGGTCCTCAACTATGCCACCACAGTCTCTGCTACAGCAAGAACTCAGGGACACAGGTTCTGTGTCCCATGCAGCTGTAACAGGGCCTGGTGAGGTGCAGGAACTCAACGTGTGCTGGGCCTCGCGGCTGTAAGGGGTGGTGGCTGGCGGGTGCTGCGTGCATGCTTACTTCCTGGAGACGGAACCTTCGTTTCTGGCTCTGCGTGGCAACATGCTGGGCCGAGGGAATATCCCCTCCATCATACCAGCTCTGCCCGTGGGTCGGGTTCAGGGCTACCACAGCCCCTCCAGTCTCCCCAGTGCCTGCCTGCCCCACACCTACAGTTTCAGGGGATGAAAACCAACCTTAATTGCCGCCCCATCTCCATCCCAGGGCCCCAGCCCCATGCCTGCCACTCGTCCCGCCGAGGTTGGTTAACAGCTTAGTTAACGCCTGGCTTCTTAAGAGGTCCCCCTGCTTCCAGTCCCTCCTCCACCCCAGCGCTCCTTAGTCTCCCTAAGACTCTGTTTCTTCATCTGCAAAACAAGGACGACGACAGCATCCCTGAAAACAGCTGCTGAGAGTCACCGGACTGGATCACAGTGCTTGGCTGCAACCACGAGAGCTATGCTTTCTTGAAAACCCAGACCTAACTCTGATTCTGCATTCAGCATCGGGATGGCTCCTACCGTCTGCGGAACAAAGGACAGGCTCCTCAGGCGCCTCCCGGCCCGAGCCACTCAACGGGCGGAGGCCTGTCTTCCTTGTGCACAGGCAGCCCTCTCGGAATCCACTCTGCACACGTTTCCTGAGGACCTACTGTGTGCCAGGCTTCGCCCCAGGCAGGCCCTGCTGGAAGGTCAGGATGGGGCCGACGTGGCTGCCACACCTGTAATGCCTCTCAGACCTGCTGGGTACCCACCGTCAAGATCTAAGGCATCGAAGCCACCGCTGTCATTGTCGTCTTCAACTGTGCTGCAAGACATAAGGGGGGACAGGAGAGCTCTCCTGACTGTGTGTGCAGGTGGGCAAGGGAGAGCGAGGCTTCCCGAACGTTCTGGCTGTCTGAGAGGCTGTGGTTCTGAGAGGGCAGGATGGGTGGGAGAGGAAGGTCGGCAGGTGGGTGGAGGGCTGTGGGCCATGGGAGGGCTGCACGAGGCTGGGTGCTTTGCTGGGAGGGCAGGGCGGCCCCAGAGCCTGCAGAGGCCGCATTAGCTGGTGTGAGGACGGACACGAAGAGCCGCTGAGCAGAGTCCCCGACAGCCCCACCTGCTACTTCCCACTCATTCCTCTCCCTGGATGCAGAGTGCCTAATAGCGTTTATACTCGGACGGGCTGCATTGTGTGACGGGCCCAAACAGCTGAGCCTCCCTCAGACAGGACAGGACGGGAGTGAGGCACGTGTCCCAAGAGTTCTAAGCTGTTCCTGTGTGGTTCCTGTGATGCAGTAATGAGGCCCAAGCCAGGTGGCTGGCAGGACCCAAGATGGAGATCCAGCCCCGCCGGCCACTCCTTGGTCTGGCCCTTCTAGGAACCACCACCAACCTCTGACTCTGAACGTACGATGCTAAATATCTGGTGACTGGAAACATCTGGATGCCCAGGCATATCTCTACTGCGGTCTCCACAATGGGGACACTGATGGCCTCCACGAGGTGAGGAAAGGGGAGAGACAGTAGCAATGAGGGGGACATTCACAGGGTCTCTCACTCTTTGGCAGAAAAAGCCAAGCTCTGGAACCATGGGATGGAGAAAGCTGATTTCTCGGTAGCAGGGGGCAAAGCGATGTTGGTTTCATCATTTGCTAGCTAGCTGGGGGGCCCTGGGAAAGCCATGTCCCTTCTCTGAGCCTCAGCTTGCTCATCTGTAAAATGGGCACCATCCTGCCTATATTGCAAGCTTCCCTTAAGGACTGCCGAGTTAGTTAAGTGTCGAGCGGCGCAACAAGCACCAGGAAAATGTCCCGCCTCCTCCCTCCACCTGTCACCCACCTCCGATGAGGCGCATCTTCCTTACAGCGTCTGACGATGGAGTCGTTTCCTGGGGGCTCGGCCGTGATTGACATGATGCTGGAACGGCTTCGATGGGGCTGCTTCAAACACACACACAGATGTGTTACGGGGAGCTGCGCCTCCGCGGGCATAAATGTTATATACACACGGACTAAATTTAAATCAGATGCGTCCCCGCCTGCTACACAGGCAGTGTGCGCCCGCAAGCTGGTTCTCAGCGGCGACCTTGGCCGAAGAAGGCTCGTGCTCAGCCTGGGGCAGCCGAAGCCACCAAGCCTGGTGCACATCTGCTCGCCCCGGGAACAGGAAGCGGGGAGGCGGGTGGGAGCCCGAGAGACGGTCCTTGTTTGTGCCCAGCACAGGCGGGGTTCTCTGTCCCCAGAACTGCTCAGCCTTGGGCACCTGCTCTGGACGAGAGGAAGACCTTAGGGGCTGGCGGAGGCCCACGCAGACAGCTCGGCTGCTGGAGGGTGGCCCTTTGAGACGAGGCCCGCTGGCTCCTGGCAAGGGCTGCCTGAACTGAGTGCCTGGGATTTCCCCTCCCAGAGCTGGGCTCAGACTGGGGCCATTCCTTATCACGTCTCTCTCCTCCAGGGCCTGATGCTGGAGTAGCTGACCAGCTTCCCAGGGCTTCCCGTCGGGGTTAGAAATTCTAATCCCACGCCTCCTGCTGCCTGGCTAGGGGGAGTGACACCGCTCTGCCCAGATGGGCTGGAGGGAGGCGCGCGGGTGCCGGGCAGGCCTTGCTCTGCCTCTCCGGCCCCCGCCGGCTGCCCACCTCCAGCTGCCGGAGTCGCCAGGGGCTGAGAAGCGGCAGCAGGATCGTCAGCCGCCTGTGCAACTCGCCGCAGCCCTGCGGAGGCCCGTCTCTTCTGCCCACCGAGTGTTAAATTGGGAAAGGAGGCGGCAAGAAGGTGAAAATACATTGCGAGGCCAGGAGACATCAAGCAGGGCCTGGGCTGCAGCCCTGGGCGAGGAAAGCAAGCGGGCCGGGCCCGCGGGGCAGGCGAGGCCGGGGTGGGGGGCCCGGCCCGAGCTCCGAGCCGGAACGGGGAGCGGCGGTGAGGGCCCTGCTCACCATCTTGGAGAAGGAGGTGGTGATGGGCAGCGACCCGGAGGAGCTGGGGCTGGCGTCCGTGACGTCTTCTTCGTGTCCCCTCCCTGTCCTCGGCGAATCGGGCAGGAGGAGCAGACGGAAGGGGCGGGGGAGAACGGGGAGGGCAGGGTCAGTGAGAGCCCCTGGGGCACTGCGTCCCTGGGGCCGTCCTATGTGTGTGTGGGGGCGGCCTCCTCTCCCCTCCGCTTGAGGAAGAGCCGGGTCTTTTCACCACCACGTCCCTCCCCCCACACAGGCCCAGGGCGGCCTCGTCAAGGCTGGACGATGCCTTCTGTCTTGAGGGCCAAGGTGGGCATCCCGGCTGGCACTCCGTGTGGAACAGTGGGAACTGGGGCCGGAACGTCCCCACTAAACAGGCCGACTGGGGACTGGGGCCAATGGGCTGGGTGTGCTGCCTCCCGCGCAGCCCCTGGAGCCCCTGTGCTCCTTCGAGGCTGCCTGGGGGCTTCTGCACACTCCTTTCGGCCCTCGTCTTGCTGCAGGGGAGCGGTCAGCTTCCCCATCCACAGCCCCACGCGCTGGTATGTGTGCGTGCGTGTACATGCGTGTGCGTGTACGTGCACAGCCAGCTGCACACGTGCATCCCGGTCCGTGGCGCCCTCGAGGGGACGAACCACAGTTCCCTCCCTGGTCCAGCACCCCACGTCAGGCAGCCGGCAAGGCTCCGTCTCCGCTGCACCCCTTTCCCTCTCCTGGGCACAAACGCCCTCTCCACTTCTGCTGGCCCCAGGCCCTTTACACCTCCCTTCTGTACAAGGTCCCTAAAACACCTGGTCTGGCCACCAGGGAAGTGGCTCGGCCCCCACCTTAGGGCTCCCCTACCCCCGGTGTCCCCACCAGGCGCAGCCCAGATCTGGACCCCTGGATGCCCTGCTCTCCTCGGAGGGATGAAGCCCGTGAACTCGGGCCTGGCCGTCAACCTCTGCGGGCTCGTTCCTGGCGCCGTCCTGCTCTGACCCCAGGAGGCAGCACAGCTTTCTGTATCACACGCTTTCCAGGCTGCACATCCATGTCTCTGCTTCCTGCTCCATCCCGGGGGGCCCTTCCGGAGGCCGTGCCCAGCGGCCTCAATTCTCCCTTTTCTAGACCCCGTCTGCACGTGCCCTTCTTGACAGATCCTTCTCCAGCCTTCTTCCAACAGCTCTCTTGGGTGTCCAGGGCCACATTCCACCTCCTCACCGATGGCCCTGCCCGAGTACCTGGGCTCTGGAAGCATCTACATGGACCTGCCAGCACCTGGCACACAGGAGGTGCCCGGTTCACCCAGGCAAACCCTCGCTAGCCAGCTGTCGCTCCAGAGTGGCACTGAGGATGAGTCAGAGGAATTCTGGGAACAGTGTGTCTCGGAGAACCCGGGGTTGAGGGGTGAACTGGTGGCCTCCCATGCCGGGGACTGCCTGCCCGGAAGTCCGGGAGGGAGGCCAAGTATCGGGGCTCCGGACGGACCCACGGGGAGAGGACCTCAGATGTGACGTTTCCGTGGTCGGGGCTCCCGCCCTCTCCGATGACAGCAAACAGTAATCACCATCTGGACACCCTGCCGCCCCGGGGCCCCAGGGCCCCCGAGACCCCTCCCGGGTTAACCTTGCAGGATCGACGCCTACGATGGGAGAAACAGATGGACCGAGAGTCAGAGTGACAGACAGGAGAGGGATCCGGGCGTCTCACTAACCTTGAAAATCTGATGTTCGCTTCAGGCTGATGGGGGATTTGGCCCTCTGCAGCTGAAAGAGGGGAAGGGAAGCAAGGAGACAGAGGACACAAATCAAACAAGGCCTGAGACACACGTCACCGGCGCTAAGGCAAGAAAGAAACTGAGGCGAGCTCACGCCGCCCTCGTCACGTGGCCGCAGGAACCACAGAGGGCGCAGGATGCCCACGGATGCCCCACGGCCGTGGCTCCCCGGCCCAGCGCAGGCAGCCGCTGGTACAGACACGCTCGCCCCACGGGAGGCGCTGCCACGTGGCTCGGATGGTACAAGGGCTGAGAGTGGAGGTGGGGTGGTACTGTGACGCTGAGCAGAGCTGGCTACACGGCACGGGGGAGTTTTCAGGAACAGACGAGGCTTTGGGGCAGCTGCCCCGGCCACCCCGGCATTAGGTGCTGGCGGTTCCAGGCCGGCCTCCGAGGTGCTGCCCTAGGCCTTCCCGCTCCCTGTGTGCGAGGGCGGGGAGAGCAGAGGCCCCGCCAGGCCCTGCGTGTGAGGCCGTCTCATTCACTCAGTCACATTCATTCATTCCTCAGCTGATGGAGCGCGCTAGAGACAGAGCAAAGCAGATAGGATGAGTGCTGTAACTCCAGCTCCATCACAAGCCACTGACGTCGGTAAACACGCGATAGGCGCTCAATACCTATTCGTTGAATAAACAAATGAATTTGGAGATCGTGCTTATATCATTCTCTCTCCCCTCTCTTAACTTGTACTACATTCGTAGGAGATGAAAGAATTCGCCGGAACGAACAAGCGAGAAGCACAAAGCTGGCACGGTTTCCGTTCACAGGGTTGACGGTGGTCAAGTCGCATCAGGGGTCTGAGACCCGCCCCAGGAGCACGTGAGGCCCTGCTGCCTCCTCCCCCGCGTGCAGGGGGCCCCCACCCCCGGCCCAGGATGGCCCCCCCGGCTGCGTGCAAGCACCTGGATGCCCTTCAGGTTCATCCTGCGTTTGGGCGGGTGGTAGGGCAGGAAGTAGCGGCTGTCCTCTGGCGAATCCTCTGAGGTTGAAGAATCGTCAGCCTCCTGACCGTTGGTCCTGGGGCTGGTGTCCCCAAAGTTCTGAGAGATGATGGTCACTGGTAGGTTCCTGGGCAAACTCTGGAGACAAGGGGAGGCCGTGTCCGTGACGGAGCACGGAGGAGCTGCCGCCACGCGCAGGGACAAGCTCTAATGACGCCATCACTCCCTCGGGCACCCAAGCTTGAAGCTCCGGATGGCCTCTTCCTCTTTCCTGACCCCACGTCCACCCCGATGCCAAGACCTATCACGCTAGCTCCACTCTCCTCCTCACAACACCCCCGCCCCCATCTCCCTCCCGCCGGGGCCCTGGCGCAGACCCTCGCACTGTGCTCTCTACAGTAGTAGAGGAACTGCCTCCCAGATGGTGTTGGCCCCTTATCTGATACACCACCATCAGATCCACAATTTCAGGCCCTAGGCCTAAGCTACAAATATAAGAAATGCTGCTGAATGCCTGGATAATGATAACAACAGTGCCAGGTACTGTCCTAAGTAATTTATAGCCATTGTCTGAAGCTGAGGTGCAAGAATATTAAATAACTTCTGGTTGGTCCCCTCAAAGCCACGTAACACCCTCATGCTACGTTGCCTCCAAACCCAAAGCTTTTGGCCTTACTTCCCCGCACAAAATCCTTCACGTCCAAGAATAACTCACGACCAAGCTCCTTAGCCGACGGGCCCACTCAGCTCCCTCCTGCTACCCGCTCCAGCCCACCTCCTGCCTGTCCCCGCCTCCCACTCCACGGATGACCGACCTGCCAAGCGCGGCCTGCCGGCGGCATGCCATGGGTGTCACACCTCCAGGCCTTTGCTCGTGGTGTCCCCGTGGGCTGGAATACAGCCCCATCTTTCCTCACCTAGCCAGGCGCTGTCACAGCTTTCGTTCATAAATTCAGCAGATGCTCCCCGAGGGTCCACCCTGTGCCTGGCCCTATGCTACACGTTGGACAAACAGAGGGGCCTACACGGAGCTTCCGCGTCACTACAAACTGTAGGAAACGTGCAAAAGTTGAGGGCATAACACAGAGGCTCCTGGTTTCCAACAGGAACCGGTGAAGGCCTAGCTGAGGAAGTTGACACTTCAGCCAACCCCAGAAGGGGGTCAGAACTTGGCCAGGTGAAGTCCGGGGACAGCATTCCAAATGGAGGTCCCGAGGCTGGCTTCTCCTGTAGGGAGTCTTTCCCGGAACCCTGAGAGAATGGAGGCCTCCACCCCTGGGCGCCTACAGCGCCCCTTCAATGCGTAATTTACAACACTTGCGTTGAAATGTCACGCTCCTGCATCTGCATCCAGCACTAGATCTGAGTCCTCTGGGCGAGCGGCTGGGAGGGTGGGTCCGATCCTGGTTTCCCTGGGTGACTGACTAGCGATGCCCTCGGGGAAGTTACTCAGCTGCTTGTGTCTGGATTCTACCCTTGGCCAAGGAAGACAGCGATCTTACTGTCCTGGCGGGCAGTCCTGCGGCACAGAGGGCACTTAGCACGGTACCTGCAGACACAGGCACCCAAGCCCGCAGCTACGAGAGTGATAGCATCATCTATCTGCCCGCATCATGGCATCGCTCACTTCGGGGCGCCTGGGGCCCTGCTGTGACACGTGCCTGAACTTCAGGTCGAGATAAATGACGGTTTCCTTACAGGCCCTACTGACTTTAATGGGAGCAGGGCGTCTTACACCCGATGACCGTCCAGAGGGGTTTAAGGAAACCCAGTGGCAGGCTGACGGCCGACAGAGGTCCCCTGAGGAGGAGCTGCGGTTCTAACGCGGGAGTGACTTGCCCGAGATCACCCGGCCAGCAAGCGGCCGGGCCAGGGTTTCGTCCTGCCTCTTCTAGCTTCAAAATGAGCGGCTTCTACTCATCACGACCCAGACACACGCGGTTCAGGGGCACGGCTGCTCTGGGTGCGGGAGGGAAGGGTGTGCTTCCTCGCGGGAGCGCACGTGCCCGGCCAGCCCCACCTGCTCGAGGCTGCCACTGTCCTTGGAGAGGCGCCGGAGTTTGCTCTCCAGGTTCACGATGCAGGCTTCCCGCCGGACCATCTCAATCCTCATCTCATCGTTCTTCTCCTCCAGCTCGCGGATCTGTTTCCTGTACTTGTCCTTTTCGATTAAGCACTGGGAGTACTGGGTCTGCGCCTCGTCCCGGGAATGGAAGGCCTGCCCGGAGGAGGAGAGGGACGAGGCCGATTGGCTCTTCGCCCCGACGCTCCCAAGTCACACCCAGACGCCCGCTCCCCAGCCCATGTGTCAGTCCCACGGCCTCTTGCCCTTTTCTGGACCCTGACCCTTGGGTGTTTCAGTCGATACCATCCTGAACAACACGTCACAGCCCCCGTCTGTCCAGCCTCGGCTGTGTCTCTTGGAGCCCACCCTCCGCCCTAGCGAGTGGCGCCATTATTATTATTCCCACTTCACAGACGAGGCCTCCAGGGAGTGGCAGCTCGCCTGCAGCCACGCGTCTGAAGAGTGACGGGGTCTGGACCTGGCCATCTTACTCTAAAGCCCAGGCCGCCAGGGTCCAGCTCAGGCCCCCATGCTATTCAAACGAACTGGGATAGAAGTCACTTTGGGAACGGAAGCAGGCAAGATGGATTCACGAGTGATTCCAGCGGAGTTAATGACACTGCCCTGGACAAAACCTCCTGCTGGACCCCACAGCCCGGAGCCCGCAGGCCTGCCGCGCAGCCGCCCCGGGCAGCCCGTACCTGGTCGCGCTCCCGCTCTACCTCCTCCAGCTGCAGCATGAGGGTGTTCATGCGGTGCTTGTACATCTCGCAGTCCTTCCCCAGGGTCGAGCACTTCAGCTGCAGGTCCTCTTTCTCCTCCAGGTACTGCGAGCACAGGGGGAGATCAACACACGCGTCAAGCGGTCATCTATCGGGGCCGAGAGCCATTTTCTGGCTGCATCTTCCCAGAGCCGGCCTGCCCCTCCTCACAGGGCCTGACCTTGTAAGAGTCAGCTCTCTGACCAGAAGGGACCAAGGTAAAAGGCCAGTCCACCAACGGAGATTTGCTGTGGACCTACTACGTGCCAGGGAATGAGCGGGAGACAGGGTGGACGCCACGTGTGCCCTCCCGTGGCCTTCAGCCGGGGGGAGGACAGGTGTCGTGCTGACGCTTAGTACTTCACGAGCAGCTGCAGGTGCTGACGCACAGGGAATTTACACCAGGGGCCAGACCTGGTCCCTGGAAGAGAGTGTGGGCTCTGGAGGTTCCACTAACACACATCCGTGCACAGGGGCTCCCGGCCCGAGGGTGTCAGCTGGGTGGGTGCTGCCCCGACTGCCCATGGGGCCCACCTTATCCCTCAGCTCCTCCGCCTGGCGGACCTCCTCCTGCAGGTTGTAGATCTTGTTGACGAGCTCCTGTCGGTCCTCCAGGGCCTCCTTGCGGTCATGCTCCAGGATGTCCAGGATGGCCTTGTCCGAGTCTGGCAGGCTGCGCTTCCCGGCCTGGGAGGGCGGGGAGTGCGGAAGTGGGGGAACGTTTAACGGTGCTGGGGGCAGGGGGAGGGCAGGGAGCGTGGGGCCCGGGAAGGCGGCAGACGAAAGTGCCGGCGACACACTGAGCGAGCAGAAGGTTTTGTGCCAGGGAAGCAGAGAGAGGCAAGGGTCTCTGTCTCTCGGGGTCCCTAAGCAGCTTATTATTTACGAATTTTATCACCTGGAAAGAAGCATGAAACCCACTTCTGCGCAGAAACATCCCGATGCCTGTTGTTCTGCCCCGGCTCTTATCAGAGCTCAGAGGAGCACTTGCTGCTTCTCCACACACTTCACAGGTGACAACAAAGAGAGGGTTGATCTGCCTTCCAGATGCCTCCCCTGAAATACCAACTAATCTCTCCGACTAAACCGGGACGCATCCTCTGCTCTGAACGAGAGCCTTCCGCGCCAGGCAGCCAGTCCTGGGGGGCGGGGGGAATCATTCCGGAGGAAGGGGTGGGTGCCTTTTTTCTTTCCCTGCGTACGTATTTTGGGCTATTATTCCTCCGTACCTACAGATGATTCTGTAATGGCAAAGGTGGGGGGAGGCGCCTGAAGTTTTAACAAATCACACAGAGCTGAGAGTTGAGTTTCTTGGAATCTTTAAGGCAAGAAGATTTCTCGGATGTACTTTTCTCACAGCACCCAGGGCAGTGATTTTGTGTGAATGGTGATTTTCACAGAGCGATTCAGCCAAGGGAACATCGCCACAAGTTTTATCTCACATAATGTCGTGCCTCTGAGAAGTGGGTGGTGTGGTCACCCCCGCTGACAGAGGAGGGACTAAGGTGCCCAAGGACGACACGAATTCTCTGTGGTCCTGCGGTCAGCAGGTGGCGGCTTTGGGACTCACACCCAGGCGGGCATGTCCGTCCCCGACCCTCATCCTCCCTTGCGCCCACTGTGCCCGCACTGGCCCTCACCTGGATGATGGACTGCAGCTCCTGGATTTTGGTCTTCAGCATCTCATTCTCCCGCTCCAGCTCCAGAACTTGCTCCTTCTTGGGCCGGTTCTCGATGTCGTTCTTTAGTTTCAGCGACTGATTCCTCTCCAGCTTGCATTCCTCCTCCATCTTATTCAATCGATGCTTGAGCTGGTCGATCTGAAACACCCACAGGGTGCCGAGGGGAGAACGCAGTTGGCAGGAGACATTCAGAAAAGGCAGTGCCTCCCAGATCCTACTGGACTTCCAGCATGAGCTGTGCTCTGCCCCCCTCTCTCCTTCCTCCAGTTGGTGACAGAGAAGGCCTCAAAGAAACCTCTTCCAGTGAAACAAACCACCCCCTCCTTGTTGAGGAAGAGGCCCCTGATCCATTAATTTAGAACAGTTCTAAAGCAGTTACGTCCCCTGGAAGAATCCCTCAGGCAACTTTTGTGGAGTGGAACAGATTACAGACTAGGATAAAAGGTGCCCAACCTGGTGTTTCCCCGAGGTATGTTATCCATTTTAAAGGTCTTTTAGGATGGGTTCCAAACTCTGATCCTCAGAAGTCAAGATTCCCTCAAGAACCCTCGTGTTATCGCAGGGAGCAAAGAGATGGGGAGGGGGGGGATCGGGCCCCACCCTGACTTCACACCCCACAGTAGTTCTGCACATGCACATGTTTTGGCCTCTTGTGTTTCACACAAGATTTTAGTTGAACAAATGGCATTGCTGCCACTGACAGGATCTCTGGCCTAAAGGACCTGCCCAGACCTAGTGTGTAAGAAAGAGTGGCTTCCTGGAGGAGGAGGCAGTTACTACCCCTGGAAATGGGACAACTTCTCCAGCTGTGCTGAGCTTCACCCAGGAGGCGAGTGTGAGGAACTGAGGCCAGGAGGAAGCTTCTTAAACCTCTGTGACTTAGCCTGGCTGCTTCCCCAAACTGATCAGCCTTGGCAAAACACCTAGAAGAGGAAGGTTGTTTTCAAGGTCTGCAAGGAAGAGGGTACCAAATGGGTGAGTGTCCTTTTTCAATTCTAGGCTTATGGGGGGAACATCTCAAGAAATCTGGCAGGTAGAGGGTGGTGGCTTCAGCAAGGAAGGGACCTCGGCTGTGCGCCCGTGGCCTGAGGGAAGGAACAGAGAGGAATGCAGGGAAGCAGCCTGGGCCTGAGAAATGGCCTAGCACTCAGCTGGCCAGATGTTCTTTTAAGTGCTAGATATGGTTTCTCACTGTTACTATATGGCCAGAAAAACATAAAACAGGAGAAAGTTCTAGGAGAGAAAGTTTTACACCTCCGCCATAGGTTAACACCTCCAAACCCTAGATGAGACAGCACAGGAACCTTGCTTCCTGGTCACACACTCTCACACACGTGCACACACACACACACACACACACACACACACTCCTCCTCAGAGTCTTGGAAGATGAACCCAAGTGACCTGTTCTGGGTCCAGATCCCCAGTCCCATCCAAGTGGACACAAAGTGGGTGCTTACTAGGTCAGCCATCTTGCCAAAGACATATTTCAGCACCTCAGCAATCCTAGGGCGTAGGTATCATTTTCATTTCCACGTAACTGGCATTTACGAATGAGGAAACTGAAGCCAAGAACCAACTAAGTGGTAAAGCCAGAAGAAGTCAGATTTGAAGTCAAATCCAAAGGATTTCAAAGCTCTTGCTTTTTGCGTGCTATGCCACTGACTCAATCCACCTGAATTCTAGTGGATTGTTTACTGATCTGTCTGGTTCAACTAAATTGTAAGTGACCTGAGCACAAATCAGGTTATTTATGCCTATGTCCCCCACAGTGCTTAGCACCGTGCCTCACACATGGCAGGTGCTTAATAAATACTCTGAGGGTCTATTTTCCACCCAGCAGCCAGAGTGATCTTTCTAGATATAAATCAGTTGTCACTCGCAGCTCTCAATCCCTCAGTGGCTTCCATCACTATTGGAATAAATTCCAAAGTTCTTACCAAGCCCCCAGGATCTGGACCCTGGCCGTCTCCCATTTGCTCATTCGGCTCCAGCCCCACTGGCTCTCCTGCTGTTTCTCAAAAACACCAAGCATGGCCGCTACCTGGAGCCTTTGCACTTGCTCTTCCCCTGAGACTTGCAGGGCTGGCTCCTCCCTTTCCTCAGATCTCTGCTCCTGTGTCTCCTTCTCAGGAACGCTTCCTGACCATCCTATTTAAAACAGCACCTCTCACTCACTATCCCTAAACTCTTTTCTCCCTCTTCTTAATAGCACTTATTACTACCAGCGATTGATGCATTTCTTTTCTGATTAGAATGTGAGCTCCATGACAGCAAGGCTTAGGTTTTGAGTTATGTATCCCTGGAAAAGAGGCTGGTGCAAGGCGGTGCACAATGAAAGGAATGAGTGAGTTAAGCAATTCCCTTCTCCATCTCCGTTTTGGAAGTAAACTCATTAATGACATCTATCATTTGGCTGCTGGATTGTTCACTGATAAGTGACTATTCCACTGTGTCATGCTGCGCTTTGTGGATACAGCTGTGAAGGGCAGAATCCTGGCCTCAAGGATCTCATGAATCCACGGGACAGGTGCTGTGCCCATCTCCTCGCTAATTTTCCCGAGGGCCATAGAGCTGGGCAGGCCCCTGAATCCTCCATCTTCCCCCTCACCCAGCACGGGTGCAGGGCCCATGAGCTGGGCCCATGTACGCATCTCTGGTTCACGTGCCTAGCGGGTCCTCGCTCCGGAGCAAGTGGGAAGCTCCACCGGGTCCGGGTGCGCAAGTCCGCACATGCGCACAGTGGCCCGGAGGGCTCCTGAGCAGGATGTCAAGCTCACTGGGTCTGTGCGCATGTGCACACATGCGCAGTGGATCTGGGCGCTAAACTGCGGCGCCGAGCCTCGCTGGGTTGGCGCATGCTGCGCACAGTCCATCTAGGCTGCCGGAACTCCCGCGTCTTCCTTTCTCCCTCACCTGGCCAGGTGTTAAACCCTGCCCCTGCCTGCCTGGTGGTCTTTGCCCCGGTGGCCTTCGCTTCCCGCTCACTCACTTTGGCCCAGCAGCTCCCGCCACGTGCCCCTCACCTCGAGCTGGAGGTCCCGGCTCCGCATGACCGCCATGTTTTTCTCTTCGCTGAGCTGGGCGTAGCGCATGGCCAGGTTGTAGTTGTCATCCTTCACCTTGACCAGCTCGTCGTTGTAGCTGTCCCGCTCCTCCTTCATCTTGTAGTACCGGTCCCGGAAGGTCAGCAGCTCCACCTGTGTCAGCGTCAGCTGCTTCCTGTCGTCCTCCAGCTGTCGTGACTTGGCCAGCAGCTCACACCGCTGCAGGTCCTTGGCCTTCATCTGTTGCTGCAGCTTGATGACCTCGTTCATCAGGAAGTGCGTGAGGCCCTCGTGGCCCTCCTCCACTGTGGAGAGGGGGGCACCCAGTCAGGCCTGAGGACTGCGGAGGGGAAGAAGGGGGTTCCAGACGTGGGGCAGGTGTCATTCGTTCACTCATTCACTCACCAACATTTTACTGGGCTCTTACTACCCATCAGGCACCGGGGATTCAGGGTGCGCAAGACAGCCTTGGTCCCGGTAGAGCTTATGTCTGGCAAGGGAGACAGACATCAAAAAAGCAAGTGATCACACGCAAATATAGCTACAGATTGAGAGGACTGCACAAAGTAAAGGTATAGGGGACTGTGAGAGTGCGTAATGGGGTGGGGGGGGGACCAGATCCAGCTGAGTGGACAGAGGCATTAGAGGAGGCTCCTGACGGATGAGCTCAAGTACTGAGGAGAGAAGACACATTCTAGGAAGGTGGAACAGCATTGCCAAGGTCCTATGGGAAGGGAAGAGGAACCTGGCACATTTCAGACACTGAAGGAAGACCAAAGTGGCTGGAGCTTAGAGAGAGGGAGAGGCAGAAAGGTGAGGCTGGGAGTATCATCAGGGGCTGGACCATGTAGGGTCCTTGTGGGCTGCACTGGGGTCTTTAGATGGCAACAGTGGAAAGCCACTGAAAGGTTTTAAGTAGGGGAGGGTGACATGAGGAGTAGAGAACTCATTGGATCAGAGCAGGAATGGATATAAAGAGCTGATAGGGTTGTATGGGTCTTGACTAGGATAGTGGTGTATATGGAGAAAAGACTGATTTAAGAATATTTAGGAAGGAAAATTAAGATGACAAGATGACCACGGGCTCTGGTTCATGGGATACTGGCAGGAGGGGAGGCAAAGGAAAGGACAAGATGAAGAGGGTAGGGGGAGTTCCACCCCCCCAACACTCATGGCGGATGTTCAGTAAACACCCACTTCTCTTGATTCAGTTTGTTCCTCTGTGACCTACATTTCATCATCAGGCAGAAGTAAGTGGTTGACAGTTCCTAAGTGCCACTGGGGCACTGTCCTGACGTCACAGATCCATAACCTTAGAGCTGTCCCACCACTGGACACACACACACACACACACACACACACACATACACCCCTCCCATCACAGTCCGAATGCTGATGGTAAAGCCACTTACCCACAATGGTGGAGAATCTACGAGTGGGTTCCTTTCCGGTCACCAGTTTGTACAATTCTGGGTAGTAAAATTCCAGACTCTCCAAGAAGGCCACGTAGCCCCTTTGCCCCTTCGTATGGAGAATGTCCAGCAGTCGGCCTAGAGGAAAGGCCAAATCACTCGGTGGTCAGAAGCATCCACGTCTCCGAATCCAGTCTTACGCTGGGCTCACATCCAGACAGTACACTCTTAAGAAGAGAGTCTCACCACATCCTGTCACTCCTGAGTTATATCTTACAGTCCGGCTAATGTAAATCGAAGTGCCAGGCTCTCGGCAGGGATTGTGAGTGTTAGTTTCCTTTCTCCCAAAGACTGGTGGAACCAGAAGCAGCCATAGGAAACCAACAGTCTTAAAGAGCTTCCCAACTGACCAGGGCTAAAATTAACCACACAGGCGTCTGTGATTGAAGGAGGATGGATGTACAGCAGTGGTTACGGAATAATATATGGTTCTCTGGGATTCAGACCAGGAAGATAAGTATTTGGGTGGGGAGCTAGGAAAAGTCCTAGGAAGCGGGAATAGCTCCATGTTCTTCAGTGGGATTATCACATAGTCTGGGAACGTTTTTCAGCTGTTTCTTCCCTTGAGGTCCTAAAACTCAATCCTTCCCCTAGGGTAGACATAATAAATAAATTTCATCTTGTGTCACCTGACTGTTTGTCACAGCGGCCCGGATTCTAAAGTTACATCCAGGCTCAGGAGGAAAACATGCTGGGATTAGTGATGTTTGTCAGGTATGCAAAGGAGAGTCATAGCATATGAGCTACTTATCACCAGTCATACTGTGGGCAAGTGAGTTTCAAACCTCTTAAACTGTGAACCACAGAAAGAGATGTATTTTACATTGTGACCGCATGCTTACACACAAAGACATATTTTGCTACAAACATATATGTGAATACACACACAGATGTATATAAAACCAAAACAGTGTTCACAAACCACACTTACTACCTACCTTTAATGAATGTGATAAAGTGTCATGGGCCCCTAGGCAGTCTGGAAAAGCCTATGGACCCTTTACCAGAATAACATTTTCAAACAGATAAAGTGCATTGGATTACAAAGGGAATCAATCGTAATAAGATACATGAACAAATATTAAATTTGCGACTCAGTAAATAAATGTGCTTCTTTATTAATGCATCAAATAAGCCAATCTCTTGGCAGGTCTAATAACTACTATAATTTCGAGGGAAAGATGAGTATAAATGATATTTTGGAAATCTGTAATAGCTGTAATGTGATAAGAAGATATCTGTAATGTTTACTGTTGACAAAGACACAAGTATTGCTAATCATTGTGATTTGTCGCCTACCTGCATCCATAATTGAAGGGAATGCTAAGTCTTAGGTTGGTAAAATAAAGATGTAATTTCCCCCTGGCCAAGTTAATAGACCCTCTCTACCCATGGACAGTTTGGTGGGGGACCAGGGGTGGGGAGAGGTCTACGGACTCTAGTCAAACATCCCTGACTGAGAGAAACGTCATTTTGCTACAGCTAACCGTAAGCTATCTCCTGAGGTTACCTGCCCGGTTGATCTTGGACGGCAGCATGGGAGCATTAAGCACTTCATCTTCATCTTGTTCATCAATGACCTTGCACTGGCGCAGGTAGGGGGTGAGCTTGGCTGGGTTGATGTAGCGACTCAGCATGTGCCGGTTGCACTCCACGTTCTCCCACAGGGCATCCTCCTCATCCTTCAGTGTCTGCATATAGTCATCCATCTCTGGCGCCCCTCCTTTTAGACATAAACCCCAACAAGGTTAATAGAACAGCCTCACTGGACTAGCTCTATGAGCTTTGGAGAGATCTCCAGCATCCACTGTTAAGTGAAAAAACAGTAGAGAAAAGCATATATATTCTACCTTTTATTTGAGAAAGGAAGGGATAGGAATAGACATATATTTCTTTATGTACTAAACACAAACAATGGATGGATAAGCCATAAAATTAAAACACAAATTATAGGGAGAGAGGGAGAATTTTGTAGTTGGAGTATATCCTTTCCTTCCAAGTTTTTATATCTTACTAAGAATTTATATTTCCAAAAACAATATATGCTGTACTTTTTGTTTTACAGTTTCACATAAATGGCATCATACTATATGCTTTCCTGTTTCCTTTTTCAACTTGCTTTTTCCTCTCTGCATTTGCTGAGATTTATCTAGGTTGATACATACAGACCTAATTCATTCATTTCTAAAAACAGCTTTGTTGAGATATAATTCATGCACCGCACAATTCACCTTTTAAAGGTGTACAATTCAATGCTTCTTATTACTGTCCCAGAGTTGTACAACCATCAGCACAATTAATTTTAGAACATTTTCATCACCCCCCAAAGAAACTTCATACCCTTCAGTAGTCACTTCCCTCCAATACCTGCTCCTCCAACCTTAGGCAACCACTAATCTATCTTCTGTCTCTGCAGACTCGCCTGTTCTGGACGTTTCACTTAAATGGGATTGTACAACATGTGGTCCTTGGTGCCTGGCTTCTTTTCAAGGTTCATCCATGTTGTATGTAGCATGTTTCAGTACTTTTTATTGAGGAATACTTTTTCATTGTATGGATATATCACATCTTGTTTATTCATCCATTGATGACTTTGGGTTATTTGGTTATTACGAATTATGCTACTATGAAGATTCATGTACACGTTTTTTTGCCAACACGTTTTTATTTCCCTTGAGCAGATATGCAGAAATGGAACCGATGAGCCATAAGGTAACTCCATGTTTAACATTTTGAGGAACTGCTAAACTGTTTCCCAAAGTGGCTGTGCCATTTTACATTCCCGCTAGCAATGTATGAGGTCCTAATCTATTCCTGCTAGCAATGTATGAGGTCCTAACCTATTCCTGCTAGCAATGTATGAGGTCCTAACCTATTCCTGCTAGCAATGTATGAGGTCCTAATCTATTCCTGCTAGCAATGTATGAGGTCCTAATCTATTCCTGCTAGCAATGTATGAGGTCCTAATCTATTCCTGCTAGCAATGTATGAGGTCCTAATCTATTCCTGCTAGCAATGTATGAGGTTCTAATTGTCAACAATTATTCTTGTCCATCGTGTTTAGTACAGCCATCTGAATGGCTGGGAAGTGGTATTTCACTGTGGTTTCGATTTGTATTTCCCTAACGAACTAATGACATTGAGCATCTTTTCATGTGCACATTGGCCATCTGTGCATGAGAAATGCCTATTCAAATCCTCTGCCCATTTTTAAATTGGACCTTTGTCTTTAATATGGAATTTTTATGTGTTCTGGATACAAGTCAGATATATGATTTTCACATATTTTCTCCTATTCTGTTGGTTACCTTTTCACTTTCTTAAAGGTATTATTTGTAGCACAAAAGTTTTTAATTTTGATGTAGTCCAATTTCTTTTTTCACTTGTGCTTTTGGTGTGTATCTAAGAAACCATTACTTAATTCAAGGTTATAAAAATTTACTTCTATTTGTTTTTCTAAGAGTTTTATACTTTTAACTCTCACATTTAGGCCTATGATGCATTTTGAATGAATTTTTGTGTATGGTGTGAGGTAAGGGTCCAACTGTTTTTTACATGTGGATGTTCAGTTGTTCCAGCACAATTTGTTGAAAAGATTCTTCTTTCCCTACTGAATGGTCTTGGCACCTTTGTCAAAACTCAATTTACCATAAATGTGAGTGTTCATTTCTGGACTCTCAATTCTATTCCATTGACCTATATGTCTATCCTTATGCCAGTACCACACTGTCTTCATTACTGTAAATGTGCAGTAAGTTTTGAAATTGGGAGGTATGAGTCTTCCAACCTTGCTCTTCCCATTTCAGATTGTTTTGGCTATTCCGGTCCCCTTGCAATTCCATATGAATTTTAGGGATCAACTAGTCAATACTTGCAAAAAAAAGTAGTTGAGATTTTGACAGTGAATCTGTTGCATATGTAGATCAATTTGAACAGTATTACTATCTAACAATTAAGTGTCATGCTCCAAGAATACGGGATGTGTTTCTATTAATTTAGATCTTCTTTAATTTCTTTCAGCAATGTGTTGTAGTTTTCAGTGTACACTTCTTTTGCTAAATTTATTCCTAAGTATTTAAATTCTTTTTGATGGCACTGTAAATGTGAACTGTATTCTTAATTTTATTTGTTGAATAAAATTCATTGTTAACATATGGCTATGCAATAAATGACTTCTGTATATTGCTCTTCCATCCAGCAGATTTACTGAAATCATTTATTAGTTCTAATAGTTTGTTAGTGGATTCCTTATGATAGGACGTTTTCTATATGACTTTCCTATATATAAATGTCATCTGCAATTACACTGTTTTACTTCTGTCTTTTCAATCTGGATGGCTTTTCTTTTCTTTTCTTCTCTTTTTTTTCCCCTCTAATTTCCCAGGCTAGAACTTCTAACACAATGTTACATAGAAGAGGCAAGAATGCACATCCTTTTCTTGTTCTTTATTCTTTTTTGCGGTACACGGGCCTCTCACTGTTGCGGCCTCTCCCGTTGCGGAGCACAGGCTCCGGACGCGCAGGCTCAGCGGCCAGGGTCCACGGGCCCAGGTGCTCCACGGCACGTGGGATCTTCGCGGACCGGGGCACGAACCCGCGTCCCCTGCATCGGCAGGCGGACTCTCAACCACTGCGCCACCAGGGAAGCCCCCTTTTCTTGTTCTTGATCACAGGGGAAAAGCATTCAGTTTTCACTGTTAAGTATGATGTTACCTGGTTAAGTGTGTGTGTGTGTTTCAGACGTTCTTTATCAGGCTGAGGAAATTCCCTGAGTATTTTTGTCACAAAAGGATGTTTGATTTTGTCAAATGCTTTTTCTGCATCCAACTACCATATAGTTTTTAGTTTTGATTCTATTAATATATTACATTGATTTTCAGGTATTAAACAAACCTTGCATTCTTGCTGTGAATCCCGGTTAGTTATGGACTTGTTGGATTTGGTTTGCTGTGAATCCCGGTTAGTTATGGACTTGTTGGATTTGGTTTGCTGTGAATCCCGGTTAGTTATGGACTTGTTGGATTTGGTTTGCTGTGAATCCCGGTTAGTTATGGACTTGTTGGATTTGGTTTGCTGTGAATCCCGGTTAGTTATGGACTTGTTGGATTTGGTTTGCTAGTATATTTTTGAGCATTTTGGCATCCATACCTTATGGGAGATGTTAGTCAGTAGTTTTCTTTCCTCGTGATGTCTGACTGGTTTTGACATCAGGGTGAATTTTTCCTCATAGAATAAATTGGGAAGTGTTTCTTCCTCTTCTACTTTTTTGGAGAGTTTATGAAGAATTGGCATACTTTTGTCTTTTGTTTGGTAGAGGTCACCAAGGAAGGCTTTTCTTGGTAGGTAGGTTGGTTTGTTTGTTTGTTTTTTTACGGTTTTTTTTTTTTTTTTTTTTTTTTTTTTTACGGTATGCGGGCCTCTCACTGTTGTGGCCTCTCCCGTTGCTGAGCACAGGCTCCGGACGCGCAGGCTCAGCGGCCATGGCTCACAGGCCCAGCCGCTTCGCGGCATGTGGGATCTTCCCGGACCGGGGCACGAAACCGTGTCCCCTGCATCGGCAGGCGGACTCTCAGCCAATGCGCCACCAGGGAAGCCCCAGTAGGTAGGTTTTTGATTACTAATTCTTTACTTGTCGTAGGTTCCTGTTTTTCTTGAGTAAGTTTCAGTAATTTGTGTCTTTCTAGGAATTTGTCCGTTTCATGTAAGTAACCGAATTTATTAGAAACAACTTCATATTATTCCTTTACTTTTATTTTGCCTTTTATTTCTGTAAGGTTGGTATTAATGTCCCTTCTTTTATTTCTGATTCTAATAATTTGGATCATCTCTCTTTTTCTCTTGGTCAGTCTAGCTAAGCGTTTGTCAATTTTGTTGAAATTTCAAAGAACCAACTTTTGGTTTCATTCATTTTCTCGATTGCTCTTCTCTCCTCTAACTCATTTATTTTTGTCCTAATAGTAGTACTTCCTTTCTTATGCTTGCTTCAGTTTTAGTTTGCTCTTCTTTTTCTAGTTTCATAAAGTGGAAGGTTAGGTTACCGATTTGAGATCTTTTAAAAGTATTAACATTTATAGCTATAAATTCCCTTCTGAGCACTGCTTTAGTGACACCACTTAAGTTTCAGTATGTTGCATTTTCATTTCCGTTTGTCTCAAAGTAAATATTCTATTTTCTTGTGTGATTTCCTTGACCTATTGGTTATTTAGAAGTGCGATGTTTAATTTCCCATATTTGTTAACTTCCCAAATTACTTTCTGTTATTGATTTTTAATTTAATTCCACTGTGGTTGGTAAACATACTTTGGATCACTTCAGTCCTTTTAAACTTACTGAAGTTTGTTGTGTGGACCAGCATATGAAGAACATTCCAGGTGGGGGCTTGAGAAGAGTATGTATTCTTCTGTTAGGTGGCACGTACTATAGACAAGTCCAAGTTCAAGTCTCCTATTTCCTTGTTGATCTTCTGTCTATTGTTCTATCCATTATTGAAAGTAGAGTATTAAAAATCTCCATCCAGCTATTATTGTTGAATTTTACATTTCTCCCTTCAATTCTGTCAGGTTTTTTTTTTTTTTTTTTTTTTTTTTGCGGCATGCGGGCCTCTCACTGTTGTGGCCTCTTCGGTTGCAGAGCATAGGTTCCGGACATGCAGCCCAGCGGCCATGGCTCACGGGCCCAGCCGCTCGGCGGCATGTGGGATCCTCCTGGACCGGGGCATGAACCCGTGTCCCCTGCGTCGGCAGGTGGACTCTCAACCACTGCGCCACCAGGGAAGCCCCAATTCTGTCAGTTTTTGCTTCATGTATTTTGAGGCTCTGTTGTTTGGGTTAGGTTATATTTATAACTGTTATAACTTCCTGGTGGTTGACACTTTCATCATTATGAAATCTCTTCTTTATTTCTAGTAACATTTTTGTTTTAACGGCTATTTTGTCTGATATAAGCCACTCTAGCTCTTTTATGATTCTTTTTAGCATAGTCTCTATTTCTATCCTTTTAACTTTCAACCTCTTTGTACCTTTGGATGTAAGGTTTTTCTCCTGTAGATAGTATACACATGATCTCATTGTTTCAATCTAATCTGGCAATCCCTTAATTTTTATTGGTTTATTCATTTTTAACTGTTGGATGTATTATTCCATTGCAAGAATATACCATAATTTATTTCTTCATTTCCCTATAATGGATATTTAATTTCCCCCCAGTTTTTTACTTGAAAATTTAGCACTATTTATAATAGGAAAAAAATGTAGACAATCCAAACGTTCTTCAGCAGATACTCCATGATCCTTCTGCACTATAGAATAACATTTTGAAAGTATGTGGTGACATAAAAAGATCCCAAGACATCGTTTATTTAAAAAACTAAAGGGAGGGAGGGAGACGCAAGAGGGAAGAGATATGGGGATATATGTATATGTATAGCTGATTCACTTTGTTATAAAGCAGAAACGAACACACCATTGAAAACCAATTATACTCCAATAAAGATGTTAAAAAATATATAAAAGTAAATATGTACACACATACATGTGGTATAATTAAAAAATATATTTGGTCTTTGCCCCTGGTTCCCAGCACAGAGTGACAAAAGAGTGTGAATGCTTTTTGTATGGTAACAAGATAACTCTTGGGTAAGGGGCCCCTAGTAGCTTTAGGATGGGAGCTGAATGCCAGAAGAACCAGGCAAGTGATTAGAAGGTTGTAACTTTCAGCCCCACATTCCTGCCTCAGGGGAGGTGAGAGAGGCTAGAGATTGAACTCAATCACCAACAGAGAATGATTTAATCAATCACACATGTAATAGCACCTTGATGAAAATCCCTCAATGATGGGGGGCAAAGAGCTTCCAAGTTTCTGAATTCAAGCACATGCTGGGCGAGTGGCTCATCTCAACTCCATGGGAACAGAGGCTCCTGTGCTCAGGACCCTTCCGGACCTCCTCATATGTGTTTTCATTTGTATCCTTTAAAATCAACTATTATAATAAGTATAGTGTTTTCCTGAGTTCTGTGAGCCATTCCAGCAAATTACTGCCCCTGGCGAGGAGGCTGTGGGAGACCCTGATTTAGAGCTGCTCAGGCAGAGGGCAGGTGGCCCTGGGTTTGGGGCCACCATCCGAGGCGGGGGCAGGCTTGTGGGATTGAGCCCTTAGCCTGTGGCATCTTTGCTGCCTCTGGACAGTTAGTGTCAGAATTGAACTGGATTGCTGGACACCCAGTTGGTGTCAGAGAATTGGTGGATGTGTGAAACAATGACACGTATTTGGTGTCAAGAAAACACTGTACATTTGGTGTCAGAAAAAATATCACAACACAGTATAAACTCATTCATGTAATGCAATACCTATAATTATATAGGTAGGGGTGTGTGTGTGTAGGTGTGTGTGTGTGTGTGTGTGTGTGTGAGAAAGAGAAGGGGAGAGAGAAATAGGGAGAGGGGAGGGGAGGGAAAGAAGGAGGGAGGGGAGAAGTGTGAGAGGATCTGATTATACTGACTCTGTCTAAGGAGAGGGAGGAATTCTGAGGTTACTGGCCAGGAGGACTTGGACGTTACCTATACTGTTTTACTGTTTACAACACACACACCTATCAATGTGTTATGTGTATAGTTTGAAAAACGAGAAAAAGAAAAATGAACAAAGATGACAGCCAAGTCTAGGGAAATAGATGTGCCGATATGTAACATCTGCCTTCCTGCCCACGCCCTCAGATGGCCACAGCCCTGATATCCTGTTTGTACCAAATAAACCCTCCAGCCACAGCCGACTGACCTGCTCCAAAGAGGACCAATCCCGAGGCTGGGTGCGCTAGTCCAACCCCTTGGCCTGGGAATTTCCTATGGGCCAAAGAGACGGTGGGGCGGGTGAATGTGCTGTGGGGAATTAGCTAGAAGGTGGCATCAGGGTGGCCACAGTGGAGGCTAGAACTTGGCCAGAGTAAAGCAGAGCCCCAGGCAGGTCGAGGCTATGGAGGTGGAGGGAGCTGGTCTGCCAGGTGGAGCTGCAGTGAGAGACCCCGAGGGCCCCTGAGAAGTGGCAAGAGTTCTCTCTCTGGGTGTATAACTCTACTTCCCAGCCCTGTAAGCCTTGGCCACATGTGATGTCTGGTCCTTGCTACAGACCTTCAAGAATCTCCCCATTAATTTGAGATGGAGACTCGTGTATGAACATTCAACAGAGGCATCGTGTATCCAAAAAACCTGGACACCCTACAGACGTCCCGACACAAGTAGAGGGAGTAAATACTGTGCGTATTCAACGATGGCATACCCTACAGCAGGGCAGGGGCAAAGAACTACGGCCCATGCGTCAACACGGATGGATCTCGGGGAGGTGACGCTGAGTGTAAAAGCAAGTCACGAAAGATTACGTGCGATAGGGGAGCGCCCACGAAATTTCCCAAACATACGCAACTCAGCTGTACGGTTGAGGATATACTGCAAAACTATACTGAAGAGCAGGGGTCTGATAAACGTCAGAAGGGTGAGGGCAGCAGGACGGCTGTGATGTGGTGGGACACATAGGTGACAGGGTGATCCTGGGAAATACTGCTTCAGCTGGGACACGCGTGTCCATTTTACTGTTCTTTGTTTCACTGATACACGTACACATTTTTATGTGCGTGTGTGTGTGTATAAAAACGTACGAAATATTTCATGGGCAGGAACTTTGGATAATGTAGCTAGGCTCCAAAGAAAAAAAACCCACCTTGACCACAATTTCAAATGTATTTCTCTTCTCAAACGCTTCCCTGTAACTCAGCCTGACTCGGCCCCATCACCTGGAGGAACCTGGATGAAACGCCAGCTCGGAAACACGCTCTTAGACACCGAGGCCCTGAGCTTTAACAGCCTATCGGGCTGGACGGTCCTCCCTCCCCTCAACTGTAGCCAGAGATGATGGCAACTCGGACAGTACCCTCAGCAGGGTCTGGCTCGGTCTTGAGTCAAACCCTAGACCACATCTGTCTTTCTACACACAGCCAGAAAAAGCAAGTTCAAGCCTCCCGGGCCACATTCTGCAGGAAGGGCTATTTTGCTCAAGTTCTTACAGGCTCAAGGAGACTACCTGCCGGTGGACAAACTCCATGGCAGCTGCTGGTCTCACGTCCCTCCGCCATTCGTTGGAAACATGGACGGTGTGGCCCCAGCTGCTGCTACGATACAGTTCAGCATCTCTGTCTTGACCTCCGAGCTGAGGGTGGCCCCCACCAGCCCCCACGGTCGCACCTCGCCTGACGGTCTCTGATTCTCCACCAGGTGCCCGCTCGCTCAGAACCTGCTTCCTGCACCTCCCTCGGCCTGGAACCCTCCCCTCCCCGCTCCCCTGGCAAGTCTCAGGTAACCTCGCTTTCTATTTATTTTACATAAAGGAGACACCCGTGAAGTACCTGGCATAGAGTCGGCGCCCAACGGACAGGAGGTGACTTTTATTCCTTTTACTCCTTCTGGTTGGGGCTGGTCCTTCCCTGAGGCAGTTTCCTTCCGGATGTGGAGGTCTGATGGGCAGGATCTGTAAGAGGAAAGATAATATGACTTGAAACAAGGCCACAGGTTGGAGACAGAACCATTCAAGCAGCGAAGGGGCCCGCTGCTTTGGAAGCAAAGGCCACACAATCCCAGGGCCCGCATCTCTTCAGGTGATGGGGACGCAGTGGACTACGGCCTGGAGCTGCTGGGGGAGAAGGGCTTTTGTTCCCACTGATGGACAGCCGGGAAGGCCACTGGGCCCAGGTCCCAAGCCTCTGGGAGTGGAGAGAAGGCCACCTGTGGGGCTGCTCATGGCCGGGTGGAAGCTCGTTAGAAGTCTTTGATAGAAGCATTTGCAGAGTGCAGAGGTTCTAATCAGCTAGTAATTCATCAGGTCAAAAGCAGCAAACCACACTCCTGAGTCCAGAAGCGTTCCCTTCACTGTGAGTGACGTCTCAGCTCTGCCCGCCGTGGTTTTGGGCAGGAACACGCCGTCACTTCCCCAGGGCGGCGTTCCTTACGGTGACTGGCAAGGCCGTCATGCCCAGCCAGTCCCTCCAGGAGCCCAGCTGGGGCTGTGGGTTTTGAGGGAAAGGGCCGGCTCTCCTTCTGGAGAAAGGGCGGTAGAGGAGAGGGCGGTAGAGGAGGGGGCGGTGGATGGCGGGGGAGCAGACCCTGAGAAGGTCAGGAGGGGCCGACACCGGTCTTCTTTTTTTTTTAAACTTTTTTTTTTTTTAGTGGTTTGAGAGATGGCAATTTTATTTATTTATTTATTATTTTTGGCTGTGTTGGGTCTTTGTTGCTGCGCGCAGGTTTTCTCTAGTTGCGGCGAGCGGGGGCTACTCTTCGTTGCGGTGCGCGGGCTTCTCATTGCAGTGGCTTCTCTTGTTGCACAGCACGGGCTCTAGGTGTGTGGGCTTCAGTAGTTGTGGCTCGGGGGCTCAGTAGTTGCGGCTCATGGGCTCTAGAGTGCAGGCTCGGTAGTTGTGGCGCACGTGCTTAGTTGTTCCGCGGCATGTGGGATCTTCCCAGACCAGGGCTCGAACCCGTGTGCCCTGCGTTGGCAGGCAGATTCTTAACCACTGCGCCACCAGGGAAGTCCCCGACACCTGTCTTGACAGCTGCCAGGGTCCCTTGGCAGGGGCTCCAGACAGCTGCTCCAAACCCACAGCTCCACTCAGGGGTGACGGGGACCCTGGGATGCCATCGTTTAATCAGAAACTTGTTGGGTTTTGGCTTTGAGGATTAATCATAGATGACACCAGATCTCCCAGGGCTGACAGCAGCTCTTCTTGTTGGGTGTCAGCTTGGATCGGAGTCAGCTGTCTCAGACCCTCAGCCCCGGGGAGGTGGCGGCGACATGCTTCTCTGGAGGACACTGTCTCCTTGGTCTCCTTGGCTGTGGGGCCCCGGGCGAGGGCTGGGGGAGCAGGAGATCTATGGGCCGTCCTCAGCCCAACAAACCAAGGCCCAGGGAGGCCCAGGGAAATGATACTTCTCTGTATTTGCATTAAACAAAGAAGTATGCATTTGCATTTTTCCTCTTTTATAATCAGAAGAAAAAGCTTTAAGAAAATTCATAGTAGGAGAGGTTTTCATTGCAGGAAAGGGAAAGCAAGTTTGTACTATCCGATGATGTGTCGATGTAGTTTGGGGAAACTGAGGCACAAGACACCCAGTAATGAGGCTGAACTTTCTATTTCTGCCCTTTGAATTTTGAGATCACCCTCGAAAACTTGGTCCTAAGGTCGGGGCAAATGTATCGGCTACATCTCCTGAGCGATTAACTCATAGGTATGACATTCAACTGGTGGAAACATCATCCCTGTGTTTACAGACGACTTAGTCTGCCAGGCACTTGGCTAAGCCCAACTGCTCGAGAACTCTTTGACACAGGTGGTTTTGTCACCACCACCACCGTCATCATCACCGTCATCACCGTCATCACCACAGTACAGCCAAGAAAATCAAACCTGGGAGAGGTTCCAAGTCACATGATTGGCATGGAAGGCTGGATTTGGACTTAATCACTACCATACAGCCCCTAGAATTGCCTTTTTAAAAAAAGTTTACCTTTTAAATGACTCTAACCAGAAAGTGTACGTACAAAATCTCCCTGAAATATCACTTTATCACACAAACTTAAGACAGAACTAAAACCAAGTTCTAAGATGCCAGATATTGGCTCAGGGTTCAAAAGAATAACTCCTGCTTCTCAAAAGAGGAGTCAATTGCTTGGTGAGTTATGAGCTCCCCGTCATTGGTGTTATTCAAGCACAGTCAGCCAGGGATTATTCATGCTCCAGGGAAGCCCATTGTGCAAGCAGAACTTGCATGCACAGTTTTTGTTCCCTCCCACATAAGAATAAACAGAGAGGCAAGGGGCGCTTAAGGTTTAAGCGAAGTCCCCACATGAAAGGAAGAGATCGAAATAGACAAACTGATACAGGGAAACGGCAGAAAGCAGACAGTGCGTTAAGAGAAAACGGAAAAAACACAATCCAATAATTAAAATCCATTAAGAGATTAGATAAGATATTGCAGTCATAAAACAATAGTAGGGTGCTTTGACAAGGGAGCAAAGGACAAGAAAGCGTTCTTCATGATTAAAATAAAGTCGCCGAAGTTTATAATCGATAGAAAGTTTGGAAGATAAAGTTGAGGAAATCGCCCCGAAAGTTAAAAGTTAAGAGAAGGAAAATAAGAAAGGAGGGAAATGAAGTCAGTTTAGAAGGTCTAATATCCAATAAATAGAAATCATGCAGAAATTATGCTTCCTTTCCTGTATATCTCGTGGGGATACAATGTCAATTATAGAATGAAATTATCAGAGAAAATAGTATTAGAGGATTCTCCAAATGTAAAAACATGAGTCTTCAGTTTTATTTTTTATTTATTATTATTATTTTTAAAAATATTTAGTTGCACCAGGTCTTAGTTGCGGCAGGCGGGCTCCTTAGTTGTAGCACGTGGGCTCCTTAGTTGAGGCTCCAGGGCTCCTTAGTTGTGGCATGTGAACTCTTAGTTGTGGCATGCACGTGGGATCTAGTTCCCTGACCGGGGATCGAAACCGGGCCCCCTGCTCAGTACTGAGTACTTTAAGTGCTCAGTACACTCAGTGGAAAATAACCTTCTCAGAATATCATTCTGAAATTTCAGGGCACCAGGGGATAAGAGAAGACCCTAAAATCCTCCTGGGAGAAAGCATTAGGTCATGTGCAAAGGACTAGAAGTAAGTTTGGCATCAGATCTTTCGACAGTAATGCTGGAAGCTGGGTGATGCCTTCACATTTCCAATGGAAGATACTTCTAAACCTAGGATCCTATACCTACCCAAACTATTACCTGTGAAAAGAGAATGATGCTATTTTCAGAAAGGTGAGGACTCTAAACATTTAGATCCCACGCACCCTTTCTTAGGAAGCTACTGCAGGCTATGCTCCAGTAAAATGAGGGAATAAAATGATAAAGAAGAAGGTATGAAGGCCAGGAAACAGAGCAGCAAGGGAAGTTGCAGGATGAGAGGGATGCAGTAAAAAGCAGCTGGCCAAGATTCTGGCAGGATCATGGAGGGCCCACTAGATGCAGACTGCCAGGGGGAAAATAATGAACCATTATCTGATATATTTCATAATTTAGGAAATATTATTATTAGGCAAATGACAGGTCTGAGAGTCAGAAAGAAAAAATTGAGGATAGGTACGTTAAAAAAACCTCAGCAAGTGAAAAAAAAGAGAGGCGACATTAACTTTGGAAAAAACAAAAAGATAGGAAAGGAAACATAATCTCAGCATACAACTTGCTTCAACACGAACAATATTTACCTGGTCACGATAATGTAACAGGTAAAACTGATCTAAATGTACCGAGATGATGGCGGGGGTGGGGGGCGAAGCGCACGGAGTGGGGAACTAGGAAAAGGGAGCTAAATTATCATCCACCTAAAGGCGTGTCAATAATGTCTTAAAACCGACATATCGATAAATAGCAACATAAGTATATTATTTAGAAATAAGGAGGTAGATAACAGAAGAAAACGACATGGAGAAAAAGAGAAGTAGCTGCCTCTGGGGATCAGGGCTGGGGACGGACGTTTTTCATGACAAGCCTACTTTACTTTTTATCTCTGCATGACGTATGTATTATCATGGTAAAAAAAAATTACCTATGTCAATAGTTGGAACCATTTAAGGCATTTCAGTATAAAGAATCAATCAGTTACCTCCATTCTCTGAACACGTACTATATTCTGCTTTTTGTAAAACTTGTCAGACAGCTCACCCCTTCATAAACCAGAAGCGCTGACTATGTGCTGGGCACGTCACAGATGCCGCCTCGCTTAACACTCACAGGAGCCTGATAAGGTCGGTTTTAGGATTCCCACTTTATGACGAGGAGGTCAGATCAGAGAGTTAAATAACAGGGTGAGATACCACAGCCACTAAGTGGCAGAGCAGAGATTCCAACTCAACCCCCACCGACTCAGCATCACCGGGTCTAAAACTCGCCATCATCACAGCTAACACCGATGAAGCACGGCATCTAACCTAACTAATCAGATTCCTTGCTTCCTGGGCTCCATATCTTTCTCTTTTTTTGCTTTATTCCCTCATTTTGCAGGAGCATATCCTCTAATAGCTGTCTAGGAAAAGGGACATGGTGGTTGCTATAAGCAGACACTGGGCTAAATGCTCCATGTGGATTATCTCGTTTACTACAGCAACCCTATGAGGTAGATACCACTACAATCCCCAACTTATGGAAGAGGAAATGGGTTCAGAGGGGTTCAGCTACCTGTCACATGTCTGCTTCATCTTTCCATCCCCCCCTCACTCCCGCCTCCCTGGTAACATTCAGCACGGGGCCTGACTCTTAGGAGGTGCTCAATATATATTTGTTGGGTGAATAAATAAAAGTCAGAACCTGAATGAAATAAACAAGGAGGCTGCAATGACTTCAGATCCAGGGAGTGCCAAGCCCTTTGGAAATGAGCTGTCTCCGTGGGACAGACATCTCTCCTCTCCGCGGGCTGCCCCAGCGCAAAAGCTCCGGAACGAGATGGGGGTCAACCATCAGTTAGATAAATGCGTCTCTGGTTAATTGATCTGCCTGCATGATTGGAGTGAGAGGCTTGAGATGGAGGGTTTAATTATTCCAATGAAACCTCCGCTTAATCGAAAGGACTTCTGGCATAAAAACGGGTGAAAGATTATTGAGAAGGATGTGGAGACACCGGTACACACCACCAATGTCTACTGTGTTTACAGCTCTGAAACGAAAGCTTAGTGGGAAAGAACCAGAGGCAGCCCTTCCTGTGTGTCTCCTGCCCTACAACCCGTTTCATTCCTACAAAAAGGGCACTTAGAGAAGCAGCCAGAAAATTCCTCCTGCAAAATTCTTCTCTGGCATCCCGGTTAACTTTTTAACCTCTGTCTAGCTCAGCTCATTCAACTGAAATATTGAGCCGATAATATTTTCCATGAATTAACATGTGTATAGCAATCAGGAGAGCTTCTCTGGTACATATTTTGAAAGCAGCAATTACCACTTTAAATTCACAGTGTAGTGGCAGACACTGACAGCTGCAGACCCAACGGCCATTCTCTCTTACTTACCAACAGAGCCCCAATTCTGTTTGCAGCATTACTGTACCCCCCTTAAAAAAAAAACAACCGTATTTCTAGCCTCCCTTGCAGCTAGAATTGTGGGTGTGTGACACAATTCTGGCCGATGAGATGTAAGTGGAAGTTTCTGGGTGAGACATCTAGGAAAGGTCTGTAGAGGAGGAGGAATCGGGTGAGAAGCACCTTTAGTTTGTCCCTGTCTTCCTACGTGGAATGTGGACGCGATGCCTGGAGGAAGGGCAGCACTCCTGTGAGCATGAGGACAAAGTCCACACTCTAAGTACGGCTCCATAGGATGCTTCACGGACTTTGGGTCCAAGCTAGCCTTTGAGTTCTTGGTTCATGAGAAGAATAAAAAACCCTAGTGTGTATAAAACTGTGATTTTGTTTCTATAACTTGCCGCCAAAAATCATCCCAGCAGATACACATTACAAACAAGATCTAAGCCTTCTGAGAAAATCACACTGGTCCCAGCCACACACTCTTAAGCCCTACAATCTGAGAAACTTCCTGATCTGTTTGATCCTGTTCCTTTTTTTCTAGATACAAAACCAGAGTAAGCAATCAATAAGGACTAAGTACTGCCCACGTACAGAGGCCTGCAGGGGACAGAAACAAACAGCATGACCCTGAGGAAGATGGGGCGCTGCCCAGGAAGTGCTAACTAACACCACGCCGTTGTCCAACGCATACGCCGGATGATTTATCCCGCCTGCTGGGTCCGGCCTCAAATCCGGAGCCGTGCCCCTCACTTTTCAGCCAGTCTCTGGTCACGTCTCCAGCCTCCATCACATCCACTGGAATCCATCTCTTCTCTTTACTCCTCTTTATTCCACACGCAACCCTCCCCCCAACTCGAGTTACAGCCAAACTGCTCAGCCGTCATCCGAGGCATGTCCTGCCCCTCAGCCTAGGGCACTGCCCACCACCCCCGGGCCATCTCCTTGGGCACCAGGCCACCTGACACTCCTCAAGGTGCTCCCCCCATCCACTTCCAGGTGACCCGGGCAAAGGGCCAATGGCTTCTGTGGCATGAATATGTCTCAGCTTGATAGCTTTTGGGAAAAGAGGAAGCATCTATGGGTAGTCAGGATTTGGGGGTGGTTGGGGGACATGGCAAACACCGGCCCTCCCCCTCCCCAGGCCCTGCCGCATATCCGGACATCTCCTGTAGTGGCTTCTGACTTGCACCCATCAGGGCAGAGAGGTTTGGAAGGGCGTACACCTCTTGCATGACCAAAGGTTATTGCTCCCCCCTCTCCCCCTCCAGCTCTCATTTTCCTACCACTACTGCAGAGAAGCTTTTGTGAAAAGCAGAATTAGGAATGACAGACTTAAATTGTTCTGAAATGTGTATCAATTTATCACATCGGCTCTTTACAAGCATTCGCTCCGTCTAGATTCCAGAGCTGCGCACACAGCAGACTGACAGCTCCGATGGTCTCCGTGAGCCGTGGCTGGACACCCCTTGGCCAAACCCAAAGCCCAGCGTGAGGTCAACCTCTCTCACTCCCGGAAGGGCAGCTTTGCTCCGGGCCAGCCCTGATGGTAATGAAACACTGTTTTCTCCTGCGGGTGCCTTCCAGGCCTGGTCAGCAAGCCCGCCTTGGCCACGGGGGCTGTCAAGGCACCGAGGCCACCAGTTGGTTCCAATCCTGGAGCCCTCTGTGCTTTCAAAGAGAGACCGTTGGCTTCATCTAAGCTAAATTCTAGCACAGGAGAGGTGGGTGGAAACCATGAGTTGCTTTCTGGGTTGGGGTCTGGGTGAGGCAGTTTGGAAGGGACAAAACTGGACATGGGGCAGGCACAGCCCTAAACGTGAGCACTGATAAGCGAAGTCCTACTCCTGGGAGGCTGGGGGCTGGTACGTGAGTGTGGGCTGAGCCCAGCGGCCCCGAGAATCTTCTAAGTGAAAAGGTTGGGTCCTTGCATTTCGTAGGAAAGGTCACCAGCGTCATCAAATAAGAAGCCCACTCTTAGAGCAGCCAAGAATGAGGGCTGGAAGTTTCTGTGGGAGCCACGTGCAGACTTAAACCTCCCCCTTTATCTTGGCTGCACAGGAATCCCATGGGAGCCTGGGACAAGGTTAAAAAAGGAAACCAGGCGGGGGCCCAAGGCCTTTGGACGTCTACGGGGGCATGTCTGCAGAGTCTGGTAACGAGGACACGTCAGAGTAAACTTGAAGCAGGAGAGTGGGAGCCTCACTCATTCAGCCATCCATCCACCCATCCACACACCCACCCACACATCCACCCATCCACCCATCCATCCACCCACCCATCCATCCACACACCCATCCGTCCACACATCCATCCATCCACACATCCATCCACCCATCCATCCATCCACACACCCATCCATCCATCCATCCACACATCCATCCATCCATCCATCCACCCATCCACCCATCCACGCATCCACGCATCCATCCACTGAATTCAACAAGCATTACTAGCAGAGAATGACAGAAGTGTAAGAAAAAGAGACTATGAGAAGGTTCAGGAGAAAAAAAAAGAAAAGGACAAGTGAGGATAAGACACAAGTGACACATTTAGGGATGTTCAGAGCAGAGCAAAGGAGGCAGAGAAAGAAACTTGAAGGAACAAAGGCAAGAGAGCCTCGCAGATTCATCGGAAGAAGAGGTGAGAGAAAGGTGGGAGCAGTGACTGGTGGAGAAGGGAAAAAAGGATGAGGGGCCTGGACCACAGCCTGGCGTGGCCCTTATTTTAAAGGTGAGCGTTAGCTCTGAGAATGCAAATCAGAGGCACAGTGCAGTGCGCTGGGGGAGGGCTGGGGAACGCAGGTCAGTCGAGTTACCCCCCCCCCACCCCCCGCAGCTCAGACGGAGTTATCTCCAGATCTCCAGGGCCCAGAGCTGCATCCTTTGAGGCCTCGGGGCGAGCAGGCTGAACACAGAGCAAGCACAGCTCTCTCCCTTCTGCGTTTATAAGACACACTGAAAATCTACTTAGGACCGATATGGTGATCAATTTAAAATGCATTTCTAGTCGTGGGGCCGTCTATTTTTTGAAATGTCATGGGGACAGGTAAACGCAGTAATACTCCTAAACACATTTCCATGTGTTTGAACACAATGCTTGCTGTCAATGACTTCAATCAACTAGGCTAATATCTAGAAAAAGGCACATTCCAGGTTTTCTTATATGGGCACAGGGTGGTCGTTGGAGGGTGGGGTGTTTCTGATTCTCCCATCACCATCCGGGGAGAATACCAACTGCTGAAATCAGGGAGGTCACCCCGGCCGCAGCAGGGAAGCCAAGGAGGAGGCCTGAGGCTCTGGCTTTCCCGGGCTGCACGGGGGCTGCCAGAGCCTCTTTCTAGAAAAGCCTTTGGGGCCGGTCAAAACGCCGGTGCAGGAAGCAGCAGACCAGGCTTTTATGTAGATCTCAGACTTCCATGAACACCCTGAGGTGTGCAAGGCTTGAGGTCAGAACTGTACTTTCTCAGACCACAGTCCCCGGGGCAGATTTCCAGGCAGCAGAAGAAAAGAAAGCAGGAGGTGGTGAAGGCTGGGGGAGAGTGATTCTAGGAAGACTCCTGCCGCTGTTGGCTTAGAGAGCTGGGGGACTGAGGTTGCAAGTGAAGCACCCCCCGCCCCCCCCAACAAGATGTAACTCCTGCCCTCCAGAGGTTAAAATACATTGTGTTTGTGGGTGGGAAGTGACATGGATTTCCCCACTTCCCCGTGAAAAAAAAAGATGGGGGCCGTGGGAGAATGACTGTAGGAATTCTACTCTAATCAAAAAGAATCAAACCAAAAAATCTTTGCCTCAAGAGAGAAAACCAGCAGCTTCTGCCTCCCTGTGTTCTAGAGGAAAGGATATGGTCCTAGATTCTGCCATTTTTCAGCTGTGTGCCTCGAGCACGTTGCTTAACCTCTCTGAGCCCCCATTTATCGTTCTGTAAAATTGGATACGGAGCACCTACATCTTAGGGTTGCTGCAGTGCACACAGGGAGGCACTTAATCAATTATCACTTGGTCCACCCTTTCGGAAGCCCGTGGCAAACTCAAGATGGAGAGAAGTCTCTGTATAATTATCTCCACACCAAACAGATTTTAGAGAAAAACTTTATAAAGGTCTGTCCTCAACCCTTCTGTCTGGGCTTCTGATTTGCGACTCTCCCACCTGGTGCTGTGAGCATCTGTCTACCATGTTGCTTGCGATACTCTGGGCAGGACCGTCTTCTCCTTCCTTGCACACCCTGTGGTCTAGCAAGTATCTTTCACAAATAGGCACTTAATATTTATAAAGTGATTGATTTCCAGTGGATAAGTGCTGGCTCTCTTGTTATAGTTTCCTCTCTTCGGTGGATGAGACCTTTCTCTCAGCGGCTGTGGGGAGGGTTTTCACACGACAGCTGGCTGACAGGATCGTATGACCTTCAGTCATACCGAACTGGTTTTGCTGTGCCTGCAATTCAGATCTAAGTGCCAATCTACCTTGTAGTGTCAGTCAGCGGTGGACTTGGAGAGTCTAGAATACCCATCCCTCAGACAGGGAAAGACAAATACCATATGATATCGCTTACACGGGGAATCTAAAAAAAAGAGTACAAGTGAACTTATCTACAAAACAGAAATAGAGTTACAGACGTAGAAAACAAACTCATGGTTACCAGGGGGTGGGAGGGGAGGGATAAACTGGGAGACTGGGATTGACATGTATACACTACTATATATAAAACAGATCACTAATAAGGACCTACTGCAGAGCACAGGGAACTCTGCTCTATACCCTGTAATGGCCTGTACAGGAAAAGAACCTAGAAAAGAGTGGATGCACGTTTGTGTATGACTGATTCACTCTGCGGTACGCCTGAAACTAACACAACGTTGTAAAGCAACTACACTCCAGTAAAATAGTAAGTAAATAAAATAGAATACCCATCCCTCCAGCTTCTGACCTACAGGGACAGAGCCATCTTGTCACGAACCATCTCCACCGGGTGAAACGCAGAAACGCCCGCGCGGATCCTCCATTCTGTTGGGGAGACCCCTCCACCTGCCTTCACTCTCCCCAACACATCGCGTCAGCGTTATGGCAACCACCGGTTTTTTGCAACGTGCTCCTTCCGTGGGCCACTCCTGGAGTCTGAAGCACCTGCCGCATTTTCAAGGAGACCCGGTTCTAGCCACTGGGGCGCTGGGGTTCCGTTTGTGGAATCCTAATTCTTTGAAAATGGATAACCCGACACCAGCCGGCATTTTAGGGAGTAGGCCTCACGCGTCACCCCTCACTGTGGGAGGTGACAGGAAGTACAGAAACTGTGTCCCCAGGGGACCTTCAGAAGAAACACTGCTGGGCCTCAGGCACAAGGCCTGCTCTGCCATGGGTGCCTGACACCCAGTGGGCACCGGCTCCAGATCTGAGGAGGGCACAGAGTGGCTCAGGAACAAAACCCCCGGCGGACGGAGCAGGCGGATCTAAGATGAGACTGCTGTAGGGTGAAGAGCTGGCGGGGCCTGCCCTCCGGGAGATCGCGGGGTGCGCTGGCACCTCACCTAGGACGACTCCAGACAGCACGGGCCTGCTTCCCAGCAGAAAAGGGACAATCAAGACGCCGGTGATGGAAAACTGCAGGACACAGCGGCGAGTTCTGGTTTTTAACTGGGCAGGAAAACAAGAGAGGCGCCTCACTACCCAGCACATCGTCCGCTGGTTCGGAAAAGGACTCAGAGGCAAGCTCCGAATAGCGACAACGACTGTCTCCCAATCCTTCTGGGGCCGATGGCCCAGCCTGGGGTGGCTCCGGACGCCCGAGTTTTTCTATTTCCCCTTCGTCTCTGCGTCCTGCGGCAGCATCCTCACTTACTGGAGACATTTTTAGAAGAATAACAGTGCTCTCTTTGCCACTGCTATTACAACAGTAAGCGTTTCCCTGCGAGGGAAGTGAAATCCAAACCAGATTTTCTGTCCTGAGATGCTCTGCCAAAGAGATGGCAAGGGAGTAGGCTAGTTCAAACGCATTCGTGGAGCATCCGCTACACTGGGAGCGAAACAGGCTTGCGCATTCGATAAAGCGTCGGAGAGGGGGAGGGGGAGGGGGAGGGGGAGGGGGAAGAGAGACTCAGAAAGGGTCTCCCTACTCAAAATTAACTCTGAAATACACGGCTCTCTCACGGAACGGGGTCCCCTCCCTTGCTTCCACCCGTGCGGCCCCACATTTCAATGGGCTACCCCTTCGGATAATCAAGGGCTGGCTGTAATTAACCGTTACAATGTCCTCAGGAGCAGAGCGGAACCGCAGCTCGGGAAGGCTGGCCAGAGCTGCACCTTCCTGCCCCGCGACCCTCAAAAGGGGTGGCTCGGAGCTGTCACGGCCACAGGATGGAACCGCCCTGGGGGTGGGCGGGGGCCACGGGCCAAGCTCCCGCTTCTCCCACCTCTCTCTGCCCAGCCCCGCTTCCAGTCCTGCCAGCCGCGAACCCTCAGCACCAGAGACCGTAAGCACAAAGCCATCTTCTACACACAGTGGAAGACTATTAGGCCGTAAAAAAGGAACGAAGTACTGACCCACGCTGCAACACGGTCGAAAACATCGAAAGCATTATACTGGGCGAGAGAAGCCGGACTCCAAAGGCCATGTACTGGAGGATTCCGCTGACATGAAATGTGCCGAACAGGGAACCGCACGCAGACACAACTCCACCGAGTGGCGGTGGCCAGGGGCTGCGGTGGAGGAACGGAGGGGGTGACCGCTGACGGGTATGGGGTTTTATTTGGGGGTGACGAGAATGGGTTGGAGCTAGACAGAAGTGGTGGCTGCACGACACTGTGAATGTGCTAAATACCAAGGAACTGTTCACTTTAAAACGGTGTATTTTGTTATGCAAATGTCACCTCAAATCAAATCACATCGCGTCAATAAAAACAGCTACGATGGGTCGCCAACCAAGACTAACCCGAACCCTTCAAACCATCAGTTCTGATGAACAAGTCAGGAAATCGCGGCCGGGGGAGGGGACACCCCAGGGGAGGGGAGGGGGGTCGGGGAGTCACGTGCTCGTCGAGTCTTTCTCCGTCGGCTTTTAAACCTCCGGTTCCGGAAGACTGGGAATCCTGCGAGGGGCTCCTGAGGGCCTCGGTGTCCAGGAAACGGCGAGGGAGAAGAGGGGGCAGCAGAGGGAGGTGGGGCGAGGCTTAGAGGTTGGGGCCAGAGAAAAGGGAACCGGAACTCAGACCTTTATTTAGTACCCGCAGGTGCAGGGCCGCGAAAAGGGCAGAGAAATGAAGTAAGACGCCGCAGTGAAGGGAGGAGTGTTGGGGGCCGGGCGCCGGGAGGGCTGCGGAAAGGGGGAACCAGGAAGGACTGCCCCTGTCTCTGCATCCGTGTCAGTCACATCCCTCCTCTGGAAGCTGCCCGGCGCCGCGCACGTGAAACTGAGCAATTTCCTGTAATCGGCTCACCTGTTTTGAAGCCACACGCGAGCTCGAAACATACAAATACCGAGACTCACATTTTCCACGTAGCTGTGCGCGATCAGGGGAGTCAGGAAGAGAAGGCAACGTCGCAAAACGTCTCCAAACACGCGGACTTTCCTTCCGAGGAGGGCTGGTGTCGCCCGCCTCTCTCTGAATGGTCTGCTGTGACAAGATGTCTTTGATTGAACTTGGTCGGGGTTGGAGGCTGGTGGGCGTTTCTTTGTCACTTTCTCTGCCACCAGGCACCAGCAAACATGAACCCGTGTTTTTCCGACGTTGCATCCTTCCCACACAGTGGGGGTAGAAATAACTTGACCAGTCTCTGAAAGTAACAGTGATGGGAATGCGGGAACCTTTACGCTCAGACATCACCTCTGGCTTCTTGCCATGTGAGCGAAAGCTTATGGATCAAGGGGCAAACTGGAAAGACTTTGTTTTGGGCATGTGCGAAATGACACAATCACCAGTAGTTAAGGCGCCCATCAAAGCGGCACCCAGACGCTGTAGACGGTTACTGACTTGAGGCCGTTAGAGATGCTGCGTAGCAAGGGAGTCGGCGGACCGCGCTGCTTTTGTGATCGTTGAACGAGTCCACGCAGGAAGCCAGGCTTGTGAGCCGGCCCCGGTTTCACCCGGCAGGCGGTGACATGTCTGCACAGGACGCTTCCACGACCCAGCTGACTTCTTCAAACCAGTGACGTCAGTTTGATTCCCCCTCCCCCGAAAAAAAAAAAAAAACTAGACTCTGGTCTCCGATAAGCAGAAGACCCCCAGGGGCTGCTGCAAAAGTTTCTTCAGCCTCCCAGGACTCACTGGATTTCTGAAGCATGTCGTTAGGAAATGAGGAACCTTCTCAGACGCCTCCAAGAGGTACTGCGGGGGCGACGTCCCCCTGGGGGCCTGGTCCTTCTGCCTGCTTGGTAAGCCGCTCGCCCCGCACTGCGCCCTTCCTCCCCGGATTCTGGATCAAACGTCTCCTGCCTGGCCTGGCTCTGCAGTCTCTCTCTCTCTCATGCCATTTGGCTTGTGGGCAGGGCCTGGGCCCGCGTTAGCTGTTGGACAACGTTTAGCAACAGGCTTGTTTCTCTGCGTACGGAACCTCAATAAACCTCGGAGGAACTGATTGAAAGGTGCTCCCCGGGGAGGGCAGGAACCCCAGAGAGGGCAAGGCTGTGAGGCTGCGAGCTGCCGATAAAGGCAAGGGCCCCAGCTTCTGGGAACAGATGCACACACACTTCCCCTCCACCCAGCTGGGCTGCGGCCATCTCACTCCTTCAACAGGAACACACGCCAGGCACCCGCCCCCACTCCTTGGCCCTCTGCACCGTCCTCCCTCAGAAGAAAGTTTAAAAACAACCCAGCACGTAAAAATGAGAGCGTTCTGGTCCAAATAGGTCATCAGGCATTGATTGAAAGGCTTCTCTGGGCTCAAGTCCACGCTCTGTGCAATCAAAGCTACAGCATAAAGTAGCTGCCCCAGCACCCACTGTCGAGCACCCACTGTTGTTTAGGAAATTAAGATGGAAAAAGAACACGCGTGGAGCCATGAGAGCTCATGCTTCGGAGGAGAGCACGACCGATCGGCGAGGGGGGTGGCGGGCTCCACGGCAGCCCCCAGACCTGCCACAGAAGACGCTCCCTGACCGAGGATGTGGATTTGCCAGCTGGGCACACAGGTGTCAGAGTAAAGAGGACCGGCCAGTTGGAAGGTATACTCACGTGCTTGCAAACTAGCTCAGCCCCAGGTCTGGCTAGGGGGTCTCTCCGTGGTCCTCTCAAATTCCCTCTCCTCCAGCACAGTGGCTGCCAGGCCCCCAGAAAGCGCTGATGCTGCAGGGAGCAGTGCCCCCACCCCCCCACGGAAGCTGGCGCAACACCCCACTCACAGGCTGCCTCTGTTTTTAGCAGGGGCCGAGGTGTGGGCTGGGGTGGGCTGCCATACTTCCCTTTTTATTTTTGTTCTGAGCAGAGGCTGTGGGTGACTTTCTGCAGAGGGGGAGGCTGGGAGAAGAGGAGGAGACTGTGTTCTCTCCGGCAGGGGGCGCGCTGCGGAGAGCGGGAGCCGTGTCTGCCCTGCGGGAAGGTGAGGATGGGAGGGCAGGAGCTCAGCCCCGCCCTTCCTGCTGCCCCCGCGGCTGTGCAGGCCCTCACCCCGGAGACCACGCTCCTGGCTTTGAACTGCACCGAGGAGGAAGGCCAGCTGATGGGAAGTGCGGGGCCTAGAACATTCCAGGGAGGATGCTCCTGTGGGCCTCACGCGGGGCTTCCCAGAGCCAAATACACCATCACCCTCTTTTCTCCTCCAACATCTCGTCCTCCCCTGTCCGCATCCGCCTTGACCACTGACCCAGCTCCTCTGACAACCGTGTCTTCTCTCTGCCCAATCCAGCTGGACCTCCACCGCGGGCTGCAGCAGGGCTGGGACCCCCCCCCCCCCCACCAACCCCGGGCAGGCCCTGCAGTATAGATGCCTGGAGGAGCACGGGTTGGCAAACTCTCAGCGAGAGTGCAAGTTAGATTGCGGTGACGGGTGACAGTCGCCCGCCTGCCTGGCCTGTCCGAGCATCCTGCACAAGTAGGTGATTCCTAAAGGTTGGCCCTCCCCCTTTCCTAGAAGCCTGCGAGGCCCCTCTGGTCCCACACAGCTAGACAGGAGCTTCTCACCCTGTTCTCCGCAGCCCTACACAACAGAGACCAGACCTACCAGTTCTGCCTAATTCCTCTATTTCCCAGTCTATAGCCTTTCTGTTCCCTTTCCTTTTCTTAAAAATTGCAGTATGACCAGTAAGCTGCATGCATCTTAAATTTAATGAGTTTTGCAAAGAAGACACCCCGTCACCAAGACCCCGATCAAGAAACAGGGCACGGCCACCACCCGAGCAAGTGCCTTCATGGCCCTTTTCATCCTATTCCCCATGCCCACCCCAGAGGCAACCACGACTGTGCTTTCTGTTTTACCTTTTTCTGGCACTCAGGAATATGGATCAGCACGGCCAGCTCTCTCTAGGGTCTGGCTTGTCCCTTTCTGTCCACTGATGTGTGGATCACGGTTTATCCATTTATCTGCTGACGGACATTTAGGCTGTTGGCCCGATTTGTCTATTGGGACATTCCTGTATGCATCTTCGCGGGGGCACATGTTGTCATGTCTTCTGACGGGTCGTCTGGGAGGTGCACGCTGAACTCTGTAAGAAGTCCCCACTCTGTTTCCCGAAAAAGTGGCCCTGTCACCCTGCCTTCCCACCAGCGGTCGCTGGCAGGTGGGTGTCTGGTGAGAGACCCCTTCCTGGTTCACAGGCGGCCACCTTCTTGCTCTGTCCTCACATTTCCTGAGATCGTGGAGGGCAGGGGAGCTCTGCTGTCTCGTCTTCTTCTAAGATCACTAATCCCATCACGAAGTCCCCCCCAGACCTCATCTAACCCTCATCCCTCCCGAAAACCCCGCCCCCAAGTACCATCCCATTGTGGGTTTGGGCTTCAACAGGTGAACTCGGCGGCCCAGCGTGCAGCCCACAGCCCGTGAGAAGCGGCGGGAAGTGCTGCCGGTTTGGCTCCGCACGGGACGAGGGGGGACTCGCTGTACCTCCCGTGGGCTCAAGGCCCCCTCGTTACCTGCTGTGCTGTGAGCATCATTGGGACTTCGTCAACGGAGTGACGACTCCCTGAGCCAATCGATGGGAGGTAAGCACAGCGTGAAGATTCAGTCTTACATGGTCAGAGCCCACGCTAATGGAGTTTCAGAGCTGGCAGGGTTCTCGGGGGCCGTTTCAGGCACCAGCACGGCCTCGCACACTCCAGGGGCCGAAGGAGCCAAGGTGAGCTGAAGGACCGGCTGAGTTACAGCCCTGCGAGAACGGCTCCGTGCCTGGTGGGCCCTCCGTCCGTGTTCTCTCCTGCCGCCCACCCCAGTGGGACAGGGCCCTCTGTATCCATGTTGCAGAAGACGGTCCGCAGGTGGAGGCGTCGAACGCCGGGCCTGGGACCCCCAAAGGGGTGAAGGGAGGAGCAGGGACTGACGGTGGTCTTCCACTGACCTTCCATCAGCCCCCCCCTTCTCCCCTCCGAGAAAGCTGATCCTTCCAAGCTCGGGCAGGACAGGCAGCAAGGATGACATCGCCAAAGGCAAGCGGAGGGAAGCTGCCCAGTCTTGGGGGAGATTTCAGGGGAAAGGACGTTCAGCCATGTTCCCAGGGGGGACCAGATGCCCTCGAAATCCCTTCCAACTCTGGGATTCTGAAACACGCCCCGTGGGAGAGACCAAACGTAGATGGCAAAATTTTTCCACGACTGGGTGAGGAGATTCCCACTGGGCTCTTCAAGGGCCCACAAAAGGGATGGAGCCAACATCCAAGGGCCCAAGGAGCTGAATTCTTCCAGGAAGAGGGGTTACTCGAGGCCACGGTGGACAGGGTGCCCGGAGACCCCTCGGAGAAGCAGCAGTAACCAAGTGACACGTGAAAGGAAGTGGCATTGAGAGTTTCCTGCACACACACCTGGGGAGGTTCGAGTCTGAGCTTGTGGGTGATGATTTTTCTAGTATGGCGAGAACAGAAAAGAACAAAACAGCTGGCTCTGCAATAGAAAACCGCCTCATGGGAGTTCGGTGACCCCGGAGACGAAACAGCCGACGTGGACTGGCGGCTTCGGTGTAGGAACCTCGTCCCATCTTTCCCGCCGGCGGACCCGCTGAGGCCCAGTTCTGCCCAAGGACTTGGGTTCAGCCTCCTCCCCGCGCTGTTTGCTTATTTATCTCCGCCTTGAAACCGCGGTCCTGAACAGCACAGGCCCTTCGCTGCTGACTCAGTTGCTGGAGCCAAAATTCATAAAATCCTATTTCGGAGAGGTCCAATGATTTTATTTTCTGATCATAAATATGAACTTTAATTAGCAGCTTGCTAATTAGCAGTTGCCGTGGAAACAGAGAGGGGAAGAGAGCATATCCCGTGTAAAACAGAGCCGGCCTCCCGTTAACTCTCGCCTCTCCCTCTGCCCCTCACCCCCTGCAAGTCCTGGAGAGCAGAGAGGTCGTCTCAGCCAGAAAGGACGGGGGCCAGGAGCTCACTCAGGCAGAGAACTGGATGTGGCCGTGGGCTCAGATGTCTCCTCTTTGGGTTGGTGAGAAGTTCCCGGGCACGCTGGCCTGGTCAGAGGCCCGGCTCTGTCTGCCCGGCAGAACGAAGGGGCTGGGAAGAAAGTGGAGTCTTTGCCAAGAAGCTGAAGGAAAAGCCACTAGAGCTTCGAAAGAGCTCAGTGACTCTCCTTGATGCTGAACACTGGTGGGTGAGTGACTTCATGGTGCCCACACTTTACAAAACACGCCAGACCCGACACCCACCCCGTTCCTCCAACTGCCCCTCCTCGGTTCCCCTATAAATAACCCATAAAAACCCCATAAATAACGTATAAACAGTTTATCTGTAAAACGGGAATAATAATGCCCGTAGCTGGCAGAATTTTAGTGATGATTAAACACGTTTCTAAAGCAACTGCCTGGAATATAATAGATACTCAATTAATGGGAGCTTTCATCATTATGAACCGTGTACGAGTTCATTAGTTAAACCCAAAGTCGAGAACTTACTAACATCTGACGTCCTATTAAGAGGAAATGGACTATTGCAAGCATTATCCAAGAAGCTGAGGTTAAAACGTGATTGTTAATTTCCTAAACATGATGGGGAAAAAACCCAGTCCGTATGGTTGGTGGTGAAATGATGCTAACATCAACAAGAGTGTGTTCTGCATCACAGTGTCTAAAATCCAAGCATGTGTGGATGGTGTGACACGTGTCCTTTACGGGACACGGGAGCAGGTGCACGGACTACCAAACACGAGCACCTGTTGAATGTGAGAAAGGGCCACACCCTCTCCTAATGGCGTCTGCAGCATCAAACTTTAGACCTCCTCTGTACTCAAGGCACATGAGACTACACTCTAGAAGAAAGTTCATGGCAGAAGGTAAGAGAGTTTGAGCGTTGTTTTCTTGCTTACTTTTTCTTTCTTTTTTTTTTTAAATGGAAGATTATTGCCGTTCTGCTGGCATTTGGGTTCCTGAACAAGTAAGAAGAGCACATGTTTTGGCTCCTTGTGGCTCTATGGGGAGTTCTCCTAGGGTCACAGCTGAGATTTCCGGGATGCATGATGCTCCTCCCATATAACTGTCAGCCCCAGCAGGTGCAGGCAATTTCAAGGGTGAAATGTTACAGATAAAGTAAGTTTGTGTAAATCCAACCCTCCTCTCTCCACTTAACTGGGTTCAGCACCGGGGTCTACCCTGTGCCACAAGCATCAGCTGGTTCCTCAGGGCGGAGCTGTCCTGGGTGAGCCCTGGCTCACAGACTCAAAGTGCTCACTGACGGGAGTGCTGTCTGCGGGCCCACAGCCTCAGCACCACCTGGAGCTTGTTGGACCTGCAGTATTCCAGGCCTCACCTTGGACCTTTCTCAGTCAGAGCGTGCATTTTAACAAGCTCTCCCGGTGGTTGACCACACACGCAGAACCACTGCTCTCATTCCTCACTGTTGGCAGAGACATCGGGTGTTGACTTAGATGCTCACCCCCTTCTAAGCTCCTAGAACCTTCTAGACACATGCTGGTCTCTCCTGGCTCACACCCTGCCTGGTCTTTGATGGTGTTTCCCATTTTGGCTCTACACACTTGGGGGTAACCGGGCCCCAAGTTGGACCAGGTCTTCATGCTTCATCCCGCAGTGCCCCCTCACTTTGTTTTGGCCTTGCTAGTGGGCCCCAGATCCCTGGACACACTGACACTTCAATGGTACGTTAACTCCACTCCTGACTGACAGCTCCACCTGGGGCAGGCTTGAGGGCTCTGCTGCCCATCACCTAGCTCTGCTTTCAACAGTCATTTTCCAATCTCTTAAATGGGCTAAGGAAGAACACTGTTTACTTGCAGCTAGCCCTTTTGTAAAGTGAAGTCTTCTGCAAAGTAAGAATTATGCCCCACAATTATTTCTTCTAAAAATCTAATATTTCACGCAACGAGACCTACTTCATTGCCAATCTTTTATGAGAGCCTCTTATCTGGCCTGGTGAATTCAGATCAGTTGTGAGGTGGTGGAAAGTAACATGTTATGAACAACAGTGAAAACACTGAACAATTATAAAATGGAACAACATATTTGAAACAACTGCTTGTAGACACTGAACAACAGGGGGCTCAGGATAACCCTGATGGAAGGTAAATTGATGACGTAAGCCTCGTGATCACTGGCTTCCTGCCTGGATACACTTTACATACCACGGGGCAGGGGGGCGGAGCCCAAACTGAGGTGACAGTCCAGAATACAGGGCTGCTGAGGTCTGCAATTTGGGAGGAGGGGTACCAAGAGGAGGGAGGTACACGGAGAAATAGTGTTTGGCTAAATACTAAACTGCACATGCGCAAGTAAGACTCCATGAGCTGAACAGAGAACAAGTACCAAGAGGCTGTGAACCGAGAGATTTCATATGACACAAGACAGACAAATGCTGGGGTTCTAATTAGCCAGATTTGGAAGACCTTACTGGGTCCCCTGAGAATTCAGAGACCTAGAAAAGTCCATGCCTGAAGAGCAGGGCTACTATAACTCCAGAATATGGACCACTCTAGATGTAACCAACAAAGTTTAAAAGTTCCAAAAGAATCAAGCCTATTCACACATAACTATTTTCCAGATCAAAACTTATCACAACTTATGGGCAACAAAATCCAGAAACTTGGCATCCACAATGACCAGAATTCAAGAAAAAATTTTTGCTATACATGCGCATAAGCCAACAAATTACAAGGAGAAAAACCAGTCAATAGAAATGGACCCAGAAATTACAGAAGTGTTGAACTTTGCATACAAAGACCTTAAAACAGCTATTATAAGTATGCCAGAGATTTAAGGGAAATATGAACGGAATAAGGAAAAAGATGTGAAACAAGAAATAACCAAATGGAAATTCTATATCTAAAAGTTAGAATATATGAGTTACAAATTCAATAGATGGGCTTAACAACCATTTGGACGTTGCAGAGGAAAAAAATCAGTGAAATTGAAAAAAGGGCAATAGAAACTACACACCTAAGGCATGGAGGGGGAAAAAAGACTAAAAAGGATGAGCAGAAAATCAGTGAATTGAGGAATAATATCAAGTGGTCTAACATTCACGTAGTTAAGAGTCCTAGAAGGAGAGGAAAAAGAGAAATCGTGGAAGAAAAATCACTTTAATTTTTTCCCCAAATTTAATGAAAAATACCGACCCACAGATCCAAGAAATTCAATGAACTCTAAGCAAAATAAACATGAGATCATACATAAGCATATCGTAAACTGGTGAAAATTAAATATAAAAAGAAAATCTTAAAAGCAGACAGAGAAAAAAGGATACATTACATACAGTGAAATAGGGATAGAAATACTGGTCACTCCTCATAATGAACAATGTCAGAAAGAAGACAATGGAAGCACATCTTTAAACTGCTGAAACAAAAGGCCAACTTGGAATTCTTTATCCAGCGAAATACCTTGCAAAAGTAAGGTGACATAAAGGCTCTTTGTTTGATAGATCAGAAGCTGAAAGAAATCCATCAGCAGCAGACCTGCAGTAGAAGGAACGTTAGATGGTATTTTTCAGACTGAAGAAATATGAAGCCAGATGGAAACCTGGATCTGCACAAAGGACTGAAGAGTGCCAAAATGGTAAATACGTGAGCAAAGATAAAATTTCTTCCATTTGCAATTTCTTAAAAACATAGTTAATGGCTTAAAGCAAAACTAACAACAATCTACTGTGCACTTTGTAACATATGTAGAAATAAAACACATGACAATCAATAACCGCACAAGGGATGAGAGAGGGTTAAGTGAACACATACTGCCGTAAGTCTTGACACTATATGCGAAGTGATGTAATATTAATACAAGGTAGGCAGTGGTAAGTTAAAGGTGCATTGTATAAGTCGTAGCACAACTGCACATGTACACAAATAAAACAAAGAAATAGGCTAACAAGTCAACAGAGGAGATAAAATGAAATGTCAAAAAAGACCTTGATTCATCCAAAGGAAGGCAGAAAAGGAGGAACAAATGAAACAAAGAATGGACGCATCAAAAAGAAAACACTTAGATGGTAAATGTAAATGGATTAAACACTTCAATTAAAAGGCAGAGATTATCAGAGTGGATTAAAACATTATTCAACTATATGCTGTTTATAAGAGACTCACTTTAAATATAAAGACACAGATAAAGTAAGACAAGGAAGCACTATTCATAAAAACTGGAATGGATACATTAATACCAGAAAAGCAGACTTCAGGAAAAAGAGTATTATCAGAGGTAAAGAGGGACATTTTATAATGATAATGGAGTCAATTCATCAAGAAAATATAACAATTCTGAATGCACCTAATTACAGAGCTTCAAAACACATAGGGCAAAAATGGATAAAATGGAAAGAATTAGATAAATCCATAATTACAGTTGTAGATTTCAACATTCTTAGTAATTGTTAGGACAGGTAGATAAAAATTAAGAATATAGAAGATTTGAACAACACTAGCAACCAACTTGAACAGTTATAAAACACTCCAGCTAACAACTGCAGGATACCGGCAGAATACATATGCTTTTCAAGTGAATATGGGACAGTCACCAAGACTTTTGGTTGGGCCATAAAATGAGTTTCAATAACTTTAAAAGGATAAAAATTGTATAAAATGTGTTCTCTGACAAAAGGGAGTTAAATCAGAAATTCATAATTAAATGTCAGTATCTGGAAAATCCTTGGATATTTGGAGATTAAATGGTACAGTCCTAAATAACCCATTGATCAAAGAAATCAAAAGGAAAATTTGAATATGTTTTGAACTGAATACAAATAAAAACAAAGTATCAAACTTTCTAGCATGCAGCTAAAGCAATGCTTTTAGGGAAATTTATAATTTTAAATGCTAATATTAGAAAAGAAGAATGATTTAAAATGAATCATCTAAGTTTCTACATTAAGAGGCCTGAAAAGCCAAAGTAAATAGAGAAAAGAGATAATAAAGATAAGAGTGGAAAACAATAAAATAGAAAATATAAGAGCAATGTGGAAAAACCAGTGAAATCAAAAGCTTTGAAAAGATCAACAGAACTGATAAACCTCTAGCTAGTCTGATTAAAAAACAGAGAAAACAAAATCACCAATATCAGAAATGAGAGATGAGCTATAACTACAGATCCACCAGGGATTGATAGGATATTATGGAAATATCTTGAAAAACCTTATGACCATAAATTCTACAACACTGACGATAAGCACAAAAATTACTCAAAAGACACAAATTCTCAAAACTGACCTAAGAAGAAACAGAAAAATCTGAGTTAGCCCTTTTTCTGTTAAAGAATTTGAAGTTATTATCAGAAACCCTTCCACAAAGAAAGCTCTAGACTCATATGGCTTCATTGGTGAATTCTATCAAACATTTAAGGAAGAAATAACACCAATTTTACATGAACTCTTACATAAAATAGAGGGAGAAGAAATACTTCCTGTCTCATTTTTTTTTTCCATCTCATTTTATGTGACCAACATTATGCTGATTCCAAAGCCAAACAAAGGCATTACAGGAAAAGAGAAGTATGACCAGTACCCCTCATAAAGATAGATGCAAAAAAATCCTTAACATAATTTCAGCACAAAATTTCAGAAGTATAGAGAAAAGATTATACATCATGACCAAGTGGGACTGATTCCAGGAATGCGAGACTGGTTCAACATTCGAAAATCAACCAATATAATTCATCATATTAAGAGAATAAAGAAGAAAACAACATATGATTACTTCAATAGATGCAGAAATCATTTGGCAAAATTCAACATCTATTCATATTTAAAAACTCTCAGCAAACTGGAATAGATTGCCCTCAACCTGATAACAACTATCCTCATACTTTGTGATGAAAGGCTAAATGCTTTTCCTCTAAGATTTGGAATGAAGCAAGGATATTCATGCTAAGCACTTATACTCAACACTGTACTAGGGTTTCTAGACAGTGCAATAAGGCAAGAAAAAGAATTAAAGGGAACAAAGATTGGAAAGCAAGACGTAAAACTGTCATTATTTGTAGACAACATGATTGTGTATAGAAAAGTAATCCAAAGGGATCTATAAAAAAAGAAACCTACTATCAGAATCGGTAATAATCAATAACTACTAATTATCATACAATAATTTAGCAAGGACACAGGATACAAGGTCAATATACAAAAATTTTTAAAAACCTAATATCAAAAAAAAATACTTAGGATTTAAGTATAATGAAAGAGGTGTAAAATATCTACCTTGAAAACTACAAAGAATTGCTAAAAAAAGTTAAAGAAGCCCTAAATCAAATGGAGGGATATATCATGTTCATGGATTGGAAGACTCCTAAATATTACTGCCAGATAGGTCCAAATTGACCTAGAAATTCAATAAATTCCAATCAAATATCAACAAGCTTTTTTAGTATAGTATAAACAAACTAATTCCAATATTTATATAGAAAGGAAAGGGACTTTGATAGCTAGAACAATTTTGAAAAAAGAATTGGAGGAGTACATATTATTTATTAATTATATATATTTATATATTATATATTGTATTATTTATATATTATAAATATTTTATAGATAAATATAAGTACCCAATTTCAAGGTTTACTGTAAAACTACAATCATCAAGACACTGTGGTTTTTGTGTAAAGATAAGTAATAAATCAATGAAACAGAAGAGTGAGTCCAGAAATAGATCTACAGCTATAGAGTCAATTAATTTTTGACAAAGTCACCAAAACAATTCAAAGGTGCCAGGAAAGTCTTTTCAATAGTTGGTGCTGTAACAACTGGATATCCATTTCATGGGAAAAAATAAACCTCAATTCCTATGTCACACGGGACACTAACATTAATTCAAAGTAGGTCACAGATTTAAACATAAAATCCAAAATTACAATGTTTCTAGAAGAAGAAAGAAGACTACTTTTACAACCTTGAGGTAGGCAAAGATCTCCTAGACAAGAGCCAGAAAGTACTAAATACAAAACTGAAAAAAAAATAAATAAATTGGGCTTCATCAAAACAAAAAAACTTAAAAAATGAAAAACTGCTCATCAAAAACACTAGTAAGAAAATGAACGGGTCAGTCATAGAAGAACTATTCACAATATAAATGTTTGATAAAGGACTTGTACCCACAACATATAAAGAACATAAATAAAAACTAAAAGCAACAAGTTAATAAAAAGAGGACAAAAGACTTGAATGAGCATTTCAGAAGGGAAGAAATACAAATGGCTAATAAGCACATGAAGAAGAGCTCAAGATCATTAGTCATCAGGGAAGTGCAAAAGAATGAGATACCCCCAAACAACCAGCGGAATGGCTAAAATTTTTAAACTGATGACATCAAACGTGGTGAGGACGTGGAGCAACCGGAACTCTCAAACACAGCTGGTGGGGCTTTAAAATAGTACAGCCAGGCTTCCCTGGTGGTGCAGTGGCTGGGGGTCCGCCTGCCGATGAAGGGGACACGGGTTCGTGCCCCGGTCCGGGAAGATCCCACATGCCGCGGAGCGGCTGGGCCCATGAGCCATGGCCGCTGAGCCTGCACGTCCGGAGCCTGTGCACCGCAACCGGAGAAGCCACAACAGTGAGAGGCCTGTGTACCACACACACACACACACAAATAATAATAAAATAAAATAGTACAGCCCCTTTAGAACATAATTTGGCAGTTCTCATAACATCAAACATACATCTGTTAAGTCTGAAGGAAAGAGGAGTGGGCTGCGCTGGGGAGAAGCTCCCATCCACAGAGAGAGGCAAAGGCTAGGGCTTTTGCTCTGGTCAGAGTTGCCTTCACCTTTTCTCTTTGAAGGAGTTAAGGCCATTTGCTTTCGCCATAGAGGAATTAAGATTTGCAGGGTGAATAATTGATCCTCAGCTGGGGAACCTCCTGCAGGTTTGGCTGCAGAGCTGGTTCTCAGTAAACCTGCCCTGACACACCCCAGCATCCCACCCCTCTTCCTTCTCCAGGCAGGAGGGCCCCCGTTCTATCTACCAAGTACTCAAGAGTCCTTATGTCTCTTTAATCTTGTCCCATCAAGACCCTCTCTCAGGAAAGGCATGGAGAGGGGACACTCAGAGCCACCAGGTGCCTTCTCCAGGTGGAGCGGGCTCACAGCCCCCCCTACCCCGGGATGCACAGATTCCTGTGCACATTAATTCACGTGAATTCCCTGCCCAGGTAACATAGTGGGCACTGGCCAGGCCCCATCCCCGCTCAGGTACGTCTGGCTCAGCAGCTGGTCATCTCTTCTATGAACACCTGTTCCGGAACCATGAAAACAGCTATGTCTGACTGAGGGTTTTCAAACATCAGGGATCTGAGTGTGTGTCTTGGTGGGGGAGGGGCAGAACTTTTCCAGAAAATGAGGGGCCTCAAAAACAACACTGTGTACACACGAGAAAACGTATGTGTAAAGGGTTGAGCTGCAATGGTGTCCACACATGAATGCCAGACAGAGCTCAGAAGTCTGCAAGATGCCCACCTTAAAAATGCTGAGTTCTCTGTTGGTAACTGTATTGGTCAGCTCACCCAGGACTGGGCAGCTTAGACAACAGATACTGATTTTCTTACAGTTCTGGAGGCTGGAAGTCCAAGGTCAAGGTGCCAGCAGGGTTGTTTTCTGGGGAGGCCTCTCTTAGCTTGCAGACGGCTGTTCCCACTGTGTCCTCACATGGCCTTTCCTCTGGGTGCATTTACCCCTGGTGTCTTTTCCTCTTCTCACAAGGATGCCAGCCCTCCTGGATCAGGGTCCCGCCATTATGACCTCATTTAACGCTAACTGCCTCCTCAAAGGCCCCGTCTCCACATACAGTCACGTTGGAGCTTAGGGCATGAATGTATGAATTTAGGGAGGGCCACAATTCAGTCCCTAAGCAGTAACTAAACATCCCTCCTCTTCCCCCAACATGACGGGATGTATGAACCAAAACAGCCTTTTTTAAACAAAGGAGACTTCACTGATGACACCCAAGTGAACAGGGTCCTTTAAGACAGTCTTTCCAACAACGCTGCAACTGCTCAACAAATTTGATGGAAACTCCTTTGAAACGCTCTCAGTGAGAAAGCTACAGTGAGAGAGCTACAGAGAGCTACAAGCTACAGTCCCAAAGCTTGAAAAACAATTGCAAAAGGAGAGGACTCCAATCATTTTGTGTGTGTGACATCATCCCTGGAAAAGGTATAGAGCCCACACAGCAGCCGTGCCAAAGTATTTTAGCCATGCCTCTGCTGTGTCCACTTGGCAGGCTCCTACACACCCGTCAGGGCCCAGAGCCACCACTGCCTGAACACCGCCCCACCCCCACCCCGCAGCAGCAGTGTGGCTCCCTGCCTCGTGTCTCCCAAAACCCGACTTTCAGAACAGCGTTTGTCACATCGGGTTGTACTCTGCCCACGTGCCTTCTCCGTTCAAGGATCTGCCCTTGAGGCAGGAGACCCTTCTTTTCACCAGTGGAACCAAGGCCTTCATCGATCAGCTGCCTTCCCTTCCCCGTCCCACTTCCCTGCTCTGTGATCCCAGTTCAAGAGAGCAAATCCTTGTCTCATAGACCACTTTGAAGGAACCCAGATGACGTCTGGAACGGAAGACAGAGCTGTGGGCAGGTGAAGCTGAGCTCAAATCCCAGCTCCAACAAAGGCTCATTGGATTCAAACTGAACAACACACAAAAAGCCCCACCCCCAAACCTTAAACCAGGCAGATGGACACGCACCATTTCTCAGGGAGAACAAAGTCGGGGAGCCCAGAAGCTCCCTGCAGCCCAACCCGCGTGGGACGGAGGAGCGAGGCCCTGGGCTGGTGTAGGCGGGCAGAACTGGCCGAAGCTTGATGCCACGCCTTACTGGGGGCTTGTGTCAACTCAGTCAGTCCTGAGCCCAGCAGGCCCCTGGCAGGGAAGGCGGCTGCCGCCGCCTCCCTGTGCTGTGACAAACAAGCTTCCCAGAGCGGAGACCTCCCCCGTGGCCGCTCCTGGGGGCTCTGTCTAGGAACAGGATATGGTCTAGGCCCTGGGCTCTGAGCTCACACTGTAAAGGGAACAGATGGAGTTATTTTTGTTTCCGTGCAAAATCAAGCTGACAGGGTCTACTTTTCCCCAAGGAAAGGTCAGGAGGGAAGCTGGAACTTGGAACTGTAGAAAGAGCTCCGTGCTGGATCCCAGTTCTATTAACGGCTACTTGTGGCAGTTTTAAAATATGACCCCCAATTCTCTGCCGTTCTTCCCATCAACAGGTGGGGCCTACTTCTCCTCCCTTGGATGTGGGTTCTGCAACCCCTTGATCCATACAAAAACGTGGAGTGACGCACAGCCAGGGCCCGGACCCAGGCAGTAATAAACTGGCAGCTCCCACGGCCTGTGTCTTGGGACACCCACTCTGAACACCCAGCCCCCATGCTATGAGGGGGCTGAAGCAGCCGGGGAGAGGTCCCCGTGGAGAGGAAGGGAGGTTCCCAGCCCTCAGACCCAGCTCCCAGCCCACGGCCATGGAGCGCGCTATCTTGGTTCCCCAAACTTTTGGCACATGGAGCAGACACGCTTTTCCAGCCAAGTTCAGCCCACGATGCAGATTCGTGAGCGAAATAAATTATCACTGTGGTTTCAAGTCATTCAGTTTTGGAGTGGTTTTTATGCAACACCACTTAACCAGAACACCAACGCTGTGGCCTCGGACAGATGCTTCACTTCTCCAGACCTCAGAGTCCTCAACGGTAAAGAGGGGAGGATTCAAAGCCTTCCAGCGTACCTTTCAGCTCAGTCAATGCATTCTCTGAATGTGAGTAAGCTTTTTCCTGGTTTTATCATAAAACAGAACACCCTTTCTCCAGTTCACTAAAAAATTCCTTATATGTACAAGAACACTTGTGTCGGTGCTTCTCAAACATTAAGGTCTAATTGTCTCGCCCAGGGATCTTGTCGGATGCAGACTCTAATACAGGAGGCCAGAGGTGGGGCCTGGGAATCTGCATTTTAATGCAATGCTGGACCACTGATAGCATCTTGAGTTGGCAAGGCCTTTGTCTCTTTGTCACCAACAGCAGTCGTCAGACATGGCACTAAACACATAAAGGCCAGGTCTCATTTAATACCTATGACAGTGCTGTGAGGAAGGTTCTAGAACCATTTGCACTCGACAGACTGGAGACCCAACGTCTGGAGAGGTCAGGTGACTTGTCCGAGGTCACAGTTAGTGAGCAGTGTGGCCACGGTCTGAATCTAGGTCAGCTCACAGACGCACATTCCCCCGGCCGCCCTCTTCTAAACACCAGGTGACACGAGATTAACCATTTTGGGGGGTTTCATCTCCCCTCTTCGTGCCTGCAGCTAGCCAGCTGGGATGAAAATCTATCACGGAAGGACAGAAGTGGGGACACATCAAGAATAACAAAACAGAGTTAACAAAGATAGAGGTGACGTTTTCAGGTTTCCTATCCCCAGCTGTGATTAATTTACAGCTTTTTCCATGCTAATGTCTTCCTGCCTTCTGCTAGTAATAAATAACCAATATGCTTTAATACCTAGTTATTATTCATCCCTTTCAGATATTTGGATTTTGATTCTTCGGTGCAGTTCAATCACATTGGATTTCTTTAACCAGGACTGCTCCATTAAGAGTCCCCTCCAAGGACATCCTGGCAGGGCGGTGGCAGTAATGGATAATGGTGACAAGGGAGAGTGGGGACCCGAGACAGGAGATGTTAGTGGCCGCGAGGAAAAGAAGGGGAAACTGTACTAAAAAACACCACCAAATTACGTTTAAGTAACGTTAAGGTTATGCCGCGGACCACTGAAACCAAGAAACTCAGAGTTATGGCTGACGCGCCATTCACAATGCACCCTCCTTGCCTTTGCCGTTCCTGCAACAGAAACGTGGGACCACTTCATCACCGTCCTGAAGTGGAGGCTCCCCTCTTACACTGGAATAAGTGTAAGTGCCAACCCTGACTGTGTATCTCAGGAAGCTCCTTGGAGCTTTCTCCATCTACACTTCCTCAAAGTGTTCTTCAAGCAACAAAGGCCAAACCCTACAACCCAAGGCTGGTTAGAAGAATAATTTCCTTCTGAAGAAGTTGTCCTTTGTCCGAGGACCCCAGAACTCTCTGGCCATCTTGCCCTTTGTCAACACACAACAACTCACATTCTTTGGGGCCCACTGAGGACCAGACATGACAAGCTCCATCCTGCCCTGCGGCCACTTTTAGAATGTGAGCATCACTCCTCTGGTCCCTGGTGTGGCCACCTGGGCCCTCATGTGTCAGTCCTCTGCCTCTTCAGGCCTGCCTACTCCCTTCATTACAGAACAAGGAGCCTGTCCCTGAGGGGCAGCGCTTCTCAACTTTCTGAAATCCATTTGGTATCTGGAACCACTTCCAGAATAATGTTCTTAAATACATGAAATTACATACAGAGGGTTACAAATTAGTATATTGAAACAGAGTTATCCAATACTTTAAGAATTGTGAATTTTTAATGTGTGTGCCTCCTTATTAATGCATGAAATAATATCTAGCACTGAGACCTAACAACTGCCCCGATTCTGAAATAGGGATAGACAAACAATATGCTGAGGTGTCTGCAGAAACCGTAATGGGATATGAAAGAAAATGTCTGTGATTTCTGTTGCCGACAAAGTTAAAAGTGCCTCTGATACTATGATGGCTTGTCACCTGAATTCATAATTGAAGGAAATGGCATATTTTCGTTAGAGTTAGCGAAAATAAAGATGTAATTTCTTCCATCCAAGTTCACGGGCCTCCTGAGTTCTATCCGTGGATCCCTAGGGGGGCCTTTGAGCTCCAGGTTAAGAAACCCTGCCCCAGGGGTCCCACTCCTCCCATTCTCTTGTAAGCACTCATAGAACCACCTGTCTTCCCTGCAGGAGCCCAAAGGTCAGGAACCCCATCTGTCTTATTCGAAGCAGGCACGCGATGCCTGGCAAAGTGCCCGGCATCTTTGCAGATGCACGAGAAATACCGATGAGTAGGGACTTGGGTACAACTTTTCTTTGCATCTGTGCAGCTTCCTGGTGGCTCCATGAGAAAGGTGATGAACCCTGGGTTTTCCCATTTGCCTCTGAGGATTCATCCAATCAACACACGATTTATATATTTGTTTATTTTAATTGAGCTCTAGTTCACATGTCATAATTCACCGTTTCAAGTGGATAATTCAGTGCGTTTTAATCTATTCACAAGGCTGTGCGGACCATCACTGCTATCTGATTCCAGAACACTGTCACCACCCCCAAAGGAAACCCCACACCCATTAGTAGTCACTCCCCATTCCTTCTCTCCTCCAGCCCCTGGCAACTGCTAATCTGATTTCTGTCTCTACGGACTCCCTCTGTGGACATTTCACATCAGTGCAATCCTACAATACGTGGCCTTTGGTGTCTGGCTTCTTCGACTTAGGGTAATGTTCTCAAAGTCCATCCATACTGTAGCACACAGCAGCACCGCATCCTTGTTACGGCTGAATAGTATTCCATTGTGTGAATGGACCACACTGTGCTTGTCCGTCCATCTGCTGATGGACATTTGGATTATTAACAAACACTTATGTTGCACAACATGTACCAAATGGGAACTCAAGGCAGGCGGGGTCCCTGCCCTCGCTGGGTCAGAACAGCAGGCTCTGAGGCCAGACCCCTGGGTGGGGATCCCTCAGTTTCTTCATCTGTAAAATGGGTGGTGGTGAGGCTTGAGAAAGTGAATACATGCGAAAGACTTAGAACAGTGCTTGGCACATCGTGGGTTTGGGGGAGCAGACACAATAAATTGCGACAGTTAGTGTGATTAATGCCAGGAAAGAAACAGACAGGTGCTGACAGAGGTACTTAGATGAGGTCAGGGAGGCCGTGTCAGTCTTAATTCAAGACCCAGATGGTGAGGAGGAACCAAGTAAATGAAACATCAGGGGGCCAGAGATCCTGGCACAAAGATACAGGATAAAAGGGCCTGCAGTGGTCCAGGACAGCGTCCAATAGGGAGACGTCGGCCAGGGATGCAAGCCACAGGCGTCATCTTAAATTTTCTTATCAGCCACGTTAAAGAAAGTAAAAAAAAAAATAGGTAAAATTAATTTTAAATAACATATTGTATTTCACCTAATAGAACCAAAATAGGATCATTGGGACATGTGATCAGCATAAAAAACATTGAGGAGACCTTCTGCATCCTTTTCCTTTTTCATCCTAAGACTTTGAAACCCGGAGTGTATTCACACGTACAGCGCATCTCGGTTTGGACAGAACATATTCAGGTGCCCAACAGCCTCGCTGGGGAGCAGCCCCCGTGCTGGATGGCGCAGAGGGAGGGCCTGTCGGAGGGTGGGTGGGGCTGGAGTGCCCGGACCACACGGAGAGGAGGCGTGATGTGTCATCAAACTGGGCGGCAGGGCCAGGTCAGGGGGGCCCTGAGGGTACTGGGAAGGAACCTGGAGAAGCTATTGGAGGGTTTCGGGTCTGAGACCGACAGGATGTGGCTTGCATTTGAAACAGACTGAAGAGGCTCAGGAGAGGAACAGACTCTGGGGAGGTAAGAATGGGGGGGGGGGCGGCCTGGGAGGCAGAGGATAACAGTTACCTTGGACGTCGGACGTTGGCAGTGGAAATGGAAGGGCTGACCGTTTCCACGGAGGAGAAGGACCTTATTAAAGTACCGGATGGTGTGCGCACACAAGATGTTACTGCTGTTGCCACCCCGGAGGTTTCCTGATACTGGAGACCACATCCGTTTCACTCACCTCTGTCTCCCTAGTGCCTGGCCCAGACCTCATTAAACAGTCACCGAGTGCTGGCAGAGTCCTACCTGGTTCTGAGCCCCCAGTCATTTGGAGGCCGTATGCACAGAAGCAGATTGCACGAGCTTCCCCAGGTGGTCTGCCTAACTAATCATCACAGCCTGGCCTATTAATAATGAATCTTTGCCTGAAGGGCCTCTCACTAGCCATAATCCAGTGTCACATCAGCTCCATGACGCGTTTTTGGTAAGAACGCAAAGTCAAGAAGGGCACAGGAAAGGATGCCTCCAATCTGCCCCAGAAGGCACTGGGACCTCCTCTTCCCCACTCCCCAAATCACTTCTTCTCCACCTGGGGTCCCTGTGGGGAGAGGCCACATCCAAGGACTCCAGGTCCCAGGCCATCATGAGCTTTCTGCAGGCTACTATGGAGATGGGATGTCTGGTCCCCACGGGGACAGGACATTCACAGAGTTGCCGGGTGAATGAGTGTTATGGGTTAAGGGGCTGCGAGACCCGGGACCAGCTAGAGTGGAGATTTCAAAGCTCCAAATGGTCTGGGAAAGAAACTGCAAGAGAGGCCAAAAGAGGAGAAACAGCTGAGATCATCTGCTGGGAGCGCAGCCAGCCGAGGGCAGCATCCTTGGGCGTTTTGAGGATAACCGACGGCCAAACCCCAGCAAGCTAAAGAAATCAGACGCTGACTGTAGAGCACAACTACGGGCTGGGAGAGAGGTGAGCAGCTCCCTCCAAGTCCCAGCCTGCCACGAAGACCCCACAGGCCTTCCCACATAAGGACTCATGCCAGCTAATCTCAACTGCTGCTTCTGTAGCTGTCTACGGTGTGCTTTAACATGCCTAGTGCCATGCTAGGTCTCTTTAGGCAGGAAAATTTGACCACAGAGAGGAAAGTGAAATCTCCAGAAAGAGACCAGGAAGCTGGTGATGCTTTCGTGGGGTCACCTTCCCCTTGGGGTGTAGGGCTCAGTTTTGAGGAATTTAATACTTTCCTCTTCGTTCTGGGTCATCTGGACTCTTACGGGGCCGACTCATAAACCAGAACACGAATTTATTTTTATTATCATTATACGTGGTCATTTTCCCCTAGGGGAGCACAACGCAGTGGACTTTGGAGTGAGGCAGGCCTGGGTCTGAACCTGGCTCTGCTGCTTGTTAGCTGAGTGAGTGGGGAAAAGCGCTTCAACTCCCCAAGCCTCGAAGGTGCTGCCTGTAAAATGGGAGCGAGGACAGTGTATAAGCTTCACAGGACGGCTGCAAGGAGTGAACGGATAACGTGTAGGAAGAGCTTAGCTCAGGTCCTGCCGCGTGGAAACCCAGCAACACGTTCATTCTGTCAACACATCCTTCTGAGGACCTACTATGTGCCGGCACTTTGCTTGGCACTAAGTTTACAGTGGTGAGTAAAATAGTGTGATTCTTGCCTTCATGGAGCTTACGGTCCAGTGGTGGTGCACTAGCATGAAAGAAATAAGCCCATCTTAAGAAACTGTGATAAGAGATCAGAAGGAAGTAAACTGAATGTTATGTCAGAGAGAGGATAAAGGAGGGGGGTACCTGCCCAATGGACAAGTTCAAATGAGAGTAAAGAAAGGAAGGTTTCAGGGTCAGGACATCCCTCAAAGTGTGTTTAACCAAAAAAAAAAAAAAAAAAAAAGGCAAGGAGTCCAGTACGTGATACAGTCAAACTGATCGGAAACCTGGGTTACTGCAGGACTTTTCAAAGCCTTTGCGTGTGAGTCTCCCTAAGGGAGGCGCAGCATTCAGCCTTCCCCAAGCTGTCTGACCGTGGAACCTCTGTTTCATGAGATGATTCACAGGGCTAGTGTGGTGTGGCACACACTTTGAGAAACACCATCTCGGGACACGCATGGATCAACCTGGAGAAGCCTGATGAACTCAGGTCCTCCCCAGGCCTTCCTGCATCTGTTTGGGAAGTGGGAACTTGTCAGTAGCCTCAGGCCGTGGCCTCCCCAGGGCAGCTCAGGTACAAAGCAGGTGGCCAATTCTTACTCTTAGGTAAGAGTGCCCCTCTTCTGTTATGGCGCCGTACTGATAACAGACAGGCTCAGTGAATGACATCACCTTGCATTCAGTTACAACTTGGCTTGGTGCTTGTTGGTGAGGTGGGGGAAGGAGCCAGTCACTCCAGCAAGCCAGCTCAATTGTCCTTTCAGATGGGTGACCCCCGCTGGGGATCACCTCATTCATTTTACCTCAATTCTTGTCAGGTGGAATTTCCGAGGATGGTATTTTCTGAACCTCTTCCCAAATCGTGAGGAAGCATGTGCAATGCAGAGGCCAGGGCTTGGAGACAGACAGTCAAACAAACTCCACTATAACCAGCTGGGTAACTTACGCAAGGTATTTTCCCCATTATAAAATCGAAATCATAACATCTCCAGGACCGTGGTGTGGTGAATTACATAATTAATTAATACTAATACTCAGAAAGCGTAGGCTGCCATGGCTTCCACGTCAGAATGAGTGTGTGTGCGCAACTGTACATCCCCCCACCGCAGGAAACGACATCAGTACCCTTCCCCACGAAACGCATCCTCCACCTGGGAAGGCAAACCAATACACCAGAGCAACCCGGAGAAAGCAAGACAATTACATGCTAGTCTGCTAGGGTTAGCAACCAGTACAGTCCAATGGCAGCTTCTGACTAATTTTTCACGATAACCTTGAGGGTAAGACGATAGAATTTGGATCGACTGTTTTTCCTGATAGGTGAACTCACAAGTTGTTGAACAGCATTACTTAAAGGGTACTGACAACAGCTCTGTCTTTATAAATGTTTGTTGAATAAATAAATCAACCTTGGGCAAGGTCTCAAGCAGTGACACCAAAGAGCTCATTTCTAGCCCCACTGTGTTCAACGTTTTTGGCAATGATGGGAGTGGACACATAAAAGAGAATCTTACCAGTTCTGCAGGTCACACAGAGTTGGAAGAGATAGTTAATATGATAAATTATATAAATATGATAAATCAATATTCAAAGAGATTTGCCAGGCAGGACTATAAGGCCCAAACCACAAGATGGAATTCAACAGAAACAGATGTATAGTGCTGAATTTCGCCCCGAAAAAGTGTACAAGGACAGGATAAGGGAGATTTGCATGGCAGAGACATCTGGAAAAAAAAAGAAAAAAAGAAACAGAAAACATCCTGGGCTCTTTTGATTAACTAAGTTCAAAGTGACACAATAATGTAAAACGGGTACTTAAAAAATAATGTAAGATTGTATGACGAAGGAAAATTCTGTATATGATGGAATTTCTCCCTTTCCTCCCATCCCTAACCCAGTGGATGAGAAATTATGAAGAATCTCTTGATAACTAGAAGACTGAACGAGAAAACGTAAGTCCAAATGGCAGCAGAAAAGGTCACTTCCAAGCTTGAAAGTGCCAGATACAGCAGTGGTCCTAGGGTGACGAGTTAGAACCCAGCCCAGGGCAGGAGCGTCCAGGCTGGCTGACCCCCTGCAAACCCCTCCACTTCCCATGGCCCGGCAGCAAACCTTGGGGCCATCTTCCCGCAGGTGAGAGCTGTGACTATGGGCTTGGGGGTCAGAGAGGCAAGGCAGTATCTGGGGTAAGGGATAGGGTGTGCAGGTAAAACCCAGGAGGAACAGGCGGTCTCAGAGCCAACAAAAGGGGTTCTTGAAGCATCTTTCCCCACAACACACCTGGGATCATGTCTCACACAAAGGCTGCAGTGAACAGATGCAGCCATGGCAGACAGCTTATAGAGAACAAGTGTCCAATGTAAATATAATCCCCTCACCAAGAAACACCAGACATTCAGGGCAACACCACGACAGAGGAACAACCACGTGCAACGAACAGCCTGCCCCAGGGGAGTGGTTCACAGAGCCAGCACAGCAAAGCACTAGACCACGCACACTTAACGTCCCCAGAAAGACGCAAGCGATATGGGCTCAGCCAATGGAGATTTAAAAGAACACGAACAAAAACCAGCACGTGGACTGAATTTGCAGAATGGATACAGCCCATAACCGACTTGCTGAGCTGGAAGACTGAACTGAGGAATTCTCCCAGGATCCAGAAAAAAAAAAAAAGGCTGGACAGAATGAAAGAAAAGTCAAGAGAATGCAATCCCAGACCTTCCAACATTTCTCCTATAGGTGATTCAGAAGTGGAAAGTGAAAAGAATGGAGAAGATACACTCAAAGACGTTCTAAGAAAAAAAACTGCCAGAATTGAAAAAAGACAGAATTGAAAAAAGCTGAGAAGTGAGAAGACCACGTCCATTCACACTGATGAAGTTTCAGAACACAAGGCTCACGAGGAAAAGTCCTAAAAGCTGGAAGAGGGCTTCCCTGGTGGCGCAGTGGTTGAGAGTCCGCCTGCCGATGCAGGGGACACGGGTTCGTGCCCCGGTCCGGGAAGATCCCACATGCCGCGGAGCGGCGGGGCCCGTGAGCCGTGGCCGCTGAGCCTGCGCGTCCGGAGCCTGTGCTCCGCAACGGGAGAGGCCACAGCAGGGAGAGGCCCACGTACCACAAAAAAAAAAAAAAAAAAAAGTTATGCTGACACTATACTACAATGTACTATTAAGTGTACAATGGCATTATGTCTACAAAATGCATATACCTTAATTACAACAAAGCTGGAAGAGATATACTGCCTACAAAGAAATAGAATAAGATCGACTAATTGGCAATACCAGATACAAGAAGATAATGGGGGCATTATCCTTAAAGTTCCAAGGAAAAATGATTTTTAAACTAGAATCTATATTCAGCTAAACAATGACTCAAGTATAAGATAGGGAAAAAACATATTTTTCACATATGCAAGGACTCAAAATGTTTACCATCCACATACCTTTAATTAAACAATCACCAAATGATGCACATTAGTAAGGAGGAAAGAAATTCCAAGGGGAAAAAATAGGATACAAGAAACAATGGTGGCTGCCCAATATGATGTGAATTGTGTCCCCCAAATGTACATGCTGACAGCCAAATCCCTTGTACCTCAGGATGTAAGTGTATTTGAAGATAAGGTCTTTAAAGAGGTGATTAAGTTAAAATGAGGCCATTAGGATGGGGTCCTAATAAGGATGGCAAAAGACATTCCATCCAAATAGTAACCAGAGAGCTGGGGGGACTATACTAATATCAAACAAAATAGATTCTAAGTTAAAAATGTTACAAGAGACAAAGAAGGATTTTATATATTGATAAATGGGTCAATCAATCGATTAAATATGTTATAAACACATATGCATCTAACAACAGAGCCCCCAAAATACATGAAGCAAAAATGGACAGAATTAAGGGGAGAAGCAGTAATAGTTGGAGACTTCAGTAACCCACTTTTAATAATGAAGAGAACAACTAGACAGAGGATCAATAAGAAACAATGATGAGCAGTTGCAGGAAAAAGTAGAACAAAGAGAACTTGATTTATTCTGCAAAAGGCAAGAAGCTTTTAAAAAAACCTTTGAGAAAAAAAAATCACAAGTTAAGGAGGGACAAAGCAGATTTTTTTTTTTTTCCCGCGGTACGCGGGCCTCTCACTGTTGTGGCCTCTCCCGTTGCGGAGCACAGGCTCTGGGCGCGCAGGCTCAGCGGCCATGGCTCACGGGCCCAGCCGCTCCGCGGCATGTGGGATCTTCCCGGACCGGGGCACGAACCCGTGTCCCCTGCACCGGCAGGCGGACTCTCGACCACTGCGCCACCAGGGAAGCCCCAGCAAAGGAGATTTTATGTTACTAAGAGGAACTATCAAGTATCATGAATGTTTATGTGCCTCACAACACGGCTTTGAAGCACATAAAGCAAAACTTAGAGAAATACAAGAAGAAATTGGCAAAGACACTGTCACAGTAAGAGATTTCATGAAGCCCCTAAGAAGCGGACCAATAAGCACGGTTACAGAGGATTCAAAATAATTAGCCTGTTTGCTCCTAATGGATCTACAGAACTCTGTACCCAACAAACAGGGAAGCCAAATTCTTCTCAAATACATGTGGAAATTTTACAAAAATTCACCATGTATTAGCCACAAAAAATTCAAGCAATAATGAAAAGCAGAAATAACATGTGGTATATTCGTTGATGAAAATATAAAATTTTTTTAAAATTGCAGAAGAATACCATCTCCAATCTATACACCAAAAAAACATTAAAAACATAAATTAAAAGTTATTTTTAAAGGAACAATAAGGAGATCATAAATTGCTAGAATATAAGAGTTCAGTAAGATGGTTAAATACAAGTCAACTTGTATCTCTCCAGATATTAAAACATACTGAGAAACAACAGGCTATAGTGGTACAGAGACAGATAATTAGATCGATGAACAAAAGCCTGGTAAACAACTCTCACCTCCGTGTAGAAATTTAGTGCATGATTAGGGTAACGTTTCAAATCAACACAGAGGTAAAAGGAGTATTCAGTAACTGCTGGGATAATCTGCTAACAATTTGGAGAAAATTAAATTCCTACTTGGACCCTTTGCAGGAGTAATCTGCAGATAGATTAACGACTTAAAAATTAAGTAATGAATTCCAAAAGTTTTATAGGAAGCAAAATTTAAAATATGCTTATAACCTTGGGATAAGAAAGGCCTTCCTAAACAAGGCATAATATGCTAATGTCATTTGGGAAAAGATTGACGAATGCGAGTACATCATAATTTAACACTTCCGTGTGATGGAAAATAGTGCCACAAAGTTAAAGAGTAAGCTGTGTTCTAGGAAAACATCTGTAATATGTGAAATAAAGATTAATGTGCAGAATGACAGTAAGAAAAAGACAAGGAATATGGTAGAAAAGGAAATTAGGAAGATGAACCAGCAAGTTATAGAGTTTTATGTGATCAATAAACATGAAGCAGCAATACTTTGGCTCAGTAATAATCGAGGAAAAATTTCAAACAATAAGATTTCATTCTGCACCTGAGTTTTGTCAGCTATAAAACAGGAACAATAAAGGACCCCACCTCAAAAGACTGTCATGGGATTAAACGAGTCAATACATACAAGTAAAGCTCTTGGGGCAGTGCCTGGAACATAATCAACGATCTATAGGCATTAGCTGTGATTACCTTTAGCACACTGCAGCAACCTGGGCAGCAAAAAATTTCAATTTTGGTAAAATAAAGTTTTGGCAAGAGTGTGAGGAAAAAATGCTCTCACACTGTCTTGGTGAGAATATAAGTTGGTCCAGCCAATTTTTGTGGGCAATTTGGCAACATCCATTAAGACACACAATACACGTACCCTATACCTGGCAATTCCGTGTTGGCACCTAAGCTAGAGAAACATTCACCTCTCTGCACAGGAGGCATGTGCAGACGAGGAAGAGCAAAAACTGCAAAAATTCCTAAATGCCCATCAACAGAGGGCTGATTACATTAAACATAATGCTTTTATGCCGCAGAAGACCTTGCAGGTATCAGTAAGAATGAGGTGGCACTTACACTAGCATGGAAAGATCTATAAGACGTATTTTTTTAAAAAAATTAATTAATTTGTGGCTGTGTTGGGTCTTCGCTTCTGTGCGAGGGCTTTCCCTAGTTGCGGCGAGCGGGGGGCCACTCCTCATTGCGGTGCGTGGGCCTCTCACTATCGTGGCCTCTCCCGTTGCGGAGCACAGGATCCGGACACGCAGGCTCAGTGGCCGTGGCTCACGGGCCCAGCCGCTCCGCGGCACGTGGGATCTTCCCAGACCGGGGCACGAGCCCGTGTCCCCTGCATCGGCAGGCAGACTCTCAACCACTGTGCCACCGGGGAAGCCCAAGACGTAAATTTTAGTGAAGAAAACAAGCTGCAAAACAATAAGTATTGTATGACGCTACTTCGGAAAACAACCCACAAAACTAAAACATGTATTTCTGTAGCTACATACACGTGCCTAGAGAGAGGTCTGGAAGGTGCCACGCCAGACTGACAGCCCTCCTCAGGCTGTGTACCAGCACCGATGATATGCTAGTAAAGGAAAACCTAAGAGCTTTGTCTACATTACTTGAAAAAGTTAAAAGAATGTTTTCATGTATGAGTTTTTAGAAATAAAAATAAAATATAAAACAAACCCAAACAACAATGCAATCTTGGCTACTTCATAATAGTGGGAGTAGAGTGCCCAGGTCCTAAGAGATAAAAGCCTCACTGTGTGTTGGGAGATCAGAAAACATCTGGAGTTCTGTGTCCTGTCTGAGCATCACGCTCTATCAGAATAATTCCCGATTTGCCCAGGACGACACTGGTTTATGCCTATTGCCCTGGTGTAATTATTAATAGTGCCTCTTCTTAGTCTTAAGAGTAAGTCTGATTTAAAGAAGCTCCAAAAAAACCCCACAAAAAACAAAAAACCCAAAACAACAACAAAAAACAACCAAAACCCAAAACAAAAAACTTCGGTAGAAATCTCCCAAAACAGGAACAGGATCTAATTACTGAACAAACACTGATGAAAGAAATCAAAGAAGGCCTTAATAAAGGGGGAGATATACCATGTTCATGGATTTAAAAACTTGACATGGTCAAGATGTAAATTCTTGCCAAACTGATCTACAGGTTTAACCCAATTTCAATAAAAATCACAGCAGGACTTTTTGTAGATAAAGACAAGCTGATTTTCAAAACTTACATGGAAAGGCAAAGAAACTAGAATAATCAAAAAGATTTTGAAAACCTGATTTTGAAGCTACTATAAAGTTATAGTCATCAACAGAGTATTGGTGAAAGTATAGACACATAGATCAAAGGAACAGAAGAGAGTTCAGAAATTAAACCCACAGAAATATGGCCAAATGATTTTTGACAAAAGTTCAAAAGCTACTCAATAGAGGAAAGACAGTCTTTTCAATAAATGGTGATGGAATAACTGACAGCCCTGTGCAAAACAATTAACTTCAACAGATACCTTACCCCTTATATAAAAATTAACTCGGGCTTCCCTGGTGGCGCAGTGGTTGAGAGTCCGCCTGCCGATGCAGGGGACACAGGTTCGTGCCCCGGTCTGGGAAGATCCCACATGCCGCGAAGCGGCTGGGCCCGTGAGTCATGGCCGCTGAGCCTGTGCATCCGGAGCCTGTGCTCCGCAACGGGAGAGGCCACAACGGTGAGAGGCCCGCGTACCGCAAAAAAAAAAAAAAAAAAAAAATTAACTCAAAACTGATCACATGTTTAACTATAAAACATCCAACTATACAACTTTTAGAAGAAAACAAAAAATATTTGTGACAATGGGTTAGACAAGGAATTCTTAGACAAGACACCAAAAGCAAAGTACATGGAAGGAAAAATTGACAAATTGGACTTCTTGAAAATTAAAAAGTTTGCTCTGCAAAAGACACTATTAAAAGAATGAAAATACAAGCTACAGATTGGGAGAAAAGTTTTGCATATCACCTTTCAGACAAAGGATTTGATCCAGAACACAGAAGGAACTCTCAGAAGTTACCACTGAGAAAACAACCCAGTTTTAAAATGGTCAAAAGACTTAGACATTTTATCGAAAAGGATATATGAATGACAAATAAACACATGATAAGACATCAATACCGTTAGCTATTAGGGAAATGCAAGTTAAAACCATGATGAGATATTGATACCACGACACCCCTCTTTGCATCCTTAAAAGAAAAATCACTGACAGTACCAAGTACCTGTGAAGACGTGAAGCAAATCGAACTCTCACACGTTGCTAATGGGACTGAAAACTGGCACATACCAGCCACTCTGGAAAACTGTTCAGCAATCCCACTCTTAGATATTCACCCTAGAAAAATGAAGACTTATGTTCCCACAAAGTCCTGTACACGGATGTTTATAATAGCTCTCTATAATTACCAAAATGGAAGCTACCCCAGTATCCGCCAAACAGTGAACAAACATGGTACATCCATACCATGGATACTACTCAGCAATACAAAGGAACAAATTATTGATACACATGATAACACGGATGAATCTCAAAGGCATTATGCTGAATGAATGAAGCTAGTCTCCAAAGGCTACATACCGAATGATTCCATTTATACAATATTCTTAAAAAAGAGAAAACTATAGTGTCAGAACCCATCAGTGGTTGCCAGGGTTGCGATGAGGGAAGGGTGGATTACCAAGGAGCAGCTTCAGGGAGTTATTTGGGGTGATGGAGCTGTTCTGAATCTGAATTGTGGTGGTGTGGTCGCTTGAATCCCATATATGCGCCCAAATTCATAGAACTACACACTAAAGGGAGTCAATCCTCTATCTGTTAATTAAGACGAAAAGTGTCCTGGTTTGGACAGTAAGTTATAAGGTCACCCTAACTACCCAGGAGAAGATGGAGTTGGTGATTAATATGAAAACCCAAACAAGGACAGTGGAGGGACTTGGGATCACAGATACCAACAACGACTAACCTTGTTCTCGGGTGCTTTGTGCCAGGCGTGGCCCTGAGCCCCACAGAGCCGATGTCTTACTTAAATGTATCTGATAGATCCCGATGACACCCCCATTTCACAGAAGAGGAACCAGGGCTAAGAGAAGTTGGGAGTTTGCCCGCTGTCACAGAGCTCCTATTGGCAGAGGCCGGATTTAAACCGAACCTGTCCAGCCCCAAAGTTGAACAAACACAGCCACTGAGTCGTGCTGCTTCTCCGCCTGCCGCTGCTAGGAAACCAAAGGCTAAAATAAGAACTGATAATGTTCTACACGACTGTTGAACAGGGGAGGGAAGGAGGGAACGGAGCAGAGGGCCACCTTCCCACACCTGAATGCTTGTCACCTGCCTGGGCCCCTTCTCCTCATTCGGTGTCACCTCTCATACATCACGGGTCACTAGGTAGGGACACTGTCGGGGACCCCCTACAGTGTCTTCCTGCATCCCCTACAAGGTTGGACTGGATCAAAGTTCCTTCCAGCTCTAAGAATCCACGGTTTCTTCCTTCTTATGGAGGTGAAATTCACACAACGTAAAATTAACCACTTTCAGGGTACAATTTAGTGGCATTTCATAAATTCACAATGCTGTACAACCATTATCTCTACCTAATTCCAAACATTTCATCACCCCTAAAGGAAGCCCCAAGCCCATTCGGCAGTCAGGTCCTCCCCCCAGCCCTTGCCAGCCTCTAATCTGCTTTCTGTCTCTTTGGAGTTGTCAATTCCGGACATTTCATGAAGTGGGATCCTACAATAAGGGGCCTTTTGTGTCTGGCTTCTTTCACTGAGTGTAATGGTTTCTCCTCATTGTAGCCTGTGTCACTGCGACATCCCTTTTTACGGCTGAATAACAGCTTTACCACACTTTGTTTATCCATTGATCTGCTAATGTGTATTTAGGTTATTTCCACCTTTTGGCTTCTCCACTATTTTGTGAACAGTGTTGCTATGAACATCCGTGTGCAGGATTTGTTTGAAAACCTGTTTTTGCTTCTTCTGGGTACCTACCTAGGAGTGGAATTGCTGGGTCACATTGTAATTCTGTGTTTAACCAACTGCGGGACTTTTTCACAGCGCCTGCACCATTTTACGTTCCCACTGTGCTTTCTTTTTTAATCACAAAATGCAATGGAAATTCAGGAGGTAGGCAGCAGTGCTGAGGAAAGGCCAGAACAGGTTTCACGGGGCTTAAGTGAGACACACGACAGGTGGGCTCTGTACCGGCTGACGGCAGAGCAGGTGGTACGGGCAGGGAGCACCCTGGGGTGGAGCTGCAGGTGGGAGCAGGGGGCTGCGTCTGGGTGACTAGCTGGGCTGAGTGTATACACTGAGTCTAGAAAGCTGACCTGACTGGTGGTTTGAGGGCCCTCTAGCAGGGGTGGCCTTGGGCATGTGTCGCCAGTGCCCCTTTGCCTCTGAGTGGATAATGGGAAGTCTGCAATAAGAGGCAGACAGGCCTGGAGGGAGGGCGGTGGGCCTCGTAACGAGGTCACTCTTTTGTCCTGACCCCTCCGTGCAGAGAGGCAGGGCACCAAGAGCTGTCATCTGCTTCCAAGTGTCATGAAAGAGACGTGTCACTCGGGGACGATACCAAACTAGATTTCGCGTGCGACTGAACCAGGGAATTAGGCAGCTCCCGCTTCTTCTCTCTCTGACTTTAAAGTGAACTCCCAGAAGCTCCCACAGAGGGTCGGGCGAGCCAATTTAAAACAAATTAGCTCAGCACGATGCCCACCGAGGTGCTCCATAATACCGGGAATGGCAGCGGGGGATGAGGGGACGGCATGAACCTTAAATGCTTCTCCTGCAGCCAACCCTCCCGCTCTGCTCTGGGGACCCGAGGGCTGTAGATATGTGAGAAAGGTCTCCGCTGAGCCTAGGAGCTGCACTGTGGCCAGCTGCGGTACTTAACGTTGCACCATGATTTCTGGCGCCCAGGGAGGGTGTCTGTGTCCTGACCTCCTCTTTTTATAAGGACACCAGTCCTATTGGATTAGGACCCACCCTAGTGACCTCACTTTACATTAATCACCTCTGTAAAGATCCATCTCCACCTACAGTCAGAGGTGCTCACCGTTAGAACTTTAACATGAATTTGGGGAGGGGACACAATTCAGCCCATAGCACTCCCCCCGCTCAGGGGCCTTCGGCATGGAGTGGCTCCTAGGCCAGCTCCCTCCTCACCTGGCTGAGTCAGGTGACTCTGCGTGGGCAGCAGGTTCCACACTCTGATTCTAGAGCCCACCCAGGGAAGTAATTAAGGGCATCGAGACTCTCTTACTTAAAATACCAACATTAGGCACTGACTCACTGGCAGGCTGCATCCAGGAATCTCAAACCACTCTCATAGCACCATTAGTCAAAACTCACAGAATCTCGGTGGAACTTGAGGTGACTCATCCACCTGGCAGATGAGAAAGCAATGGTCCTGGAGAACGGAACTCTGAGAGTGCCCGTCTTCCACTTAGTAACGTTAGGGCACGTTAAGGCCTGGTTCTTAGAAACAGGTAAAACTAGGATGCGGCGTTAGAAGGATATGGAATGTCAGGAGGCCAGAGTCTTGTTTTACCTGAGGGGCCGGGGTGACCCAACTCACGTCACCTGAGACCTCTGGAAGGGTGGGCCCCTCCACCTTTGAGATCAAACAAGGCCACCGAGGGCAAGGCCAGAGCGTCTGGGGAGAAAGATCATGAGCGAATGGAGTTCGACGGCACCTTGTCTCGTGTTTCTTCCCAGCCGTCCTGGGTCCCCCTGCGGCTCCTGGATCAAGGGATGGAGTCCAGTGGGATGACATTATCACCTGAGGCCTGAGTTTGGCCAGCAAAACACTGGGAGCTTCAACTGAATCCAAGATCCCAGGAAAACAAAGTTCTGGGGCTTTTAGGACAAGCCCAGGCGTCTGACTCCAAAGCAATAAAGTGCTAGTGTAACAACCTGTAATTTACATTAAATGCGCAGGAATCTACTCTTTGCCCTCGGGGCTGTTTCTCATTCTCCAGAATGTTCTCCCAGATCCAGGCTGAGAATGTCTTAATGTCAAGGGCTGTTTCTCACCATCTCTGCCTCTCCTGGGTATACCTTGGTATCTCCTGTGAAGGTTTTACAGTACTGAGTTCAGAGCCCAGCCCCAAATAAGGATGTGATTAGCCCTGGTGTTGCCCAGGCGAGGTCAGCTCGGGAAGCTGCTCCTAACTTCCAGGTGGAGAACGTCTGCACCTAAGTTCCCGGCTTTCTCAGGGACCCAAGGTGGAGAGGGGCAGGGAGCCAGGATGGGAGGAGGTGCAGGAAGGGGGAGGGGCCCAGGTGAGACCCTCGGTGCCAACCAGTGCCTCTCAAAGTTCACTGCACGGAGGAATCACCTGGGGCTCTTTTTTAAAAAATTTATTTTATTGAAGTATAGTTGACGTGCAATGTTGTGTTAATTTCTACTGTACAGCAAAGTGCTTCAGTTATACATATATACATTCTTTTTCATATTCTTTTCCATTATGGTTTATCCCAGGAAATCGAATATAGTTCCCTCTACTATACAGTAGGACCTGTTGTTTATCCATTCTATATACAATAGTTTTTTTTAATTTGCCTTCCCAGTTATTGTTTTCTTTCTTTCATTTTTTTCTTTTTGACCGCGCCACGCAGCATGCAGGACCTTAGTTCCCCGACCAGGGATTGAACCTGCGCCCCCTGCATTGGAAGCGCGGGGTCTTAACCACCGGACCGCCAGGGAAGTCCCTCACCTGGGGCTCTTGAAATGATTCAGAAAGTCTGGGGTGGGGCCTAGGAGCCTGGATTTCTAACGAGAATCCAAGAGACATCAGAGCTGCTGGTCTAATGACTACGCTTTTGAGAAGAGAAAGGAGCACCAGAGAAGAGTTATCAGTAAATGCAGAGAAAAACATTACTTAAAATGCTTTTAGGACTTCCCTGGTGTCCAGCGGGTAAGACTCCACGCTTCCACTGCAGGGGGAGCGGGTTCCATCCCTGGTTGGGGAACTAAGATCCTGCAGGTTACGCGGCACGGCCAAAAAAAAAAAGAAAAATGTTTTAGCTGAATTTCCAGTTAAATGCATACACATTCCTCTCTGCTCTCTCCTGAAAATGTACCAGTTCAACAGTAAAGGAAGGTGTGTGTGGGTGTGGGTGTGTATGTTCACATGGTCATAGTGAATGGAGAAGACCGCAGCAGATGAGAGATGTCAGCAAAATTTTGGAAAACGGAAAGCAGAAAGGGACCACTATTTGGGGGAAGATTATGTGGTCTAAAAGCACTTCCACCATAATATATCTAAAATGCCAGATAAAATACTTTAAAATATTTATTAAAGTGCATAACTGACCGGGCAAGACACGAAGAGAAGTCCTCAGGGGCCGAAAGTGAATTGGCTGCAGAAGTCCAGAGAAGTTAGGAAGGGAACAGGTGCTCAGGCTGCCCCGAAGGCCTCTCCTAAGCCCAGGTGAACCGATCGGGGCCAGGCCGCAATGGGGAGTCAGACCAGAGACCCTGGCCTACAGCCCGGGGCCCCTCAAGGGCTGCATTCCTAGAGAAGCGATGAGTTACACAACCCACAGACGGGGAGACAGCGAGGAAACCCATCTGTCTCAGCCTTAGCTGAGTGGAGGGGAAAGTCTCCTCTCCACCGCTTTCATGGGTCTTGAGGACCTTAAATTCACTCTACTTCATGGGCCAAAAAGCACCAAACTGAGGATTTAATTTAAATCACCCTGGGCTTCCCTGGTGGCGCAGTGGTTGAGAGTCCGCCTGCCGATGCAGGGGACGCGGGTTCGTGCCCCAGTCCGGGAGGATCCCACATGCCGCGGAGCGGCTGGGCCCGTGAGCCATGGCCGCTGAGCCTGCGCGTCTGGAGCCTGTGCTCCACAATGGGAGAGGCCACAGCAGTGAGAGGCCCGCGTACCGCAAAAAAAAAAACAAAAAAAAAAAACCTAAATCACCCCATACTCTTGTGCTGCTGGAGGAAATATAAGTTAGTACGACCATTTTGGAAAACTGTGAGTATTAAAGCAGAAGTATCCTGTGGATGCCCTTAGTTCCATTCCTACTTATGAATCTGAAAGGAAGTCATGGTAGGTTCCCACAACACGTGCACAAGAGGTCTGCAGAAGCACCGTCATCATCCCACAAGTGGGAACCACTCACGTGCTCACCAGCCATAGAAGAGATCACCAGAATGGAATATGATACAACAAAGCAAAATGAACCCTGCCGCTCACGCATCAACCTGGATGATCCTCACAGACATATGCTAAGTGAAAGAGGCCAGGTACGAAAAAAGAGCACAGACTGGATGACTGTATTTACACGAAAACTGGCAAAACTATGCTCAGGACAGTGGTGACCTTTGAGGGGAAGAAGTAACTGGAAAGAGTAGGAGGGAATTCTGTAGTTCTGATCATTTTCTGTTTCTTGGTCACAAAAGCTGTTCACTAATGATTTGTATTTTTTTGTATGTATGTTATAGTTCAATAAAGTGGTCACATTAAACAAACAGTGATCCCTTCATACTACACCCAGTCATCGGCAGAACAAACCCACACCATCTTTGGGGGGAGCAAACCCTCAATCGGACTTCAAAATTTTCCTGGAGATAAAGTTTCAAAGAACATGAGCTCACGATTTTAGAGAAATCATAAAATGAAACAAAGCCCAAGAACCAATAGTTATTAGCAGGACAGCAAAGGCAGCATCAGATACACAAGGAATTCAGATATTAGAAGTTGATCAAATACAGAATTATGATATTTAGTATGTTTAAATAAATAAAAAAGAGAACCAAAATATAAAAAGTAAATAACCACTCAAAATAAACAGGCAGACCTCTAAAAGAACCAAACAGAATTAGAAATGAAAAACTATAATCATTGAAATTAAAAGCTTTATGACTAAAATGGTTAGAGATGAAATGATGTGGAATTTGGGATTTGCTTTAAAGCAATCCTGCGAGGGGAGAAGTGGTGGGGTATAAAGATATACAGGAAGGGACTTCCCTGGTGGCGCAGTGGATAAGACTCCACGCTCCCAATGTAGCAGGCCTGGGTTCGGTCCCTGGTTGGGGAACTAGATCCCTCAGGCATGCTGCAAGAGTTTGCATGCCACAACCAAGGAGCCCTGGAGCTGCAACTAAGGAGCCCGCCTGCCACAACTAAGACCTGGTGCGACCAAATAAATAAATAAATATTGAAAAAAAAAAAGATATACAGGAAGAAGGGCCATGTGTGGATAATTACTGAACTTGGACAATGGGAAAAAGGAGGGGGTTCCTTATTTGAATCTCTCTATTTTGTATGTTTGAAATTGTCCTTAGTCATGTGGTTTTTAAAGCCCTCAAAGGATGGTTAAAAACAGTAGAATAGATACACCTGAGGTGAGAATTAGTCAACAAAAAAACAGATATGGAAATATTACTCAGCCACTAAAAAAATGAAATATTGCCATTTGCAGCAACATGGATGAACATAGAGAATATTATACTTAGTGAAGTAAGTCAGACAGAGAAAGACAAATACTATATGATATCACTTATATGTGAAATCTAAAAAACAACACAAATGAATCTATACACAAAACAGAAACAAACTCACAGACATAGAAAACAAACGTACAGTTACCAAAGGGGAGAGGAAGGAGGGCAGGGACAAATTAGGAGTATGGGATTAACAGATACAAACTACTATCCAAAAATAGATAAGCAACAAGGATTTACTTTTATATGCACTGGGAAACGAAAAAACTCATATGACTTGCTTTACTGAGGTGGTCTGGAAGCGAACCTGCGAACCTGCAGTATCTCCAAGGTGTGCCTGTGCAGTTGTTTCAGTAAAAAAAAACCACGAAAGTGTAGAAAAAGTACTTGATAAAATCTGACATGCATTCCTGATAAAATATATTGGTGAACTACGAATGGAAAGGAAATAAACGTTATTACCTAATTAAATATATCCACAAAAATCCTCTAGCAAACACAATAGTTAAAGGTGAAGCTTTGAAAGCTTTTCCTTCAAGATTGAGGCCAAAGCATAGACGCTCACAATTACCGCTATTATTCAATGCTTTACTGGGGATGCCAACCAGCACAGTAAAAAAAATAAACGAAGAAAAGAAAAAGAAACAAAGGGTCTAAGAAATGGTAAAAAAGAAAAAACTGTCATAATTCACCAATGATATTATCTACATAGAAAAATGAAAAAAAGTCTAGAGATTAGTTATCAGAATGTTAAAAAGAGTTTAGTATAGTTATGAATCCAAGGTTAAATATAAAAAAGATCAACTGTGTTTCTCTACATTAGTAACAACATAAATGCAAAGTTTTAAACTTTTAAAAGTTTTAAAGTTTCATATTCTTTACAATAGCAGTAAAAACCAAAAGATATTAGGAATAAGTTGAACAAAAACTAAGCAAGACCTTTATAGAGAAAATTTTAAAGCTTTACTGGAAGACATTATAGAGGATCTTTAAAAATGGGAAGACAAACCAAGTTTGCAGATGAAAAAACTTATTATCATAAAGATGCTAGTCCCCCCTAAATTGATCTACAAATTTAATACAATTGGAATCCCAACAGAGTGTTTAATAGAACGCGAGAAGCTGGATCTCAAGTACATAAGTAGAAGCAAAGGACCAAAAGAGTCAAGACACATCTGACAAAGAACACGGTCAGCAGACTGGTAGAGCTAATGTAAAGCAGTAAGTGGTGCGGACGGTAGCTGTTCCTGAAATTCCATTCTCTTTTTCTCTGGGTGCATGGACTGAATTCTTCTCAATGCAATGTGAACAAAAGTACTGTGCTTTGCTTCTGGGCCAGGTCCATACTAAACCTCCCATATGTGCACCTTTCTGCCCTATTCTTTCTGCTGCCTGGATGCAAACAGCACTGTAGCCTAGGCATGGTGGGGCACGTGATGGAAGGAGCCTGGGTGCCTGAAGCACTGCATGGAGGAGAGCTATCCTGCTGACCTGAAAGCCACCCTGATTTTACATAAGAAAAAATATATATACCTCTTGCTCTTTAAGACCTTGATACTTGGGGGGGTCTATTTGTTACGCAGTGTAGCTGACCCTAACTAATATCTTACAGTAATGAAGACAGCTTGGTATTGACCTCTGGTTTCAGCTACAACATGTAAAGAGCTTGAAAGTTATCATTGTCATCCTTACAAGAAAAAGCTGGACAAACTGAAAACCAACAATTTTCTTGGACCCACCAGAGAACTAAGGCCACAGGACAAATGGCACCCTGAAAGCCCGAGAGATGGGGACATCTAGAGGGATACAGCAAACGAGATCTACTTATAGGGAGAAGAATTTGCTGGAGCCATAAACAGGAAGGAACACTTAAATGGTGATTTTGATGAATTGCTGGAGGCTGAGTGAGGACCAGCGTGAAAGTGAAAAGCTGGAGGGGACATAGGCTTAGGGGGTCACCACACTCTTTTGGGTTTACCCCCAGGAACCCCTCCAGGTTTTCATGGCGAGGATCCCAGAAAGACCCCCTGGTGTCTCTGGCAGAGGGAGGGGAAGACAAACCACTGTGAAGTAGACCCAGAGCCTTAGTCAGAACAAAGGCCTTTTCTCCAGGGGAGAGGACTTGGCCAGATGCAATTCAGAAGCCTTATCCCACCCAGGTGAAGAAGTTCCTCCATTCTCCGGACCCCTCCAGCCTTCCTGTCTCACCAAAGTGGGAGGAGAGACCATAGTCAACAGGACCAGGCTTCGAGGAGACAGGCTGGGAATGCTGCGCCTGGGGAGGGAGTGGGGGGCAGGGGCAGAGGGGAAAACTACGTCACCGGAGAAGCCCTCGTGAACGCCTCAGCCCCGAAACACAGCCCACGAAAGGACTGAAATTTCGTCGTAGATTATAGACCATTCCCCTCCCCCCACAGCAACGGGGCTCCAGTACCACGGTGGTTACAGCCACAAGAGCTGAAAAAACCAGACTCTCTTTAAGGAGGAGAACAGAGGGACGCCCAGGGTCAAGAAGGGAGACACAAGCAGGGGTACTCGAGGAGCTGAAGCTTCTGGCACCTACAGCTGCAAAAAATACCGAACGGAGCCCAAAGCCTGGCCTGATTAACAGATACCCTCACACTTAAAGCCCTAATGCCCTCTTTGCCTCAGTTCCTATTACCCAACACAGCATGTATGTCTCTCAATAAGAAAGCACAAGGTATGCCAAAAGGCAAGAGAAAATAACATTTTCAAGTGACAGCCAAGAAAAAAATACATTTTGAAGTAACAAAGCAATGATCAGAACCAGACTCAGATATGACACAAATACTGGAATTACTCTAGACAGAGAATTTCAAATAACTGTGATTAATAGGTTGAGGGCGCTAATGGAAAAACTGGACACCATGCAGAAGGGGAACGTAAGCAGAGAGAAGGAAGCTCTTAGGGAGAATCAAAAACACAGTGTCAGAAATAAAGTGTCTCTGACAGGCTCGTCGGTAGACTGGATGTGGCCAAGGAAAAAAATCAGCGAGCTTGACTATAGGTCAATACAACTTGCAAACTGAAATGTAAAGAGAAAACAGAATGAAAAGAAAACAGGGCAGAATAAGCAAGAGTTATTGGATGATGTCAAAAGTGTAGTATAATGTGATGAGCAGAGGGAGAAGCAAAAGAGAGAAAGCAAGACAAACAGCTGAATTACTAATGGCCAAGAACACTACTAATAGTTGAATTAATACTGGATCTGTAACCAAACCACACAGATGCAGGCAGTTCAGAGAATACCAAGCAGGGTAAATAACAAGAAAAACACACCTGGGCACATTAGATCCAAATTGCAGAAATGCAAAGATGAACAGAAAATCCTGAAAGAAGCCAGAGAGGGGAAAAACACCTTTCCTATGAAGAGATAAGGATAAGGATCACAGTGGACCCCTTATCAGAAACAACGCAAGTAAGAAGGGAGTGGAGTGAAATACTGCAAGTATTAAGAGAGAAAAGGCTACCAGCTCAGAAGTCAATTTCCAGCGAAATCGTCCTCAAACGTGCAGGAGAAATGAAGACTTTCTCAGATAAACAAAAATGGAAGAAATTTATGGCCAACAGGCTTGCCCTGCGAGACATGTTAAAAGAGGATCTGCGGGCAGAAGAAAAACAACATAAAAAAAAAAAAACCCAAAACATAAAGAAAGGAAGGGCATTGGTGCAGGAATAAATAAAAGTCAAATAAGATCTTTTCTTTTCTTTTTTTGGCCCTGCCCATTGGCTTGCAGGATCTTAGTTCCCTGACCAGGGATGGAACCCTGGCCACGGCAGTGAAAGCATCGAGTCCTAACCACTGGACCGCCAGGGATTTCCTTATTCTTAATTGATCTACAAGATTACTGTTTTTTATTTTTTTTTTTTTGCGGCACGTGGGCGTCTCACTGTTGTGGCCTCTCCCGTTGCGGAGCACAGGCTCCGGACGCGCAGGCTCAGCGGCCATGGCTCACGGGCCCAGCCGCTCCGCGGCATGTGGGATCTTCCCGGACCGGGGCACGAACCCGTGTCCCCTGCATCGGCGGGCGGACGCTCAACCACTGCGCCACCAGGGAAGCCCAAGATTGCTGTGTTTTAAAGTAATCACAGTAACAACGTGTCACGTAACTGATAGTGGATGGTGAGTGAAATGATGGACAACAATCTCAGAGGGTCGGGAGGGAGGAACTGCGAACACTGGGTTATAAGGCGCCTGCTCTACATGTGAAACCATCCAGTGTCATTTCAAGGTGGACGTGGATTAGTTAAAAATGTATTTTCTTAACTACAGGGCAACCACTAACAACAACTTAACAAGAAGTACAAATGATATGCTGGGAGAGGTAAAATGGGAACATGAAATGCTCATTTAAAACCTGAGAAGGCAGAAAACAAAGGGGGAAAAAGATAGCCTGGTATTTTTTTTGGCAAAAGACAAATAGATCTAAGGAACAGAATTGTGAGCTCAGATTTAGAGCCAGGGATACAATGCATGAGAAACTCGCCACCGCAGGTCAGAGGGGAAGGGATGGGGCTGGGATAGCCCTTATGGAAATAAATTTAATTTATTAACACATTTAATTGGATTTCAAACCACTCACAAAAATAATTTCCACAGACTGAAATATGAAGGCTTTTTGTTAGTATTCTTTATAATATATGTATATATTCTTTTGTTTGATTTTTTAAAAAAGAAATTTAATTTATAATGTAAAAATGTCTAATGTGAGTAGAGAAGGAGAAAACCTAAGTGCTTAATGGTAGAAGAGCTGGAAGGAACAAAAGACAATTTGCTCTGCAGAATCCCAGAAAAGCCCAGAAAATAGAGGTACCTTGGACCACAGAAGGTGGACAACCAGGGTGGGCTTAACACCAGGAGGATCGGCTGAAGATATGTAAAAGGGGGCAGTTAACGCCCCAGATTCTCTCCCCAGCTCTGGCAGAAGGAACGTTTACTCACTGGAAAACCGGACTCTGGTGTGAGGGATAAGGGGTCATCCAAAAAGTAGGTGATTAAAATGTCAGAGGAGTGGGAGGGGTGGGCTGGAGAACTGTTATTTTTTATTATAAGCCATGTGGAAGTATTTGATATTTTAAAGCAGTACATATATTACGTAAAGATAAAAATTAAACTTAAAAAAAAAAAAAAACAAACCAAAAATTATGGTCTTTCTGGACTTGGTCGTTAGGATGGCTTTCTCCATGCTGGTCCAGGGCACAGACCAGGAAGCACTGCCCCAGGAGCCCAAGCCTCCCCAACGGCAAATCTTGTCCTTCAGCTTTGCAGGACATCAGCGGGGCCAGGTCTCCAGGAGAGGAAGTGGTCCAGGGAATAGAGGGTGCTCCTGTAATGACTTCAAAATTTCTTTCCAACTTTGTCTTTCTCTTCTCTTTCATTTTTTCCCCAAACTCAATAATCTATCATTTACCTTGCCTTGCTTCAGGCGATGTCATTAATAACAATGGAAAAAGCATTTTTTTGCTTGTCACCTTTCTTCAAAAGAACTCAGATTGTCTCTAAACTTTAAAGTGCATACAAAGTACCTAGGAATTTTGTTAAAATGCAGATTCTAATTCAGCTGGCCTGGGGTGGGGCCCGAGAGTCTGCATTTCTAACCAGCTCTCAGGTGAGGCCGATGCTGCTGGTCCATGGACCACACTCTGAGAAGCAGAAGGACATAAAGCAACTTTATGGGGTGATGGACATCTTTTACATCTTGCCTGTGGTTGTGGTTACATGTGTATATACTCTTATCAAAATTCACTGGACTGTGTACTTAAAATGGGTGTGTTTTATTGTACGTACGTTATCCTTTATTCAAGGAAAAATCCATTCTAGATGGATCTAAATGCGAAAGATGAAACAATAAATCTTTTAGGAGGAAACACACACTTTGGGGTAGGCATATCTTTCTTTCTTTTTTGTTTTTTTGAACCACACATATAATTTTAATTTTTAAGTAGCCACATTAAAAAATGTAATGGTGTCTTCCCTGGTGGCGCAGTAGTTGAGAGTCCGCCTGCCGATGCAGGGGACGTGGGTTCGTGCCCCGGTCCGGGAAGATCCCACATGCCGCGGAGCGGCTGGGCCCGTGAGCCATGGCCGCTGAGCCTGCGCGTCCGGAGCCTGTGCTCCGCAACGGGAGAGGCCACAACAGTGAGAGGCCTGCGTACCGCAAAAAAAAAAAAAAAAAAAAAAAAAAGTAAAAAAAAAGTAATGAAACTGGATAAACTAATAAGGCATATCTTTCTTAAACAGGACTCAAAAAAGAGTGAACCATGATGGAAAAACCCACACGAGCTGGACTACATTAAAATTAAAAACTTCTGTTATTCAGCAGACTCTAATAAGAGAGCGAAAGGGCAAGCTATAAACTGAAGGAAGATATCTGCAATACATTTATCTGACAAAGGACTCCTCATATATGAAGAACTACTCCAACTGAATAAGAAAAAGACATGACAACAGAAAAGTGGGCAGAACTCTAACAGACACTTCGCAGAGGAGGACGGCCAAAATGGCCGATCAATACATGAAAAGGCACTCGGCTCAGCCACAAGTGAAACGCAAATTAAAACTGCACAATGCTTTGTTTTGACTGCACACCCACTGGAATAGCTAAATGAAGAGACAGACAATGCTGTGTGAGAAAAGCTGTGGAGCAACTGGAATGCTCTTCCACTGCTGATGGGGTGTAGTTTGCAACAACGTTCTTGGAAAACTATTTGGTGGTATTTATTAGAGCTGAATATAAACATACACTAAGAGCCAGCAAATCCACTCTTGGGTGGAAATACAAGCCCGTGTCTCCAAAAGGTAAGTGTAAGAGTGCTCAGAGCAGCCTCATTCATAATGTCCTCAAATTGGAAACAACTCAGTTATCCATCAGTGGTAGTCTCGATAAAATGTGCAACAGTCATAAAACAGACTCTCGCTGGCAATATAAACATGAAAGAACTACTGCCACCTGCAACAATGTGGATGCATCCAGGGTAATCAGATAAAATACAGGGCGCTCAGTCAGATTTGCATCTTGAATAACCAAGCATTTTGAAGAACGTGAATGTCCCGTGCAGTATTTGGGACAGACTTATACTAAAAATTACTACGCTATGAAAAGCCATTCTTGTTTTTCATTAAAATATTATTTTTCAGCTGGTCCCATTCTGTTTCATGATCTGGGTGCTGGGGACACCGTGTGTTCACTTTGCGAAAATCCGTCGTGCTGCACACGTAGGATGTGTGCACGCCTCCTGCGTGAATGTTATGCGTCCATACGAAGTTTACTTAAAGACACAGCTCATCCTGGCCCACGTCCCATCAGAGGGGGCCCTCCGTGCCTCTTGCCCCCAGTCTCCCATCTGTTCTCTGCACCGCTGTGTGTGATCTTTCAAACCTGCACATCCATCCTGGCGCCCAGTCACGGCTCAGTCGCGCCAGTATCTGGTGCTCGCCCACAGGACAGCACCTGCCCCCTCGGCAAGGCATCCGGGGGCTCTCGGTGGCCCCTCCTCCCCCGTCCCCACATCTTCCCGTCTTTTTGCCAACACTGACACTCATCACACCTCCATGGCTGGGCACGTGCGGTTTCTCTACTTAGAGGGCCCTTCCCACGTCTCTGCCTGGCAAAAGCTTCGTTATATTTCCAAGTCTCATTTCAGCTTCTATCGGGCCTGGGGGTCTCTGTCTCCCTGGGCAGACCCGGGTGCCTCTCTCTCTCTCACACCCGTCTTCAATGCGTGCCTCCTTTATCTTGCAACTGACTGTCTCCTCACCTGAGTACAGGCTTATTGGGGTGAGGACCCCGCCCTTACATCTTTTTATCCCTGGCACCTAGCGGAGTGCCCGGGAGTGGCAGGCACTGGGTACTCGTTAAGGGATGAATAAAAGGATAATGGTAGTAATGGATGTTAACGAACGGGGATCAGGCAAGGGATGTAACAAACGGCTCATGCTAGATTATAGGTTTGTCAGGGGCCCTTCTGAACTTTCTCCAGGGCATCCTGCTAACGAGCATGGCACACCTGTATCACGAGCGCACACCTGTCCCAGCCGTGCCTCCCTGGATGTCTTGCCTGCCTCATGGCACTTGGGAGGTGGTATCTCATCTAACTTCCTGTGGGAAGGAGTGCTGTCTTATCCCCATTTCACCAATGACTTCAGAGACTTGTCCAAGGTCGCCTGCTGGGAGAGGGAGAGCTCACGCTCATTGCACCCATCAGTCTGCGGATAACACCAGGCACTGAATCACTGAAACGCCTCACGGAGCAGAAAAGGCAGAGCAGGAAGTGTCAGTGCCCACTCTGTCTCGGGCAGCTCTGTGACTCAGGTAGCCTTTCTGGTCCCTCTCAAATCAGTCTCCGCGGGTGGCCACCGCCTCTCCCGTAGAATGGCCCATGGGGAAGGGACATCACCCTAAACCCCCAAACACAGCACTCAGCTCTGTCCAGAGACCCTCAGCTGCTGCCTGCGATTTTCAGGTTTTAAGCAAAACAAAAATCTGATTCACTGTTTCCCGTCCTACAGGAAACTCAAGTCCTTTATTCTTCTAACACTTAAAAACGAAAAAAGAAAAACAAAATCAAACCTTTATGTCTTGGAAGAGTTCTCAATGCTTCTCGTTTCACACCGCGCCGAACACTGTTCACGACAAAGGCTGCATGCGGGAGGGAAGAAGGAAATGAGACGCACTCGCCAATAAGTAAGAGCCTGAGCAAAGAAACCAACTCAGAATACATCACTGGCAGTAAGAAATGCCCCAAAGCTTTGCTTACACCAAATAATGTAAGGACAGATAGCTCCCCTGGGTCTCTGGGAAAAGTTTATGCACACAGGAAGCTGCAAACAGACTCTCTTTGGGATTTTGGCAGAAAAGACGGGGCATTAACAACATTCAAGGTGAAAGAGGGGAGAATTGTAGATGGAGGGAAGGGATGCTTTTTTCATCAGGTAACAAAAATAGCTCTATGTGGGTATCTCCCCTGGATTCCCACAGGCTGCAGGGCAGGTGCCTGCTCCAGAAATTAGCCAGAGCTGTGCTCAGTAGCGCTCAGGGGAGGAGACCCACCGCTCCCAACTGCCCAACCGGAGAATTAATGTAATTCCAGACATTTGGATAATACAGATGAACCCCGGAGGGAGACAAAAATTTACTTTGGGAAGATTTTTTCCCCACCTGTTGTACAGAAGTGTCACAAGGGGGTGGGGTGATGGTGGGAGGGTAAGATGGTGCTGAGTAGCTGAAAGGCTCTGGAGAAGGCTTCCTGGTTTCACCTGCCCCGGGGGCTGTGAAAGATGCTGAAATCTTCCAAGCACAGAAAGACCACCTGCACACCCAACATCCATGCTAATCCCCTTTCTCATCATCACCAGGAAATCCAAATGGCACTGTCTTGCCCGAGGTGGGGGGCAGGGGCAAAAACGAAAGCAAAGGCTTCTTGCCCAGCCCTAGAAGATGGCTCAGAGGAAGGCATGAGTAACACAAATCATGACCAGGGAGGTCAGTTAGTAACAATGAAACCTTGCATTTATATAACGTCCTGCTATTTTCCAAGCAATTTTTCACCCACTATCTCACACGCTCCTCAGAGCAATTTTGTGTGGTAGGAAGTCAGGGATTATTTATCTCCACCTCGCTTGTGAAGAAACAAAATCTTGGGACAGTGAAGTGATTTGCTCAAGGTCGGGGCGCGAGCACAGATTTTTAAAGCTTGAAGGGTTCTTGGTGGTGAGGCGCCAGGGCAGGGGTGACTAATGGGGGGCACCCGGGCTCCAACTGTCAGTTTCACACCCACAGCAGACATGGGAAATCGATCACAGAACTCTCTTCCGCGGAGCTGGCCCTCAAGGTGACACCCATTTGCCATCCCCGGCCCCGTCTCCTGCCTCACTTCACATACGAGGAGACTGAGCCCAGAGCAGAGAAAGGACTTGGCCAAGACAGCCCAATGGGTTAGTGACCCAGAACCCGAATCTCACCCCTGCCTTCCGAGCCCCGGGTTCTCTCCAGCACGTCATGCTGTGCCCCATCTGTTAGGGGTACAAGTCCCCTGAAAGATGCACTAACGAGGCATGGGAGTGACATCCTCTGTGACGGAGCCAGAACACTTGGGTTTTCTGTGCTGAGCAAGTGGACACATCCCTATTTCTAAGAGAGGAATCACAGACCATCCCAAGGTTTCAAAGCCTGAGCACCTGGCAGGATGGAAGCGAGGACTTAGGGATGAGAAAATCAGAAGTTTGGTTTTGGATCAACTCCATGTCTAGGCAGTCAAGACCATTGGCTACTGAAGTGCACAGTTCAGGAGGGGAGGCCTGGCAGGAGGTATAAACTTGGGAGTCATGAGTAGAGAGACGGCTTTGAGGCCGTGAGACTAGATGAGACCATCCAGGAAGGAGTGCAGAGGGAGAAGAGGCCGAGGCCCTTTGACCTCAGAGGTCAGGGGACACAGAAGAATCAGAAAAGAGAGACTAGGAAGGAGTGGCTGGGAAGGCGGGAGAAACCAAGAGAGGGAACCCACGCCACATTCCGAGGAGGAGAGGTAGATAGACTGAGCTAATGCCCCCGAGGGCTAAGAGTGGACCTGGACTTGGGGACTCCGGGGGCAGAAGTCTGACTGAAGTGGGTCCAGGACAGAATGCGGGGACAGGAAATGGGGACAGACAGTGTAGACAACACTTTCAAAGAGACCGTCTGTAAAGGTGTGATGGCTGAGTTGCATCCCCCCAAATTCATATGCTGAAGCCCTAGCCCCACTACCTGTAGTTGGAGACAAAGCCTTTAAGGAGTGACTGAGTTAATGTGAGACCGTTAGGGTGAGCCCTAATCCAGGGGGGCTGGTGTCCTTGTAAGAAGAGGAGGTTGGATACACAGGGAGACACCAGGGGTGCAGGGGTGCATGCACACAGAGGGCTGACCACGTGAGGACACAGCTAGAAGGCGGCCACCTACAAGCCAAGGAGAGAAGCCTCAGGGGACACCAGCCCTGCCCACACCTTGATCTCGGGACTTCCAGCCTCCAGAACTGGGAGAATAAACTTCAATTGTTTAACCCCCCCTCCCCCCCGCCGCTCCCCGGTCTGCAGTACTCTGTTACAGCAGCCCTGACAGACTAACGGAAGAGGGGTACACAGCAAGGCAGTGACAGCTACAAGGGAATATGAAAACAAGGCAGGTTTGGGTTTTTTCTTTAAAGATGGGGGGAACTGCAGCATATTTGTACTCTGGTCGGAATGATCCTTGGAGAGAAGGAAAAAAGTTGATGATACTGGAGAAAAAGGAGACAACCGCTACAGAAGCATCTCTGCACGGACAAGGTGGTTCTGGTGCCTGCGTGGAGGCAGGACCAGGCGGGTGGAGGAGGAGGCCAGGGGCCCGGAGAGGCCGGGGGCGGCCGGTGGGTGGAAGGACGAAGGATGGTCGTCAGTTTAGGGCAGGGGAGCCTCTTGGGCCCAGGTAGACATAAATGGTTGGGTTTCAAAAGCAGATTTTTAAATCAGTTAAGAAAGATACAGCATTACACAGAATTTCTGTACAAAACTGAGGGGGCAGAAGATTGACCCATTCCTTGGGGACAGCCCTCTGCTCTGCTGTAGTCGGGTGGTCTCCCCTGCTCGGAGCAGTTATAGGAAACCACCCTCTCCTTCCTAGGGCCACTTTCCTTTACAGCCTAAAACCTCCCCAAACTCAGAACGCCTGCGTCTCCAGGGCCCCGAGAAAGAACCTCCTCTAAGAGTCCAGAAGACACGATTTTTGAGGATGGAGAACTCCCAAAGGAACTGGAAATCTCCATGCGTCTCTGCCTCCCACCCGCAAACCGGCATGGCTGTGGCCTCAGCTCCCCAGGCGCCACGGAGCTTCACAAGTTGATTTTGAAAAGCATCTGAGAACTGAAGCCAGGAGACTCGGAGAGAAGTTTAAGGTATCATTATTATTCAACCGCACACTCCCCCACACCTCCCCGAACCGGCTACACTCGAATCCCTTTTTAAAAAGGCCATTTCTTCTTAGAAAAGTTCAGTGAATGACCGAATCCTTACTCAGAGGCAGGGAACGGAGCAGGAATGTCAATAAAACGCAGTTTTACTTCGTATCAGCATTCTTCCACTGAGCTAACCATTGGCTAAACCTCCAGTAATGCTGGCACAAGGTTTCTGTTTGCCCTCAGATTAAAAAAAAGTGGGTCATCGCCACCAAGACTTCTCCGGGAGTGTTCACGGCAGCTCTCGCGATAGCCCCAAACTGCACACGCGCGCACGTGCATCAGCGATCGGGTGGATACACAGACTGTGGTAAACGCTCACAGTGCAACGCTATACAGCAAGGAACAAACGCCAGTGACTGCGACACACATGGATGAATCAAGCTGGAGACACAAGAGCGCACTCTGTGTGATGCCATTTATGTGACATTCAAGGACACGCAAAAGGGGTGGGGGGCTTAGCAACCGGGAAGGAGCATGAGACCCCTCCCCCCTCGAGGCCTGGAAAGGACCCGTGTCTCGATCTGGATGATCGGCTACGTGGGTGGGTGTGAAACCTCCCCCATCGTGCACTGCAGATTTGGGACGTATACTGTGTGTGTGCTATGCCTTAATTTAAAACAAATCCTTTTTTTTTTTTTTTTTTTTAACCAATCAGTTTTGCCTTTCCACAGGAGCACAGAGGCCCTGTGATTTCTCTTACTGGGACACAGCTGAAATCAGAAGTCACCGCAAGAGGAACTCTCTTCCTGCAACCCAGTAGGTTGGGAATCAGGACAGCTAAGTCTAAGCGGAACAGCAGTTCATGGGGACCACCCTTGCTGTTCTCTTCTGAACCTGGCTTTTCCTTCTTGTTTTCTTAACCAGAATGATAACAGTTGCTCAGGGTTAAAAAACAAACAAAAGAAAAGGACACAAAATGAATACTAGAGGAGAAGACTCAAATCAATAGAATTAGAAATGAAAAAGGAGAAGTAACAACTAAACACTGCAGAAATACAAAGGATCATGAGAGGTTACTACAAGCAGCTATGTGCCAATAAAATGGACAACCTGGAAGAAATGGACAAATTCTTAGAAATGCACAACTTTCCGAGACTGAACCAGGAAGAAATAGAAAATATGAACAGACCAATCACAAGCACTGAAATGGAAACTGTGATTAAAAATCTTCCAACAAACAAAAGCCCAGGACCAGATGGCTTTACAGGCGAATTCTACCAAACATTTAGAGAAGAGCACCCATCCTTCTCAAACTCTTCCAAAATATAGCAGAGGGAGGAACACTCCCCAACTCATTCTACGAGGCCACCATCACCCTGATACCAAAACCAGACAAGGATATGACAAAGAAAGAAAACTACAGGCCAATATCACTGATGAACATAGATGCAAAAATCCTCAACAAAATACTAGCAAACAGAATCCAACAGCACATTAAAAGGATCATCATACACCATGATCAAGTGGGGCTTATTCCAGGAATGCAAGGATTCTTCAATATACGCAAATCAATCAAGTGATACACCATATTGACAAACTGAAGGAGAAAAACCATATGGTCATCTCAACAGATGCAGAGAAAGCTTTCAACAAAATTCAACACCCACTTATGATAAAAACCCTCCAGAAAGTAGGCATAGAGGGAACTTTCCTCAACATAATAAAGGCCATATGGGACAAACCCACAGCCAACATTGTCCTCAATGGTGAAAAACTGAAACCATTTCCACTAAGATCAGGAACAAGACAAGGTTGCCCACTCTCACCACTATTATTCAACATAGTTTTGGGAGTTTTAGCCACAGCAATCAGAGAAGAAAAAGAAATAAAAGGAATCCAAATTGGGAAAGAAGTAAAGCTGTCACTGTTTGCAGATGACATGATACTATACATAGAGAATCCTAAAGATGCTACCAGAAAACTGCTAGAGCTAATCAATGAGTTTGGAAAAGTTGCAGGATACAAAATTAATGCACAGAAATCTCTTGCATTCCTATACACTAATGATGAAAAATCTGAAAGTGAAATTAAGAAAACACTCCCATTTACCACTGCAACCAAAAGAATAAAATATCTAGGAATAAACCTACCTAAGGAGACAAAAGACCTGTATGCAGAAAATTACAAGACACTGCTGAAAGAAATTAAAGATGATACAAATAGACGGAGAGATATACCATGTTCTTGGATTGGAAGAATCAACATTGTGAAAATAACTCTACTACCCAAAGCAATCTACAGATTCAATGCAACCCCTATCAAACTACCAATGGCATTTTTCACAGAACTAGAACAAAAAATGTCACAATTTATATGGAAACACAAAAGATCCCGAATAGCCAAAGCAATCTTGAGAAAGAAAAATGGAGCTGGAGGAATCAGGCTCCCTGACTTCAGACTATACTACCAAGCTACAGTAATCAAGACAGTATGGTACTGGCACAGAAACAGAAATATAGGTCAATGGAACAGGATAGAAAGCCCAGAGATAAACCCACGCACATATGGTCACCTTATCTTTGATAAAGGAGGCAAGAATATACAGTGGAGAAAAGACAGCCTCTTCAATAAGTGGTGCTGGGAAAACTGGACAGCTACAGGTAAAAGAATGAAATGAGAACACTCCCTAACACCATACACAAAAATAAATTCAAAATGGATTATAGACCTAAATGTAAGGCCAGACACTATCAAACTCTTAGAGGAAAACATAGGCAGACACTCTATGACATAAATCACAGCAAGGTCCTTTTTGACCCACCTCCTAGAGAAATGGAAGTAAAAACAAAAATAAACAAATGGGACCTAATGAAACTGCAAAGCTTTTGCACAGCAAAGGAAACCATAAACAAGACGAAAAGACAACCCTCAGAATGGGGGAAAATATTTGCAAATGAAGCGACTGACAAAGGATTAATCTCCAAAATTTACAAGCAGCTCATGCAGCTCCATATTAAAAAAACAAACAACCCAATCAAAAAATGGGCAGAAGACCTAAATAGACATTTCTCCAAAGAAGATATACAGATTGCCAACAGACACATGAAAGAATGCTCAACATCATTAATCACTAGAGAAATGCAAATCAAAACTACAATAAGATATCACCTCACACCAGTCAGAATGGCCATCCTCAAAAAATCTACAAACAATAAATGCTGGAGAGGGTGTGGAGAAAAGGGAACCCTCTTGCACTGTTGGTGGGAATGTAAATTGATATAGCCACTATGGAGAACAGTATGGACGTTCCTTAAAAAACTAAAAACAGAACTACCATATGACCCAGCAATCCCACTACTGGGCATATACCCTGAGAAAACCATAATTCAAAAAGAGTCATGTACGAAAATGTTCACTGCAGCTCTATTTACAATAGCCAGGACATGGAAGCAACCGAAGTGTCCATCAACAGATGAATGGATAAAGAAGATGTGGCGCATACATACAATGGAATATTACTCAGCCATAAAAAGGAACGAAACTGAGTTATTTGCAGTGAGGTGGATGGACCTAGAGACTGTCTTACAGAGTGAAGGAAGTCAGAAAGAGAAAGACAAATATTGTATGCTAACACATATATATGGAATCTAAACAAACAAACAAACAAAAAATGGTCATGAAGAACCTAGGGGCAAGACGGGAATAAAGACGCAGACCTCCTAGAGAGAATGGACTTGAGGACACAGGGAGGGGCAAGGGTAAGCTGGGACAAAGTGAGAGAGTGGCATGAACATATATACACTACCAAATGTAAAACTGAGAGCCAGTGGGAAGCAGCCACGTAGCACAGGGAGATCAGCTCAGTGCTTTGTGACCACCTAGAGGGGTGGGATGGGGAGGGAGACGCAAGAGGGAAGAGATATGGGGACATATGTATATGTATAACTGATTCACTTTGTTATAAAGCAGAAACTAACACACCATTGTAAAGCAATTATACTCCAATAAAGATGCTAAAAAAAAAAAAATGAATACTAGAATTTTTCCCTTCGTCCACCCAGCCACCATTCCCCAGACGTCCTACTAGAGCAGTTTCTTATACGTGCTAGTGCTTTCTTCCAGAAACTCCCTCTATGCCCCTGTCTCATTAACGGCCTCACAGAATTCCACTGGATGGATGGATCTTGCTTTTGAGGATTATTTGTGTGGTTTCAAGTTTATTCCCATTAAAAACAATGCTACAGTTATCAGCGTGCACAGAAAGATGGACAAGTCTACCTGTGAGATAATTCTTAGAAGTGGAATTCTTGGGTTGATTCACTTATGCTGGTACATATTGTCAAATCCACAGCGTATTAGACTACGTGCTTCCCGTTTCTCTCACCAATATAACGTTTTATCAAGTGTTTTGATCTTTGCCAGTCTGACAGTGGAAAAAAGGCATCTCTCTGTTGTATTACTTCGCATTCGTTCATTGTAAATTGATTGGTCTGTTCATATTCTGCTTGTTCACATCCTTTAAGCATTTTTCTCTTGGGTCGAGTTCTCTAATTCTGGAGTCCGCAAACTGCAGTGGAGGGCCCACCCCTGCACTGCCCATGCTGCCCCACTGGCCAGATCCGGCCACATGGCAAGAACAGAGCAGAGCCGTTTCCACAGGGACCTTCTGGCTCTCAGAGCCTCAGGTATTTACTATCTGGACCTTTACAGAAGAAGTGTGCCGATTCCTGCACCTCACTGATTTCTTCTGAGAGTTCTCTGTAAATTAAGGAAATAGCTCTCTCAGATAAATTCAGTTTTGCATCAAATTCATCACGCTATTCTAGCTCCTACCCCCAACTCTGTCCAAAATAACCGAGTCAGAAGTACCTTTAAAAGCAGAGCACTCTCATTTGGAAACACTTTGGTCTATGTTAATTTAGGGGTGGTGCTTTCATTTTACACACGTGGCCATTGAGGCTCAGAGCCACCGGTGACTTCCCGAGGTCACACAGCTAGTACGTGGCAGAGCCGGGGCAGACGCCCTTTCTGCCTGGCTCCAAGTCCGTAGATCTTTCCACTTGGAGGAGCCTGCCTCTCAGTGGACGGGTCCAGCACCGGGGGATGGCGCTGACTGTACAAAGCAGAGTGTGACAGGTGTTGCTGTGGTACCTGCAGGATTTGTGAGGTATGTGACCGCCACACTCGAGTATGAGGACGTAACATTCCAGAGTTGGATTTGGGGTGAGAAGGAAGGTTACACCCCTGACACAGAAACCACCCGGGGAGGATGGAGCCCTTGCTCTGGCTCACCCACTTGTGAGGAGCTGGGAGGACCAGAGGACCGTGACATAAGACATGAGCCTGGGGAGCTTGACTGCGGGACTCGACCAGCGAAGACTGAGCGCTGTTGCCAGAGGCAGGAGCGGGGACCCTTCATTACCCTGCGGCACTGGCCCATTACACCAATCTGACAGCGACCGTTATATTCTCAGAGCCCTGCACAAATCACAACCAAAAAGGTTACCCCCCTGGAAATAGTCACCCCGTTAAAACCATCAACCCACAAGCAGAAGCTGCTCAAGGAGACTTTGGGGGAAGGTGTACGAGGCGTGTTCCTTGCGTGTGAAGTGCACAAGCCGTGTTCTTCCCATGCGCCGTGGCACGGGTGACGAGGCTGGCACCTGGGAATCTGCCAATCTCATTTTCCTTTAGCAGAAAAGCGGTTTTAAGGGGCTTCCTTGATAGTCCTCTTTTCCTTTTCTTTCTGTTCCCGTATTTAAATCAATTCAAAATGCTCCAGACCTCCTGGATAATGCAGTACGTCTACAGGGTAGATTTCCTTCAATCCTCTCGGCTGCCCTGGAAGATTAGGACTGCAGAGCAGGAGACTAAGAAAGGAAGTCCACCCGGCGCGGGGTGGGGAAAGCCGCACTCCAGCCCCAGGTCCGGACCCGAGCGTCCATCCTCTTATCCTCCCCGGATCTCAGGAGTAACAGCAACGGGAAGAGTATGGCACATCTCGAGTTTTCTCATTTTATGCTTGGTGTAACTGACAAGACTGAAAAGAATCAGTATTAATATCCTGATTTCACTGGGGAGAGATGACTCCCAGAGAGCTGAAGGGATGACAGGCCGGCCCAGGTGGGCAGTCACGACGGGAAGCCATGTCTGGGCCACAGCCCGAGGCTCCTTCCCACCCCCCCCCCACCCCGCCTCAGCCTCCGACCCAGAAGGCGGACCATGGACCTCCTGAGGCCTTTCCCCCTTGATCTGACCTCTTTTAACCCAAGTTTCACAGATCTGGTCACACTCTGCATCGGGGTGGTCATCTGGGCATTCCGGCGCTCGCGGGACTTCACCATCGTCCCAATTACCAGGAGGCACTCACTGTCTCCAAGGCCAAGTGTGGGGACGAAGCAAGAGAGGACGGAAGGCAGTTTTAAACTCATGGGAGGAGCTCTGTTTATCAGCATCTGGTGTCCCTTTTCACCATAATCACCTGAGCACTGGGACTCGAGTTGGCCCTTCACGCATGAAGTGCTACAATCAGCCAACCAGGCACCGCAAGGTTTCCATTGGAAAGGTGGAGAAACGCATGTCGCAAAGTGGAGAAGTTCGTTGGGATGTTGCCCCACCAGCACAGCCTCAGCCTGGAACCTTCCACTGACTGCTGGACTCTCTGAGTCCCACCATCGCCCACACTCGCCTCCCGCCATCCTTCCTTCCCTCGATCCTTTCCTCTAGTTTGAGTCTCTGCCACCCTCTGGTCATGGCAACACGACTGTAGGGCCTGAACTATTTAGGGGAGGATGCCTGGGTCTCTCGTTCCTTCTGTGTGTCCCCGACGGTACCTGGTACAGTGTCACCCAGACAGTGCCCACTGAGTGATTCAAACAAGGGCCACCACCTTTAGAAGAAGAGTTAGGTTTACAAGTCATTTTGAAAGATCACATATGGACTTCCCTGGTGGCGCAGTGGATAAGACTCCGCCTGCCAATGCAGGGGACACAGGTTCGAGCCCTGGTCCGGGAGGATCCCACATGTCGTGGAGCAACTAAGCCCGCGCGCCACAACTACTGAGCCTGCACTCTAGAACTGCGAGCCACAACTACTGAGCCTGCGCTCTAGAGCCCGTGAGCCACAACTACTGAAGCCAGCGCGCTTAGAGTCCAGGCTCCGCAACAAGAGAAGCCACCGCAAGGAGAAGCCTGCGCACTGCAACGAAAACCCAACACAGCCAAAAATAAATAAAATTAAATCTTTAAAAAAATGAAAAATAAAAGATCACATAAAGGATTAATGGATAAACAAACTGGTCCATCCACACAATGGAATATTATTCAGCCTTAAAAAGGAAGGAAATTCTGACGCCTGCTACAACATGGGTGAACCTTGAGGAGATTATGCTCAGTGAAATAAGCCAGACACAGAAGAACAAATACTGCAGGATGCCACTTACATGGGGTCCTAGAGGAGTCAAATTCATAGAGACAGAAAGTAGAAGGGTGGTTTCTAGGGGCTGGAGAAGGGGATGGGGAGTTGTTTAATGATGACAGAGTTTCAGTTTGGGAGGATGGAAAGTTCTGGAGATGGATGGTGGTGATGGTTGTACAACAATGTGAATGTACTTAATACCCCTGAACTATACACTTAAAAGTGGTTAAGATGGTAAATTTTATGTCATGTGTGTTTTACCACAATTTAAAAAAAAAAGCACACAAAGGAACATTTGTACACAGAGTCAGGACTGTACGGGCTGGTGGGACTAACAGACTTCCTTTTTGATATGGGTGCTACTAAAATGCACAGCCATCCAAACCATTTTGCTGGGATGTGATGAGGCTGAGTCAGTCCCAGGCTCCCTTTGCCCTCTGATCAGCCCCGGCCCACAGCGGGGACCATCATTTCTTTACAGCTGCCTGGGGGTTAGAGAGAAGTGGAGACTCAGGGCAAGGACAGAAGTGGAACACTGTAGCTAAATTCCTGTCCTCGCATTAACCTACGGCTCGGGACTTCCGGCACCCAATAACCACAGAGGAGGCACCCAATAATCATCCAGTGATGGACCAACGTTTCTTTCCTTCCTTGGGAGGCTGGTAGCCTTTGACACTTTGTCAGGAGAAATTCTTTCCTACCACAAATCAAAGGTTTGGGGGCAGGCTGGGCACAGATGGGTTTGGTCCACAGGACCAGGTTTGTGAGGATGGTCCTCTGCAGACACTCTCCAGAAGCAGGCCCTGCTCCCTGCACCATAACTGTCTCCCTGGGGCCCCTCCAACTGTGCTCTGAACTCTGAAGGGACAGAGAAGCCCTCTCCCTTCCCTGTGCCGAGAATTCAGGAGACCACGGGGGGGCCCTTCCAGCCTGAGCAGTGTCCTGGGGGGGCGGGTCAGTGTCACGGGGGTGGGGACTTCAGGCACGAGGCCACTAGGACCTCATCCTGGCTTTGCGGGGAACCTGGGCCCCTCCTGGTTCCACACTCTCCCCATGGGAGGGGCTGTCCTTCCCCCTGCCCTCCCCTGCCCTCCCCTCCCCTCCCCTCCCAGGGGCTCCACCTTCTCGGGAGCCTCCGAGTCAGGCCCGGCTGTGGTCTGGAAACTTCCTGTCCTTTCAGGTCTTAGAAAAGTTATTTTCCTCCTTCTGGGGCAGGGGCACCGAGGGGCGCCCTGCCGGGCCCGCCCCCCCTTTCATCCCTTTCTTCTCTGAGGGGCTGGGGACTTTGCCAGGCGGGGCCACCCAGAGACAGACGGTCCGAGAGGAACTCGGAGGCGGGATACAGGGAGATGGAAAGTGGAGATAAAGTTTTCCAAAAGCAGGCGGGGAGAGGGAGATAGAGATGGAGCCAGAGGGGAAAGGGGGAAAGAGATGGTGAGAGAGGGATGGCGGTCCGGTAGCGCTGGACCAGAAAAGCGAGCCCCTCCTGACCCCCGCACAGCGCCGCGACTCCGCGCCGCCCGCCGAGGACCCCGGGCCCCCCGCGTCCCCCCTCCGCACGACCGCGCCGCCCCAGCGCGCCCCCCGCCGTCCCCCGTGTCCCCACCCCCGCGTCCGCCGCGCCTACCTGGGCCGCTCAGGCTCCGCGCAGGCCGCCGTCTTCCCCCCGGGGCCCCGGCCCTCGGTCCCCACCGCCCGGACCGTCCGAGGGGCGCAGCCGACCCAGGGGCTGCAGGGCCGGTAGGGGGCCGCGCGCCACACGGGCAGCAGTCCGGAGGCCAAAGGAGGCAAAAGAGAGAAAAAAGGAGAGAAAGTGTGTCACAGGCTGGAAGGGGGGAGGGGAATGCAAAACCCGACAGGAAATGAGACTAAAAAAAAAAATGCAAAAGGTTAGAAAAAGAGATAGGGAAGAGGGGGAGGGAAGGGGCGGAGCCTGGGTCCCGGCCGCGGGGAGGGCGGCGAGGAGGTGGGGCGGGAGGGCTGGGCCCGGGGCCGCGAGACCCCGGCAGGCCCGGGGAGGCCCCGCCCCGGGTCGCGTGAGGCTGGACCCCTGCCTGGGCAGCAGTCCCCAGCCGGCTCCGACACCAAGGCCAGCGAGCCCGGCTCAGAGCCCGGCGCGGCCGTGGGAAGGGACACCCCCTTGAAGGCTCTCCAGGCTCTGCGTGGGAGGGAGGTTGGAGCAGCTGCCCTCTCGGAGGAATTGGCCCCGTTTTGAAGAACTCCCAGAGGCGTCACTGCGATCTGCGGGGGAGGCTTTTCCCACAGAGAAGTGGGAAGCAAGGGATCCTGCAGCCTTGGGCACCCCCAGGGCTCTTCTCTCCCTCAGCCTCTGTTCTGGAAGCTTCCTGGGGCTTGCCTGGCGGTCAGCACACCTCCGAGGGCCGCACACACCCCTCCTGGACCCGTGATGGCGACAGAGCCTGTCACCCCACTGCCTCTGGCCCTCCGCATCCCCCTCCCCCGCGCAATGCTCTCAGACTCGGCACCTGTAGGGGAAATTGAGACTTTTGGATGTCATCGGTTTAATAATTTGGCCCCAAAGCTGCGGCCCAGGCCCCTGGGTGTGTTACTCTCTCAGGGCTGTAAGGGGGGGAAGGTCCCAAGGGTTTTTCTGAATTATGAACTTAAAAATCTGGGCCAACCAGGCACATCCAGAGAACTTTGGGTTCTGCTCATGTACCGGTTTCCCCAGCCCCTGCACCTCTCCTTCTACTCTGCCTCAGTGACCCTTGACTTATGGCCCTCCCTCACCTCTTGATTCCCCCCATTACAGCTGTAGAATATTCCCTCCTGTTTCGTGTTGTAAGTTCTTTGAGAAAAGTTCCTTGAGCTCCTGGAGGGAAAGGCGTTCAATAAATTAAGCAGCTAAGCACGAAGATCAACAAATGATGGTGCTGTGGTCCAAGCACAGGAGACTAAAATCTTGGCGGCTTTGAGGAGTGCAGGTGACGGATGCACATGGGCCAGGAACTAAAGGAGACATGAGTTTGCTTTCTGCACAGCATGTTCAAAAACTTAATCAGGAACCACAGAGAGAAAGTTCCTAAAATAAATGCCAAGGCCCACAGCATCCAGGTCCTCCATCCCCAGTGACTCGCTGGGGACCTGGGTGGAATCTCTCTTGCACTTGGTGAACCTTTAAATCAGCCCGTGTAGTTTGGAGGGGAACTCTGGTTTTCCTCATGCGGGGTACGAAGGGCAGGCAGGCCTTAAGTCAACAACAAAAACTGACAGAAATTCTGCAAAAATGCTTGATGAGTTTTCATGGAGCGAACACACCCAAGTTACCAAGACAGAGAATTTTGCACCCCAGAAGTCCCCCTTACGCACCCCTACTTGTCAGCCCCTCCCCCCACCAAGGATAAACCACTTTCTGACCTCCAGCAGCATAGGTCAGTTTTGCCAGATGTCGTGTCTCTAAAGTTCAGAAACTTTATATAAATGGAGCCATCCATAGATGCCCTTCTGGGTCTAGCTTCTTTCGTTCAATAGTATGTTTTTCAGATTTAGCCATGGGATTACATGCAGGTATGGTTTCTTGAAGACATGTTGTCTCTTTTCCTCCCCAACACCTTATTAGACTTTTTAAACATTCGGAAGAATTAGAAGGATTGTATGGTGAATACCCATATGTCCCACCACCTAATTCTACAATGAACATTTTGCTATATTTGCTTTATCACATACATACCCATCTGTCCCCTCTAGCCATCGATCCTTCTTTTTTGTTTTTTTGATGAACTTCAAAGTTGATGACATCAACATACTTCACCTTTAAATACTTTATCATGCATATCATTAACTAGAGAGATTTTTTTAGGTGAAATTTACCTACAGATTTTAATGATATCATAAAATGAGTTTTGACAAGTGTACACACCGTGTAACCCCAATCCCTGTGAAGATACAGAACTGTGTGGTCCAGTACGGCAGCCACTACCCACACTTGGCTGTTGAACATGCGGCCAGTGTGAATAAGGAACCGTATTTTAAATTCCATTTAATTTTAATTAAAATCTAAAAACTGCTACTCAATTCTGTTATTGGAAAACTTTTAAGTATGTTGGGAGCATCCTGAGTATATTAGTCTGCTTTTTCAACTGTAAATTTTATAAAAGCTAAATACAGGTGAAGTATTTTCAAGGAAAATTGAGGTGCTATAAGTGTAAAAACTGCATCAGGCTTGGAAGACATGGTATGTAAAAAGGAATGCAGGACATCTCACTCATAGTTTTGATATTGATTGCATGTTGAAATAATAATATTCCGGATATGTTGGATTCAATAAAATATATTATTAAAATGAACTTCATGTTTCTTTTTTAATGTTGCCACTAGAATATTTTACATTATACTTTTATGGGACAGTATGGATATAATGTAGAACACTACCATCACCCAGGAAGTTCCCTCCTGCCCAGGCGTGCCCTTCTAAAACCTGATTCTTCTGTGACCCCAGGGCGAAGGTGATTCGAATGTCTTTGAAGGACGATGGTTCGAGACTACGAACTAAATGCAAACGTTCACCTCCTCTTTTGGAAACCTGCTGGAATGACAGTAAAGAACAGTGGGCGATGAGTTAATCCAGGTGCTAGGAAAGTAAGCGAGTGGACAGGTGAATAGAAGGCAGATGAACAGAGGCCACAGCTCAGAACGGGCAGGGGGAAAGGCAGCAGCAAAGATGGGAATGATTCTCTCACTGGGAACCCCACAGATCTGTTGGGTTTGAGGGTAGGGCAGGGTGGCATGAGGGGCAGACACTGAATGATGGATGGATGGAATTGCTGAGTGTAGAGTTCCCTGGGCACTCCCCGCCTCTGACCTTCCACCGTGCGCCTTAAGCTTCTCCCCTAGGCGAAGCCAGAGAAGTATTTCTAAGGAAACCTGCTCTGAGGGAGGGTCAAGGGCTCTTGGAATTAGGGCAGCGGCCCAAGGAGACCCCTTCCCATGTGACATTTAGCAGAAGGGCAGCCTGCCTAGACCTCTCTCTGCCCGGGCCCCCTAGGGCAGTGCTTTCTGAACTGTCTGTAGTGAAAGACATCCTCCATCCCCCAGCCTTAAGAAAAATTCTGATCTGTTACAGACTGATACTTTTGTAAAATATAATAAAAATGAATTTAGAAAATCGATTTAAAAATAAGATGCTCAAGGTACAGGCCCGCTGATCGCGCTTGGTTATCGTGGCAACGTCAAAACGCTGTAAAGGCTTCTGGGTGCTCAGTCTTGATTTCTGTTCGCATCGCACTCGTCGAGGACTAGCGCGCAGGAGGACACGGGTCCACGGGCCAGATTTTGCGTGGTGCGGCCCTGGAGGGAAGGCAGCCTGCTGGGGCACCACATCTGCCCTGAGAGCCCAGCCAGCCTCTCTACGAGGAGGTCGGGAAACGTCAGTCACCCTGGGCCTTCGCAGAGACGGGCAGAAACCAGCAGCTTGAAAGTGAGGGATCTAGATGAACAAATAGGACAACTGTCTCCCAAGGGTGGAGAGGAAATGGGTAGCACTGGGAAGGGAACAGAGTATAATGATCCAAAACACCCTCTAATGAGTGTCCTCGGAGAGAGGCAAGCAGAAATCACACCCATAAAATAGGAACAGATTACTATGAAATGGGCTGCTTGAAGAAAGGACAGTTCACGGAAATTAAAAATACAGTTGCCGGGGCTTCCCCGGTGGCGCAGTGGTTGAGAGTCCGCCTGCCGATGCGGGGGACACAGGTTCGTGCCTCGGTCCGGGAGGATCCCGCATGCCGCGGAGCGGCTGGGCCCGTGAGCCATGGCCGCTGAGCCTGCGCGCCCAGAGCCTGTGCTCCGCAACGGGAGAGGCCACAACAGTGAGAGGCGCGCGTACCGCGGAAAAAAAAAAAAAAAAAAGTTGCCAAAAAAATAGGAAAAATAAATAAAATTTAATAGAAGGGCTGGAAGAAGATGTCTGTCGAGTGTGTCTCCTAGGCTGGAAGCCAAAACAAATGAAACCCACCAAGACGGGAAAAGTGCGAGAGAAAAGTTGAGACATAAATCATCAACACGAAAAGTTCCTTGTCCACTTAGAAAGCGTTCCAGGCAGGAAAGGAGAAACTAGAGGGAGGAGTTAATCATGAAATGATAATAATATTTACCAGAGCTGCAGTGACATGATTCTCCACAGTGAGAGGGGCCAGTGAGAAGCAATGTGATAAATAAAAAAAGACCTGCCTCTAGATACATTCTCATGAAATTTCAGGAGAGAAAAGGAGAAGACAGATAATGAGAAGATTCTGAGGCCTTGTAGCCGGGGGTGGGAAGCCCACAGATGCCGAGGCTCAAATGGGGCTCAGGGTTCTCACCAGCAACACTGGATTGTCTTCCAGCTAGGAGATAATGAAGTCATGCTTCAACGTTCTCACAAAAACTTACTTTAAATGTAGAGTCCTGTATTCAACCAAATTTTTGATCAGGTGTGAGAGCAAAATAAACACATTCTTAGACATGCAGGGGCTTTGGAAATTTATCCCCCAAGCACTTCTCCAGAAATACAATTACTTTTCTTTTTTTTTAACTTTTAAAAAAGTGTTTGTTATGGGAAATTTCAAAAATAAACAAAACTAGAGAACATAACATAATGAAGCCTCATGTACCCCTAAGTCAGTTTCAACAATTATCAACTCATTACCAATCTTGTCTATGCTCCAACACACTTCCCTCCATTTCCAGATTATCTTGAGTCACGTCCCAAATATCATATAATTTCATCTGTAAATATATAGGCATATATATGAAAAGAAAAGGATACTTGAAAAACAAAACAGTGACTTCCCTCGTGGTCCAGTGGTAAAGAATCTGCCTTACAATGCAGGGGATGCGGGTTCGATCCCTGGTCGGGGAACTAAGATCCCACATGCCGCAGGGCAACTAAGCCCGCGTGCCACAACTGCTGAGCTCGCACGCCTCAACTAGAGTGCCCACGTGCCGAGAAATACAGAGCCCACGGACTCTGGAGCCCGCGCCACAACCTGAGAAGAGAAAACGTCATAACTAGAGAGAAGCCCGCGCCACAATGAAAGATCCCACATGCCACAACAAAGATCCCATGTGCCACAACAGACCAAAACAAAATAAATAAATATTATAAAAATAAAAAAGGTTTAAAAATAAACACCCATGGAATGTATACTACCCACAGAATGTAAGAGTAATGTATACTGTGGACCCTGGGTGACTATGATCTGTTGTTGCAGGTTCATGTACCGCTCTGATGGGGAATGTTGATAAAGTGGGAGGTTGTGCATGTTGCAGGGGCAGGGGCAGGGGAGAAGATCAATTACTTGAGAAGGTACTACAATGAAATGAAAAAGAAATCTAGGGAAGAGAAAGACATGGGATCCAGGAAAGAGTAAAATAAATCCATGAAAATAATAAAAAGGAATAGCAACTATGCAGGAGGCCTAAAAAAAAAAGTCAGGATGTATCTGAGCTTTCAGTCAGATCCTCGCCACCCGAAGAACTGGAAAGCACTGTGAAGTTACTGGATTGGACAAAGTTTGACGTCAGATGGATCTGAAAGGCGTATTTGGTGAAAAATGGTCATTTCTAAGGGATTGAACTAGGAAGGAGCGAGGCGGGTCAAAGGGTCTTCACCGGATGTCCTTCTATACCAGAAACTGTGTATTTCCATACTGTGTAATTCTTTTGTAATAAAAATAAATCACGTCTACAAGAAACGGGTGGGAGAACCCAGGAGGGAACCGATCGGTTTAGTTCCCATGTCTCCCTGCGTTCAAGTTATGATCTGAGCCCCTGCTGGGGTCGCAGGGTCGCTCACACCACCGGATGTATGTTCAGAGAAAACCTCTATTGTATCTGGAAGTTATCTTGTCTTCCTTCTGGGTCCCCCTCCACGTTAGTAGGAGAAATAAAACTTGTAGCTCTATCTGCCTTAAAATATAGCCCAATCCAGTAACTTAACAGTCCTTTTAGGTTTTCTGGAATAAAAATGTTTAGTCTCTCCTACGGCTGCCCCTCCCTCTGTGCTCCCCACAAGATGCACCCGAGTGTGAGGGAGGAAAGTGGCTTGGAGGGCCTGAGGACCACGAGGAAGACGTCTCTTTCATGCCTGGTTGCCCCTCACCCTGCGGGAATTCAGGGCTGACCTCCAGCTCCAGGAGGGTCCTGGTCTGCTTCCCTCTTGACTTGGGTGAGCATCTGCCGTGGTCTTACCCAGCCCGAAGGCCCCCTGCAGCCTCTGCTCCGGGGTCTCTTCGAGTGCTGTAGCAGGCTCTCACTCGCCATCCGTGCCACCTGTCACGGGGGAGCTTGGGACGAGCTTGGGAAAGCCCAGGCTTCAGGTCTCTCTGCGCAGGACAGGCTGCGGCAATCAGGTTTCGCAAGGCGCAGACCCACAGCCACGCCTGAGAGAGGTCCTTTCAGTATCCTCTCTCTGTCCCCTTTGTGCAACTATTGGGACAGCTCCGGGAGACCCCACTTTCCCAAACGTGGGGCGGGGGGGCTGAAGGGGAAGGTGATGCCAGCTGGAGTCTAGCCTGATCCCTCTGCAAGCACTAGAGCTTGGGGTTGGTTAACCACTGCCTGAGGGCTTCCAGGGGGAGGTGTGAGTAACAGGGCTTCTCTCAAGAGGGGGTCACCTTGAACCAGCCTCTCAGAAACGGAAAGGACAGAACAGCAGGGAGTCGTGTCACAGCTGCCTAATTGGAGGCAGGTCATGAAATTAGTTCCGTTCCTGGAATTGTCAGCTCTGTCTGCTGCGCCCCCCTTTCTCACTCTTGGTCCCCTGTAGGTCTCAATATGTCTGCCAAACGCTCCCCATCTTCGGTTTTCCTCCCCGCTGAAAAATTTCAGCTGTACACCGCAGCTGCAGAGTTTTCTGAGCCCCAACAGGAGATCAGAAACGGGAAAAATGAGAGATGGGTTTTACCCGGAGCCAAATCTTAGCTGCGGTCACAATGCTGTGTTTTGAGTTGTTTCTGTGTTGCCTTGAAAGCAAAATGGAATGAGACCAGGAACCCAGGGCAGGACGGGGTTCTGTGCTCCCCTCTCTTAAATGACCCCTCCTTTGCTGGTACTACCTCTCCGGCCACCCCTCCCCTCCAGAGAGCACTGTCCTCCTGCGAAGGCTACCTTCACCGCCCAGAAAATCCTTCCTTATCAGGCGAACAGTCACACGCTTGGGACAGCAAAAAGGTATCTCACAAACTGTTAATCTGAGAATATATTGCTTTTTTCCCCGATGCCACCCCTTACTGCCATTCTATGTATTAATACCACACCCCCCCACCCCGCAACCCACCCCTACCGCAAAGTAGCATCGAGAGCAAAGCAGAGCCTACCAGGCCTTTAATTATGTTTTACATACTTTGTACTTTGTTCTTATTGCTTTTGCTGCCCCTTCAAGCTCATTCCTCTTAGTTTCAGATTTTTTTAATGCCATCTCCCTACAGAGAGCTGATTCCAGAAAGGCATCAGTGTATCCATTATCCAACACAAATAAAAGACAACCCACCGAAAGGTCCACCTTTTGGTGAACACCCTAAATGACCCTTGACTTGTTTTTTCTTAAATTCTTTTTTTGTTGGATGTCCCTTCATGTGAGTTTTATTTTTTAAGAACAAAAGAGCAGCAAATAACGGTTAACAGCAAAGATTATAGTTCTTTCTAAATTGAGGATCATATTTATTTATTTTTCTTCTTTTAAGCATGGCTTAAATCCAGGAGGAAAATGTCCCCATCTGTAGGCTGGTAATGTACATTCAGTAGTGTTCAATTGCTTGAGTTAATGAAATATGATGAAAGCCATCTAAATATCTCATGGGGGAAAGATACCTTGAATTTCACTCTGAAAAGAGTACTGGTGGGGAGACATTTCTGCATGAAACGTGCAAAATGATGGTGGGCCCATTGTTGCGATGAGCTTAGGGCTTTTTGGTCTAAGCCCAGGAGGGCGGGTTCAGGATGGGCCCTGGAGGCGCCATCTTGCGCAGGAGGCCGATGTCGAGAAAATGTAGAATCATCCCGGTCACTGCACCCTCCTGCATCCTGTCCATTTTTCCTCTCCAAGGGGATGGATGACAGTCTCTGAAACTTGCCCGCCATTTTTTTTCTCAGTCAGCGTTAGGGTAATTGGCACGTTACATCCATTTTACAGTGTGGTGTACGTGCTGGCGGCGCTATATAAATAGTGAATGTAGTAATGATCTACATGATCTGTACTACAATGATCTGTAGTAATAATCTCAGTAATGACCAGAAACGTGTGTGAGCGATTGCATCGAGCACATACTGGAGGCTTTGTTTGTCTTCAAGGACTGTATTACCAGCATGCAACTTTGAAACGCTCTGGGTTACCTGAGGCCTGAAAGGTGCTCCATCAAGTAGGAGGCCGTTCCTCTCGGCACGGACCTTAAGAGTGGCCCAGTATTTGCTATAGGTCCCCCTGTTTGAAAATGGAAAATATTTAGCTCTGCTCATCCATCACCATGCCTGCCAATTGCTTTTTTTCCCTTCCCCTTGCTTTTAGAGAAATCAACTAGAAACACCCAGGCAATATAAATGGCTCTGAGCATCTAGAAACACCCAAGCACACAACGTTTGAGCAGGAAGTTCAGGGCTCATTAAAAATACGAATGTTGTAACTTATGGAATTGGCCGCTTTAAACACAGTCGTCTACACACCAGTGGTTCTCCAAGTGTTTTATAGTAGTCGGGGTGTTTATGAGGCATCTCTCAATATCTATCTGCATATCACACTTCAGTATATTTCCCTAAGGTCCTGCTGGGCACGGCATTCGCAAGACCACTTCAGCCAATGAGGAGGCAGTCAGCCGTCCATGACTGATGTGAAAAGCACCTGTCACTTTATCAATGTCGACACCAACGTGTGGCAATTGTGTTACGACTATTTAGAAGAATTATATGCGTTTCTGCCCGTGCATATATGCTATCCTTTTCGCTTAAGCCCTTGAATTGTTTACATTCTATAAAATTAAGCGCATTGTTATCTACTTGGAACTTAACTGTGTGTAGAGTGTTTGGAAGATTTCTTTCTCTGACCTTTGATTTTCTTAATCAAAGAATTGTGTCCATTGGAAACGTTTGTACAGAAATGGCTGAGTTGATTGTGTAAGAACATGGAGAAACTGTACCACTGCTAATAAAAGGTTAGTTGAGAGAGCAAATAGGATGGGGAGGAAATGTTCCAAGGAGGAAGAAAGAAATTTTCTTTCTTTGAAGAAAGGAAAGAATGACTGGAAGTGAGATCAAGAATGAACCACTCTAGGGTTGATCATACAGAAGCAAATGTTGGGAAGAACCAATAAGGTTCAAAACTATTCAGCCCAAAGGACCGAGGCCACGAGATAAACACCAAATAAATACGCTAACCCCTGCCGAGGTGGGAGGGCTTCGTCTCCATACTGTGTGAGCCGCCCATCCTGAGAGCTGTAAGATGGGAAACGCACAGACCAAAATCAAAACCAAACCAAACGAGAACAACCAACAACCACACACGTACACACAACATGTGCTAGTTATGTATTCCATACATACACTTTTTTTTTTTTTTTTTAGCATTGGCTTTTGTACTTGGGGATGCTGAGATTAAATTATGAAATGGTCCATAATGTTAAAGTACATGACTAGATACATGAAATATATCAATATCTTATTGATAACTATTAAGATCCATTGGGCCTGCATATATGACTCTGGGTACAGCTAGTTTCTTTAAAGTGTGTCCTTTCAACCATTTATGACATGTCCAACTCCCAGTAGCACCAGCTTATCTGACACATGGAGCAGATCATTTTTAACAATCTCCTCTATATTTCAGAATTATTTTCAGTAATAATTATACTAGAATCAGTAACAATCATTATTTGTTTGTGTTTTGGTTTTAAAACAATTATCAGTTATAAAAAGAATGAATTTAAATATTAAAGATAGTGTTCAAATTCAGGAAAATATTTCATATATGAACCAAAATTTGTACTTACCCCCCCAAAAATTATAGTTTGTGATCATGCAGACTTTCATATCTGGCTTCTTTCACTTAGCAAATTGTTTTCAAGGTTCACCATGTCGTCGTAGCATGTATCAGTATGCCATTCCTTTTATTCCCCAATATTATTCCCTTCTATAAGTACCCCACATTTTGTTTATCTGTTTATCAGTCGATGGACATTTGGGTTGTTTCCACTTTTTGGCTATTATGAATAATGCTATGAACACTTATGTACAAGTTTTTGTGTTGACATATGTTTTCATTTATCTTGGGTATACATAGGAGTGGAATTTCTGGATTATATGGTAGTTCCATGTTTAACATTTTGAGGAACTATCAAATTCTTTTCCAAAGCAGCTATACCATTTTGCATTCCCACCAACAGTGTGTGAGGCTTCCAATTTCTCTGTTTCTTTGTCAGCACTTGTTAGTGTCTGTCTTTTTTAGTACAGCCTTTCTAATGGGTGTGATGTAGTATGTCATTGTGGTTTTGATTTGCATTTCCTTAATGACTAATGATGTTGAGCATCTTTTTTGTGTTTGTATACTTTCTTTGGAGAAATGTCTATTCAAATCATTTACCCATTTAAAAAGTGAGGTTGTCTTTTTATAATTGATTTGTAAGAGTTATTTATATATTCTGATCCAAGTCCTTTATCAGATTTATGATTTGTAAATATTTTCTCCTATTTCTGGGTTGTCATTTCACTTTCCTGATGGTATTGTTTGCAGCACAAAAATTTTAATTTTGATGTAGTTCAATTTATTTTTTTCTTTTGTTACTTGTGTATTTCATGAAATATCTAAGAAATCATCGACTATCCCAAGATCACAAATATTTACTCCCATGTTTTCTTCTAACAGTGTCATATTTTTAGCTCTTACATTTAGGTCTGTGATACATTTTGATGTCATATTTGTATATGGTGTGAGGTAGGGGTTCAAATTTATTCTCTTTCACCTGGATATCTTTTTGTCCCAACACCATAATTAAAAAGATAATCCTTTCCTCATTGAATTGTCTTGACTCCTTTTGTCAAAAATCAATTGACTATAAATTAGGGTTTGTTTTTGGACTCTCAATTTTATTTCATTATCCATATGTCTATCCTTATGCTAGTACCACCACTTCTTGGTTATAATAGCTTTGTGGTAAGTTTTGAAACTGGGAGGTATGAGTTTTTCTACTTTGTTTTTCATTTTCAAGAATATTGAAATATTCTTGGATACCCTGGGCCCCTTGGATTTCCATGTGAGTTTTAGGGTCAGCTTGTCAGTTTCTGCAAAAAACAGGAGGAGATTTTGTTAGGAATTGTGTTGAATCTATACATCAGTTTGAGAAGTGCGAACATGGGATGTCTTTCCCTTTATTTAGATCTTGTTTAATTTCTTTCAATGATGTTTTTATAGCGTTCAGTGTATAAGTTTTCACTTTTTTGTTAAATTTATCCTTAAGTGTTTTATTCCTGTTGATGCTATCGTAAATGGATTGTTTTCTTAATTTTGTTTCCAAATTGTTTATTGCTAGTGCACAGAATAACAATTGGTTTTTATATTGATCTTGTATCTCTCAATCTTGCTGAACTTGATTATTACTTCTAGTGTTTTTTTAGTGGATTCCTTGGGATTTTCTATGTACGAGAGCACATCATTTGCGAATAGAGATAGGTTTACTCTTTTTTTCCCCCAATCTGGATGCCTTTCATTTCTTTATTTCTATTTCTTTGTCTTTTTGCCTAATTGCCTTGGCCAGTCCCTCTGATAGAAATACCCATGACAAGTATCCGTGTCTTGGTCCACAGGAACTTACTTTAAAAATGAGCATGTTGTGTAGCTGGGTTGGTGTGTACTGGGGGCAGACTGCAGAACTAAATTAACTCCCTAGGAGAGCACAATATTTGTTAAAGTTCAAGTAATAAAAATGTGCTGATCTGAAGCTCACATATATATTATTCAAACCCAACATGGGAATGTAAATTGATGCAGCCAATTTAAGGAGCTTCCTTAAAAAACTAAAAATAGAGCTATCATATGATCCAGCAATCCCACTCCTGGGCATATATCCAGAGAAACCCATAATTCAAAAAGTACGTGCACCCCAATGTTCATTGTAGCACCATTTACAACAGCCAAGACATGGAAGCAACCTAAATGTCTATTGACAGATGAATGGATAAAGAAGATGTGGTACATATATACAATGAAATACTACTCAGCCCTAAAAAAGAATGAAATAATGCCATTTCCAGCAACATGGTTGGACCTAGAGATTATCATACTAAGTGAAATAAGTCAGATAGAGAAAGACAAATATCATGATATTGCTTATATGTGGGATCTGAAAAAAAATGAAAACAAAAACACACAAATGAACTTATTTCTAAAATAGAAAGAGACTCACAGATGCAGAAAACAAACTTCTGGTTACCAAAGGGGAAAGAGGGGTGGAGGGATAACTTAGGAGGCTGGGATTAACATACACACTAGTATGTATAAAATAGATAACCAAAAAGGACCTACTGTAGAGCACAGGGAGCTATACTCAATATTATATAATAACCTATAAGGGAAAAGAATCTGTGCTGTACACCTGAAACTTACATGATGTTGTAAATCAATTATACTTCAATAAAAAAATTTAAAAATACCCCCAAAACCAACAGTAACCACAGTCATTGTTTAGAACTCAGACCAACCAAAGATACTTTTCAGGGGAGAGCAGTTTATCACTGGTATTGTGTAGAATTATACACAATATAATTGTGCTGGTGGCACCTTGATAATAGAAACAGGCCGACTTTCAGTGGGTTTTCTGTTACTTTACAATTCTCCATGGAGAACATGCCCCCTACTGCCTGCACCCAGGGCGGACGGCTCCCACTGCCCCACCACTGGTGCACCAGTGCCCACCCCACTTAGCGGCAGTCTCTGAACCCTGCTTTGACACAGTTCTGTCTCTGATGTGCACAGCAGATCACACAGAGGCACGGCTGTGTCTTATCCATTTGTGTCTCCCTCCCCTCCCTGTGCACAGAAGACCCTTCACACTTGCCTGCTGCGTCGACTGAGATGGTCTGGGGACCGGCTGAGTAGCAGTCTCTGTTCTCCCTCAACACTGCTCTCGGGGGCCTGTGGGCAGAGGGCACGGGATGACAGTGCTGTAGGGGCTGCAGGGTTGTGTCCGCACCCCCTTGGGGGGAGCAAGGGCATGTGAGAACGACGTGGTTCTGCTGTTACTCACCGTGTGACCCTGGGCCCACGGCTGCAGCTCTTTTGTTTTTTCTTCTGTGACATGGGGATCAAAGTGCAATCTTGACCTGCGGCCACCACCTTGGGCCCCTCCCCCTTTCGCTGCCCACCTTGGAATGGAAAGACTGTCAGTGTGGCTAGGTTACTTAGCCTTTTGAAGGAATGAGGCCTTGTGAATAAGAAGGGGGAGAAACAACCTGCGTTTATCATACCTGCCCTCTAGGGGCTCACAGCCTTGAGCTTGTCAAAATATATTTTAAAACGTGTTTCATTTTTTTGCACAGATTGGGGGAAATGAGGAGGGTATCGTTTCCTTACAGAAGCGCACTATTTCTAGGGAGAAAAAGAATTCTTTTGCAAAGAAAGTGCGTGCTCCTGGAGATGCTGTAAAGGAGAGGATGCTAGCAGGGCCCCACTCAAGTCCCCTGGTACTTCGCCACTCCAGGTACAAAGGCCCTGCTGTTGTCAGCTGCAAATGCTGGGGAGCCTCACTGACCCACAGGAGCAGCCCCCGGAGAGCGCTCAGCTAATAACTGGTGGGGCTGGAGGACAGTTATCCCGAGGCACTCCCTGGCTAGTAGGGTAAGTCCAAGGTGTGATCTGTCTCCGGAGGTCCCAGCAGGACCAGCTCCAGCCACCCACCGTGCTTACCAGATCAATGGCAGACCGTGTACTCCTTGCCTTCCCTTTCCCATATCATTTCCTCACTGCCCTACTGGGGAGTTTGGGGACCACCTCCCATATAAATGATAAGCCCTCGAATCTTTGTTTCAGGGTCCCATTTTGGGGTCCCCAACCCAAGACAGAATGAAAGGCAAAATGAAGAGGACTGATTGAGGGGCTCTCGGGAACCAGGAGAGGCCAGAGCCACTTCCTTTTTTTTTTTTTTTTTGCGGTACGTGGGCCTCTCACTGTTGTGGCCTCTCCCGTTGCGGAGCACAGGCTCCGGACGCACAGGCTCAGCGGCCATGGCTCACGGGCCCAGCAGCTCCGCGGCATGTGGGATCCTCCCGGACCGGGGCACGAACCTGCGTCCCCTGCATCGGCAGGCGGACTCTCAACCACTGCGCCACCAGGGAAGCCCGTCACTTCCATTTTTTTCTTGATAATTCATGATCTGCCAGAGTAGGGGTCAGCAAACACCAGCCCATGGACCAAATCTGCCCTGCAATCTGTTTTTGTAAAGTCTGTGAGCTAAGAGTTGTCTTTACTTGTTTTGTTATGATCTCACGATAGAAGGATGTTTACTCTTAGAGAATCTCACTTAAGTTCTTTTCCCTCGAGTTTTATTGAGATATAATTGACCTATAACATGGTATTAGTTTCAGGTGTGCAATGTACTGATTTGATATGTGAATATATAGCAAAGGGTCACCATAATAAGTTTAGTTAACATTCATCACCTCACATAGTTAGAAAAAATTTTTTTCTTGTGATGAGGACTCCAATTGTGCCTCTTCCAAGTTGGTTAGCGGATTTATTTAAAAAGACGTTGGTTCGTTCTGCAGGGTGGTGTGTGGGTTGCTTTACAGATGAATGAAGAATGTTGTCTCCTTTCTAACACGTCGGTGGACTTCATCTGGAGATCTCACAGGTCTGTGTGAGAGGCCCTTTGGGAATGCGTGGTCTGGGTCACGTGTCCTTACAATGAGAAGCCAGTAAATGTGCTTTTGGGAAGCTCTTTTCTGTATCTGTGGAAAGGGGATCGTAAGTCCTACCCCACTGGCCTGTTGTGAGAAGTCGGTGGGGCTGGTGAGTAAGCCTGTGAGGCGTTTCCTTCCCCAGCCCAATGCTGGCCTTTGACATGAGGTGGAGTCAAGCCCCCCTTTGTGTGGCTTCTTTAAAGTTTCAGAGCCTTTGGTGAGTGTCAGACAAGTGTCAGATGAAAGGCGGTTTATAAATATAGCATGTTGCTCTGACGCTAATTAAGCTTTATGCCCTAAGTGATATAAATAACAGTAATAATTTTAAAAAAGGAAAAAAGTGTAGTCTAGGTGAAGGAGTCCACCTTTCCTCCCTGAACTGTGGGCGTGAGAACAACGATAGGCTCACCTTTCCACCAGAAGGACAGAGCTGCACAGAACCTGGGCAGCAGGGGCACAGACCCCGAGAAATTAAGTTCGTTCCGGCTGAGAATGAGGACTTGAGGAGTATAAAGCTCTCTGTTCCGGGGCGGGCGATGTTGGCCAACCCTTCTACTCTTCTGGCGCCTCTTTCTCCTACCCCTAGGTGGCGCTCTTTCTCCTGCCTCAGCACCACCCTTTGGTGACTGTCCCCCACCTCCTTTCCCCCTGGACCTCCTCCAATGCTCTCCACGGCCAATCTCCCCTCCGAACCCCACCCATCCAAAGGTTATGATTACACCCGATATTTACTGCACCCTCCTCCGTGTCAGCACTGTGCGAGCTCTTTATATAGAGCCTCAGTTAATCCTCACGGTAACTTTGCCTCTTGGTTTGGGCTTCCCCGGAAGCTGACACTGACATGAGGATTTCTGTGTAAGTGGTTTATTGGGGAGGTGGTCCCAGGAAACACGGGTAGGGGTGAGGGAAAATGAGGCCAGGAAGGGAAGGCGGTGAACACAGGGTATCTGATGAGCAAATCACAACTGGGAACAAGAGGACGTCGACCCCATGGGGGATGACTTCCATGGCATCAGGATAATCTCACCTGGGGACAAAGGAGCTGTTCTCGATATTTTTATTTTTTGTTGTTTTTGGCTGCACCACACGGCTTGTGGGATCTTAGTTCCCCAACCAGGGATTGAACCCGCACTGTTGGCAATGAAAGCGCAGAGTCTTAACCACTGGACCGCTGGGGAATTCCCACTGTTCTTTATATAACAGCTCTTGGAGTGTCTGGAAAGCGTCCCTTGGGCACAGAGATGCAGGTATAGCTAAGGGGAGCCTGTAGGTGCTCACTAAATTAGTCAGGTCACAGGGGAGGATGCTGGCTGTGTTTACCTGATTCTCAGAGTGAGTCAGTCCCCATTTGGCAGATCAGGAGGTCAGTGCTGACGGAAAGAGGCTCAGTCATTAGCCCATGGCCACTGACTCGTAGTAGAACCGGACATTCCCACTGTCCCTCCCTCTCTGTGCCCTGTACCCAGCACCAGGAGGAACCGAGTCATATAGGAAAAAGCACAGATAACATCCATGACCAAACTGCTGGCCCCTAGGCCCAGGGCCTTGTCTTTTCATCTTCGGGCCCCCACTGGGCCTAGCCCACACCTTTCCTGCCTGTACCCGAATGTCGAAGCACAGAATGAATTTGAACTGGCTCCATTTGTGAGGATGGCATGTGAAAGAGGAAAAGTTCACCATCAGGAGGAGAAGATCTATATGTGCATAAAATCATGATTCATCCCGGGGGGATGAGCCTTGCAGCTCAATCTTTGCAGAGAGAAGACATCTAAAAGCACGGGTCCACAGTCAAAAGAAATCCAAATGAGTTTCATTCCTACGTCACGTTTCTCCAAACATATTACAGGGAGTCCAACCTAAAACCATCACGAGCACTCCTTACAGCCCCTCCCACTGCCCCCAATCCCCAGCTGCTTTCACCATCCTACCCCCAACCACTCTTTCCCAAGCCCTGGCCCTTGGGCCCCTTTCCCCCCTCCCAGGCTGTCCTGTAGGTCAGATTCCAGCAAGCAAGAATCCCTTCTCTTTAGGTGATGGAAAACGGACCCAGTGACAACAGATTTCTATCTGATTCAGGCCCTTTTGACTTGGATCCTCTTACCTGTAGCCAAACACATCTTAACTGGTGTTGCTCAAGAGGAGAGAGAATACTTTCTTAATTTGGGCCCCACCAATTGTATTGTGTTGTATAAGAACAAGTTTGGTTGTCTCCAGTTCCTGGGAGGGGGCTTCTAAACCTTTGGAATCTCCCAAGTGACAGGAGCGTCTGTTGTTCATGGTGGGCCCCTCAGACCACACCTGAGTTTATTCTAGGAGGATGATGCAGCATGGGGACCTGCCACACCAGAAGAACCAACCGTGTGATTAGAGGGTTGGGGCACTGAGCCAGCTGGAAATTGCGTTAAATCATGTAACCAATGAATCAAACAATAATGCCCGTGTAGTGAAACTCCAGTAAAAACTCTGGACACTGAAGCTCATTGCCCTATTTGCTGGTAATCAGACATCTCTGTTTGGGGAGTGTGAAGTGTCTGAGGACATAGAATCTTGCCTTTGGGGTTTTCCCAGTCATCATCCTATGGGTCTCTTCTTTTGGTCCTAATTTGTGTCCTTTATAAAAAAATAGTAATAGTTGGTACAGCACTTTCCTGAGTTCTCGGAGTCACTCTAGTGAATTACCAAACCCGAGGGAACAGTGGGGGCCCTGAATCTGTAGCCAGCTGGCCATAAGTGCAGGTGGCCTGGGGACTCCTGAGCTTGCAGTGTCTACAGTGAGGACTGTCTTAACCTGTACAATTTGACCCAACTCCCCATAGTTTGTGTCAGAATTGCATTGTCATGCGTTTCCTCCTTGTACCGTGGCTAAGAGGATACAATTTAGATGAGGACTTGCCATTTCTGGGTGGAAAAATCACTTTTTAGGGCGTGACTAATTCATTACTCGGGGTCCCAGCTTTTCCCCTTAGAAAATCTTCTGCCCTTCTGTTTTGTTTTCTGGTTTTGATCACAGTGAGGATAAGGGTGGAAAATGATTGCCTGGGGATTGAAAACCAGGCTATAATGAACTGGCAGCCCCAGAGCTGGAAGTCCTGACTGTGTTTCCCTTTTAAGAGAAGATGAGCAATGGGGGTCAGAGGCCAGATTCTTAAAGAATCCTAACCTCCCTCCACAGTTTGTGCTACTTAATGGCTCTGCATAAATACTTCCACAAGACCCAACAAATTAATGGCTCATAAGGTCTTTAAAGCCCTGTAAGCAGCAAAGAAATGAGAAAGAAGACCCAGTTTGTTTGGTTCAAAGTTATTGGGATCAAGCTGGGTTTGGTTTCTCTTGTTTACTCATTGGTTTCCAAAACTAAATTTCGGGAGGACAGATCATTAAGGATAAAAGATGCTCCAGTGTACTTGAAACTCCTTGAGAACCAGGTAAAAAGGCAATAAAATACAAAATTGATTGTGGCTGAGGGTTTTTCTAATGCCAAGGACAACAGCAGTAGACAGAAACACAAACTGTGGACCATTGAACTCGGCCAGATCATGCCCCACCCTCCCGCAACCAGTTTTCCAGGGCAAAAGTCCCCATCAGGTAGACATGAAAGAGAAATGCACTATTTGTGTTTAGAACCTGGAATTTGGGGTCCTTTTGGAACATTCATTTCAGTTATGCAACTAATATTGATTGAGCCTGAATTGTGCCTGGTCCACCTCTGGCCAATCTTGCTGGGAACGTTTTCTCAGAGCTTCCCACAGCTCCGCAGCCTCCATATAGAAGATCCAGTGAGACTTCAAGCACTTGGGTGTCCTAAAAACCTGTGCTGAAATCACCCGTGTTCCACACACAAACTCAATTCCCTCATTTGTAAAAATGCCACTGCTACAGCTACTTATAGTGGGTCGAATGGTGTCCCCCCTAAATTCATGTCCACTGGAACCTCAGAATGTGGCCCTCTTTGGAAATAGGGTCTTTGCGGATGTAGTTAGTTAAGGACCTGGAGATGAGATCAGCTGCGTTTGGGGTGGACCCTAAATCCAAGGATGAGTGTCCCTATAAGAAGAGGAGAGGATACAGAGAGGCAGACCCTGGCACCCTGGGGAAGGCCACGTGAAGATGGAAGCAGAGACTGGAGTGACGTGTCTACAAGCTAAGGAACACCAAGGATCGCCGGCGACCACAGGAGCTAGGGTAGAGGGGCATGGAGTGGGCTCTCCCTCAGAGCCTCCAGGAGGAACCAGCCCCGCCAATGCCTTGATCTCAGACTTCTGGTCTCCAGAACTGGGAGACAATATTCTTCTGATGTCTTAGGCCCCCCAGTTTGTGGTAATTTGTTACAGCAGCCTTAGGAAACTGACCTAGTACTCTATACAGAATGATGGCACAGTAAGTGGAAAGATGGACCCAAGTGTCTGATCAAGGCAAACACTCAACCAGTGTTAGTTCTTCTTGCTATTCCAGGCTGTTTTAATAGGTAACATTGGAGCTATGGGCTGGTATTCAGCTTCATCTACCAGCGTCCCAATGTATTCACTGGAAAAGGTCTTAGTGCATGTCCAACATTGTGCCCTAGCTTGGGCTTTCACTTTTGAGGTTTTTGTTTATTTTCGTACATGTAGTAGACATTGTCGGTGCCTTGCCCACATGCCCTTGACAGTCCTCATTTCTATGCACACTGACCCACCACTGGCTTGTAACTGCAGCAGCTATAGCTCTTTCTGAGAGCTCTCTCTGGCTACTGGCACCTGCTTGGTTTGCACCTGGGACAGAGAGCGGAGCCTCCCAGGAATGCCTTCTAACCAATGACTTATGAGACTGAATCAATTACCCAGTTCCTCATCCCCCAGCTGGGATGGCTCTGAGGATGGCTCTGAGGTGGGATCCACAGAGGGTCCCGCTGGCCCTGGGACTGAGCCCCAGTTGCCCACAGCAGTAAGCTGCTTGGTGACATGCACAGTATTGGTTTTCTTCCTATATTGGTTTCCTGTGGTTTCCATAACAGATGGCCACAGACTTGATGACTGAAAAACAACAGACACTGTTTTCTCACAGTTCTGGGGGCCAGACGACTGAAATCAGTATCTTTGACTTGAAACCAAGTGTTGGTGGGGCTATGCTCCCTCCAGGGTCTCTAGGAGACACTCAGTTCCTTGCCTCTTCCAGTTTCTGGTGGCTGTCGGCATCCTCGGCATGCCTTGACTTACGGCCACATCACTCCAATCTCTGCCTCTGTCTCCACAAGGCCTTCTCTTCCGTAGTCAGATCTCTACCTCCCTCCTATAAGCGTAATAGAGCGCTCCAGTGCGCGGCCCTTAGCCCTCGGCCATTGCAGTGCGCCCTTACCGCCGCCCCCCACCTCACCCCGTTACCAGGCAACGGTTACCCGGAGACCATTAATGCCTGACGCTTAGAGGGCGTCAGAGGTCCTGCTCAGCCATTGGTCGGCGCTGCAGTGGGCCTCGCCCCCTAGTGAGCGACTGTCAAGCTGCCACCGTCCCAGGGGCACTGAGCCAAAGGTCGGTGGAGTGGTGGTCGTCAGGTGGAGAGTGAGGTAAGAGGAAGACCCTGGTCTTCTCCCCGGGGCCCTCCAGCTCCCCGGCCTCGGGCTGGCAGGTGAGCTGGGGGCCCAGCGAACAGGCTGGGGGTGTGTCCTGCAGAGCTCCAGAGCCCTGGCCAGGACCACGCACTGGCCCGGCCCAGGCCCCTGAGGCAGCGGTGACCCTCTCCCCCATCCCTGCCTCTGCGACCTAATGGCAGAGGCAGTTTGCATGGGACACAGTCTGGGGGACCTGGCCCCCACCGTTTAGGCAGCCTGAGGAGCCTGAGGGCCGGCTGGGTCCTGGGTGCCTGGCTCCCTCAGCGAGGACGGCTGGGCAGGGTCTGGAGACCCGGCCCTGAAGGGAGCCACCAACTGAGATCTGCCTCTTCAGCCAGGCCTGGGCACTGGCGGGAGGACCCAGACTGGGTGCTGGACGAACGCTCTGGGGCAGGGTAACCCTGCCCCCCCCCACGTCCCCCTCCCCCCGCAGGGACCCCCTTCTCTCAGCCAGGCCTGGACCTCAAAGGATGAAAGTTGTGCCTTGGGACCTACCCTTTTCTTGTCAGAACAGAACATTTATTTTGGTGGAGGGTTACAGGAACATGGTGACCTGACCATGACCTGACCTCAAGAACAGAGGATCCGACGCCAAGAAGTTTGCACCAACGAACCACGCCCCTCCCTCACCGTTCCTATAAAAGGGCTTTGGGGAAAGCTTTCAGGGAGTTTGGGGTTTTTAAGGCATGAGCCACCCACCTCCTTCACGGCCCTGCAATAAACCTTTCTGTGCTCCAAACTCTGGCGTTTTGGTGGTGTTTGGCCTCGCTGTGCGTCCGGTACCATAAGGACACGTGGTGGTATAAGGGCCCACCCACGTGACCCAGGACAATCTCCTTGCCTCAAGAGCCTTAACCACATCTTCAAAGTCCCCTTTTGCTGTACCGGTCGCAGGGGTTAGGACTTGGGTGTCTTGTCGGGGCCGTGGACCACACCTCCCTTCCGCAATGCTTCCTGGAATCAGCGTCCCAGGAAACGAGTCTCACCTCATCTCAGGGTGAGGACCTCATCTCTGACCGTGTCATTTACCAGGGAACGAGATTCACTCTTTCAGGGAACCATTTACCCATGTTGTTCTCACATTTCACTAACAATTACACTTGCTTGAGTCTGAACAAAGTTGTTACGTTCTTTGATGGTTGTCTGTTAACTCACAACCATCATTCCAAGGTGGAAGGGGTGACTGGCTTGAATAGGTTTTTGGATAGTAATAATCCAAGAGAAAGAAATCAGGGAGAAGCCTGACAGGGACTCTCACTACCCCTTGAAACTCTTCTCAGCTTCACTCTCTGTGGTTTAAATTTATAATTCGATATTTCCAGTGGGACAGGAATTTGGGTGGGAGGGTCATGGGCCAGAGAGAGCCCGAAGTCTCATAGCTGTGGATCTCCACTTGCCGTGGGCTGTGGGGATAAGAAGTGAGAGAGGTGAGTGCTTCCTGGCAGGCCCCTCTGGGTGGGCAAGGGTGAGAACACCCCCAGTTCCCCGTGGGTGTGGGTGTTTCCTCGGCACCAAGGCTGAGATCGTGAACCCGTGGTTGACACTGCAACTTTCACTGGAGGGGTTGGGGTTACCATACTGTGTTTGGATATGTTTGTTTGTTCACTTACTTGCTCATTCATTCTTTTTTTTCAAATTGAAAGATTCTTTAACTTCTATAGAGCTTCACAGTTTTCAAAAGTTTCACACGCTATTTCACATAATCCCATAATAGCCCTTTTTTCCCCTACCCCTTTCCCTTTTCCCCGGTAACCCCTATTTTGTTCTCTATGTCTGTGAATCTGCTTCTTTTTTGTTTTATTCACTAGTTTTGTATTTTTTAGATTCCACATATAAGCGATATCATACAGTATTTGTCTTTCTCTGACTTATTTCACTTAGCATAATGCCCTCCAAGTCCACCCCTGTTGCTGTAAATGGCAAAATTTCGTTCTTCTTTATGGCTGAGTAGTATTTCATTGTATATATGTACCACATCTTCTTTATCCATTCATCTGTCGATAGACATTTAGGTTGCTTCCATGTCTTGGCTATTGTAAACAGTGCTGCAGTGAACTTTGCGGGTGCATGTGTCTTTTCAAATTAGAGTGTTTTTTTCGGATATATGCCTAGGAGTGGAATTGCTGGTCATATGTTAGTTATTCATTTTCTCTTCTGTTGAGCAATCTCTATGGAGTGGCCATCCCATGCCAGGCAGTGGAAGGGCTTCTTTCAATCAGGAGGAGGGAGGTTCGGAGGGCTTTCCTGCAGAAGCGATATTTAAATGGAGACTCCAAGGGTGAGGAGGAGTGAGTTCATTAGATGACAAGCAGAGACAAGAGTCTCCTGGCAGAAGGAACAGTACATGCAAACCCCTGAGGCAAAGAAGAAAAGGCCCAGGAGATCAAGGGGAAGACACAGAGCACAGGTGTCCTGAGCACAGTGAATGGAGATCAGAGCAGGAGAATGAGGCAGGGGCTGCTCTGGGACCCTGCTGGAGAGTCTGTATTTATTCAAAACACAATGGAAAGCCACCAAAGGCCTGGAGGAACGTCATGATCTGATAGATGTTTTAAGAACATCCCTCACTCTGGCTACTGTGTGCAGAAAGCACTAGGAATGGGGGAGGGTGGGAGCAGGGAGGGCAGGTTCAGCTCTTGGGCATCTGGTAAGACAAGCTGGTGGCTGGCTGGAGGGTCACTGGGGCTTTACACTCCATTATGGTCTGAACTGTGTCCCCCATGAATTCATGTATTGAAGACCTGACCCCAGGACCTTGGAACATGACTGTGTTTGGAGAATGGGGTCTCTAAAGAGGTAATTAAGGTAAAACGAGATTGTAAGGATGGACCCTAATCTAATCTGACTGTGTCCTTATAGGAAGAGGAGATTAGGACCTAGATGCACACGGAGGGCCGACCACATAAAGATGGGGGTGGGGCAGGGAGACAGTTGTCTATAAGCCAAGGAATGGTGCTTCAGGAGAAACCAACCCGGCAGACAGTGCAGTCTTGGACTTCCAGCCTCCAGAATTGTGAGAAAATGAATTTCTGTTGTTTAAGCTGCACAGACTGTGGTACTTTGTTAAGGCAGCCCCGGCCCCCAGCCCCCTGCAAACTAATACACACGGTGTTAGCTAAAAGCAGGCCAACCCATGTGGTCCAGGTCCCATCCTTTCCCCTTCTGCTTCCTCCACAGGCTTGCCTTCTCTCTGTCCACAGCTGTCTCTCGGGTAGAAGGGCTATATTTCCCATGGACTCGCTGGCTCGCCAGCCGACAAATGCCATCCTCTGGAAAGCCAGGTGGCCTCCTGTCCTCTGCAGCCTGTATCCCAGAATTCTTTTGCACAGTCTATTTCCAGAGAACTCAAAAATTCTGAGCTGCCCCATCCATTGCCCCAAGTCTCCTACACACTTACAGCCATTCCCCAACAAATGAATGTCACTTCTACATTATAGAGACAGACCAGATTAGCATTTAGCACAGAAAGGGGCTGCTTCTTCCTTTCTTTTTTTTTTTTTTCAAATCATATAACTCTAAATTACCTTCAATTTCCTAAATGGAATTTGGCTGGAGATTCACTCTGGTATGGAGTAGTCTGTAGTGAGATTATATTATGTTTGGGGAAAACATTCAAATGACCAAGATAATTAATTTTGCATAACAGCCAACATATAGCAAGATCCAAAGCCGTAACTCAAAGCCTGCAACCTGCCAGGGCCCCTGGGGCTGATAATGTTTCTTTCAAGATACAGCAGCAAAGACAGTTCCAGGGACCCGTGAAATGCAGAGGTTTTAAATCTGGAAATGTTGGGTTCTTTCTGTTCCAGTAACAATAACAATGGTCATCTTTTCTCAGTAGCTGTCATTTGCGTAGGTTCTCTCCTGGGTTTGGGAAGATGAAAGAAATGCCAGGCCCAGAGGAGCATCCTGAATGGGTTTTGCTGGGAGGAATCTTTTGAGAATCAATTCCAAGTATTTAAAATATTTGGTGCTGTTTCAAGAGCTCAGCTTATGATAGGATGGAGCGTGTGTGTGTGTGTGTGTGTGCTCGCACGCATGTGCTTATCTTTTAAAGGAAAGGATAAACTCAAACCCTTTTTGTTTCTTTGAATCCTCTTCGCCAGGTGGCTTGATCTGTATGATATTAGACTCGTCTGAACATCTGGGAAGGGTCCGACTCGGCAGCAACTTTCTGGTTCTGATTCATTGTTAAAATCACCTCGGAAATAGCCAGGACCTGGCTGCCTGCCCACCTTCATCCTTGCATCTCTTGGCTGTGTCTAAGTCTAACACAGTCCAAGAATATACATTAGGTTGGGAGCCAGGGAACCTACATGTTTTAAGATCTGCTTCTCACTGCCTGCGTGGTCTCAAAAATAAACTCCTGTACTTACACACTTGTTTGTGAATGTTCATGGCAGCACTGTTCACAGGAGCCAAGAAATGGGAACAACCCAAATGTCTGTCAGTGGATGAGTGGATAAGAAAATTGTGGTATATCTATACAACGGAATACTACTCATACTTCCATAAAAAGGAAGGAGGTATTGAAAACATGATGTGAAGTGAGAGAAGCCAGACAAAAGTAGTCACAGGTCTTATGATTCCTTGTATATGAAATGTTCAGGGTAGGCAAATCCATGGAGACAGAAAGCAGATTGGTGAGTGCCAGGGGCTAGGGAGAGTGGAATGGGGAGTGACAGGGTTCCTTCTGAGGTGATGGAAATGTTTCGGAACTAGACAGAGGTGATGGTTGTACAACATTGTGAATGTATTAAATGCCGATGAACTGTTCACTTTAAAATGATTAATCTTAGGAGAATTTCACCTCAATTTAAAAAAAGTTCCTCCCATCCCCATCCCCCACCAGATCTTGGGGTCTTCCTCTGGGAAAATTAGGTGTTGGACCAGAGATTTCAAACTTGCAGGCTATAGACCAAATCTGGCCAGCTGGTGATTAATTGGGCCTTGATAATGGTGTGAAAAATTCTAAATCTGAGTTTTCAATAGTAGGTTTCCAAAGAGGAGCCTCCCTCCTCCCTGCAGTGAGCCATGCCTCCCGGTCTTCATGTCCTGTGTAGAGCCTCTCACACTGGGTCTGGGCTGACCCGTGATTGGCTCTGACCACCAGGTGCAGCAGAAGGGACACTACGTCACTCCAAGGCTGGACCTTGAACCATCTGCAGTTCCCATATATGGAATGCTCCCTCTCAGAACCCAGATGCCACGTTGTGAGGGAGCCCAAGCTGCATGAGGAGACACAAGGAGGAGCCCCAGGCAGCGGTCAGCACCAACTGCCAGCCGGTGAGTGAATGAGCCTGACGTTCCGGCCCGGTCAAGCCCTCAGGAGACACAGCCCTAGCTAACCTCCCCCATGGAGGTTTTGTGTAGATGTGGCTCTAGCTACAGCTATAGATATATTGTTTATATACATGCCTATATGTGTCTATATCTGAATCTGTATCTATCTAGATATAGATACATGTAGATATAGTCATATATGTCTATCTATCTATCTATCTGTCTGACTGTCTGTCTATCTATCTATCTGTCTGTCTATCTATCTATCTATCTGTCTATCTATCTATCTGTCTGTCTGTCTATCTATCTATCTATCTGTCTATCTATCTGTCTATCTATCTATCTATCTGTCTATCTGTCTGTCTGTCTATCTATCTATCTATCTATCTGTCTATCTATCTATCTGTCTATCTATCTATCTATCTATCTATCTATCTATATATCTATCTGTCTATCTATAGCTATCTGTCTGTCTGTCTATCTATCTGTCTGTCTATCTGTCTGTCTATCTATCTGTCTGTCTGTCTATCTATCTATCTGTCTGTCTATCTATCTATCTATAATTGGCTCACACAGTTATGGAGGCTGACAAGTCCGAAATCTGCAGGGCATGTCATCAGGCTTGAGTCTCAGGGAAGAGTTGATGCTGTCCTGAGGCAGTTGACCGGCAGAGTTTCTTCCTCCTTTGGGGATGTCAGTCTTTTTTTTTTCTTATAGCCTTCAACTGACGGGATGAGGCCACCACATTATGGAGGATAATCTGCTTTATTTAAAGCCTACTAAGTATTTTTTAAAAAGATTTCTTTTGATGTGGGCCATTTTTTAAAGTCTTTATTGAATTTGTTACAATATTGCTTCTGTTTTATGTTTTGGTTTCTTTGACCACCAGGCATGTGTGATCTTCGCTCCCCTACCAGGGATCGAACCCACACCCCCTGCATTGGAAGGCAAAGTCTTTTTTTTTTTTTTTAATTGGAGTATAATTGCTTTAAAATGTTGTGTGAGTTTCTGCTGTACAACAAAGGGAATCAGCTATATGTATATATAGATCCCCTCCCTCTTGCTTCTCCCTCCCTCCCTCCCTATCCCACCCCTCTAGGTCATCACAGAGCACGGAGCTGATCTCCCTGTGCTGTGCAGCTGCTTCCCACCAGCTATCGGAAGGTGAAGTCTTAACCACTAGACCACCAGGGAAGTCCCCTGATTTAAGTATTAATGTTGTCTAAAAAATACCTTCGCTGTCAACATCTGGACTGGTGTTTGACCACATATCTGGGTAACGTGGCCCAGCCAAGTTGACACAGAAAGTTAACCCTCACAGGGGGCAGTGAGCTGATCGTGAGGGACCCCCACCTAGAGTGCAGTCACCCAGATGACACTTCTGTCCAGGACCCACCCAGACCCCCTTGGGTCCCTTTCCTGTCTCCGGGCAGCTGTCTCCCAGCTCCGATGTCACCTCTTCCACAGAGGCTGCCCTTGGAGAGAGGGCTGGAGCAGCGGCGGGTTTCTGCTGCCGAGGGTGGTCCTTAACCCACGTCTGACCCAAGAGGCTAAGAGTGGGAAGCCCAGCCCCTCACCTCCAGCTGAGACAACTCGGAGACCTGATCTCTCCCGCACGTTCCTCGTGGGGTCGGGCAGAAGCCACGCTCCACGGTGCGTCCCCCTGGCCCCTCAGCTTTGCTGGGTTCCTTCACCTTTTCCCTGCTTGCTTCCCACTCACCCCACTGACTCCCTCAGCAGTTTCTCCTGCGAGCACAAAAGTCCTCATCTCAGGATCTGCTCCAGGGAAACCCAACCTAAGACAGGCCCCATGTGAAGACGGGAGCAAGGTATGGTGCAGTCACGTGCGTTCATGAGAACAAACATTCCCCGAGCACCTGCTGGCTGCGAAGCCGTATTTCTAGGCACTGGAGACAGAGCAGTGAAGCAAACAGGCAGAATGCCTCTGCCTGTGGGGCTGACATCTTTCCCTTTGGCCTCACTAGGAGGCTTTCCTAGGCTGGGGTGGAATTTATGCATCTGTTCCAGTCGTGCTGGTCCTTGCTTTGTTACTGTCAGCCCAGCCTTATCCCCACGAGGTCTTGGTAGAGACTGGAGAAGGCGACCCTCAGTTTTGATTTGATTTGTGCCTGGTGTATCTCCCCATTGCCGCTGGTTTCTTGCTCTTACAAGCAGAAATCAAGCGCACGTTACATGCAGCCGCCAGCGCGAGGCGGGTCTCAACCTTTCCGTAGTGTAGCCAAGCCACAGATGCTACGCTCCTGGTACCACTGCGGAGGGCCCCAGTCTCGCCTCCCCGCTTGCCCACGGCTCTCCTCTCCTCCTCACACCCTCTTCCTGCTGTCCCCACCCCAATCATGCTGATCAAACCGTGAATACACTCCCCGATGTGAGCCAGACCATTCCCCCCCAGGATCAGAGGTCCCGCGCATCCCAGAGCACCTGGCTGCTATGACCGCCCACTTTATAGAAGCACGTGAAGGTGCGTTGGCGTTTGGTGACAGATATGGAAATTCAATAAAAGGCAAGTTAATTAAAACAGAACAAGCTGTTGCCTGGGGCAGCAAAATGTAACCGTTTATTATGCGACTGAATGTGAGGCTACACGGGGAGTATCATGTTTTCTCTCTCTCCCGCTGTGTTTCTTGGAGTCTGTTTCGCAAAGGCAGAGCACGAGTCTGCCGGCCCGGGATGGATGGCTCCAGACTGGGATGTGTGTATGGACAGGTATGTGGCTGGCCCTGGGCACGAGGTTGCAGACGAAGAAAACCCACAGACTGTGAGCTGCTGGGCAGGGCACGAACCCTGTCTTGCACTTGCGTATAACCCCAGTGCAAATGCAGGGCCTGGTCCTTACTGAGGGCACCTGTTATTAATTGCTGTGAAACAAAACATCCTGTAATGGGCTGAATTATGTTCCCCCAAATGTATAGGTTGGAGTCCTAGCCTCTAGGACCTCAGAATGCATTTGGTGATGGGGTCTTTAAAGAGGTGGTTAAGGGACTTCCCTGGCGGTCCAGTGGTTAATACTTTGCCTTCCAATGCAGGGGATGCAGGTTTGATCCCTGGTCGGGGAGTTAAGATCCCACATGCCTCGTGGCCAAAAATACCAAAACATAAAACAGAAGCAATATTGTAACAAATTCAGTAAAGACTTTAAAAATGGTCCACACCAAAAAAACTCAAAAAAAAAAATTAAAGAGGTGGTTAAGGTAAAATGAGGTCATACGTGGGACCCGAATTCAACATGACCAGTGTCTTTATAGGAAGATGAGATTAGGACACGATGCACACACAGGAAAGACCACGTGAGGACACAGGGAGAAGACGGCCGCCTGCCATCCAAGGAGAGAGGCCTCAGAAGAAACCAACCCTGCCGACAGCTTGATCTTGGACTCCCAGCCTCTGGAATTGTGAGAAAATAAATCTCTGTTATCTAAGCCACCCAGTCTGACCACTTATGATTGCAGGTGGGCTGGGTGGTTCTCCTGATCCCAGCTGAGCTCACCTGCGTCAGGGGTTGGCTCTCAGTGGGTCCTCAGTGGCCCCATCTGGGAGAGCAGTGACGTGGCTGTGCCGCCCTGTGGTCCCTGATGCTCCAGCAGGGGGCCCGGACTTCTAGTCATGGCGACAGCAGGGGAGAGGGAGAGAGAAAGAGATGACGAGTGCACAGGGCCCTTGAGGCCTGGGCTCCCGACAAGCACTCCATCACTTCTGCTACATCCCACTGGCCAAAGCAAATCACGTGACCAGCCCTGCTTCAGGGGGTGGGGAACTAGACCCCCGGGGGATGCTGCAGAGCTGAGAGGCAAAGGGGGTGGGTTTGGGGAGGGGTGGAGACATGGGGTCATTTTTGCCATCAACTGAGGGGATTACTGAACATTTTATTTTGAGTGTAAAAACCTGAACTTCAAGTCTGAGTAATTTGGAGTGGTTAAGTGGGACAGGAATACTTAGAAATAAAGTGTTGGGGTCCCTGCCATGCAGCTATCCATCAGAGATGAAGATGAAGGGAGTGAGACAGACGGTCAAACTGTGACCAGCTTTGCAACTAAAACAAACGGCACCACCAGCAGGCCTGTCGTGGCACCAGCGGCCCCATTCTCTGGGCTGTCCTAAAGCTAACCATGGCTTGGTTTATGGCTGCGTTTGAACCCAGCTTAGTCCAGCAAGATGTTTCTCAACAGCTCAGAAATATGTGAGCACGTTCTTTGAACACCTGCAATTTAGTCCAATCGCCACTGCTGGTGGAACACTGCAAGTGAAAATAAACAAGATTCATACCCATTTTCAAGCACGTTGCAGTAGGAGCGAAATTAACTTTGGTAAATAAGACCCTTCTGAAGAAGGATGGAGTTGGTAGAAACTGCTCTGTCCCCTGAAAACTAATTCTGAGGCTGGAAGACCCCGCAGTCAAGACAGGAATGGCAATGCACGGGGCGGCTGTGCAGCAGGAAACGGGCTGGTGCCGGGCACGCGGGGGCTGGCTCAGGAGCGACATACAACATGATGCAATTTATTTCTCTCTAGTATCTTTCAAGTGGAAGTTTAACAAAACGCTCCACAGCTAATTACCGACTTTCTATGCAAATGTGGGCAGAGTACATAGTGCACAACTAATCAAACGGATGGAATCAGAAGACATTTGTAGGACAATTACAGACAGGGGGGAGCGCCCCTGGCCAAGCTTCGTTCGGGCCAAGGAGAGGCTTGATGGCACCATTAACTAGTAGGAGCTGAAAGGCCACCAGTGGGGAAGATGTCAGGGCCAGAGGGGTCTGGGTATTCCTGGGAGGCTGGCACAGACAGCCGAGACGCCCTGGGAAGGACCGGGCCCGTAGGGGATTGATCAGGAGCAAGGAAGCAGTGCCAGTCCTGTTTGGGGATGTGTGGGACACAGGGGCAATTCAGGGGGCAGGGGTGATGTTTTGATTGAAATTCTGATGTGGACCAGAAGCCATAAAGGTTTGTGGTGACAGTAGATGGAACACCCATGTGTCCAGCTTTAGATGGAGAGGTGGATGGGCTGGGCTGGGGGGCCAGCAGTGGAGACATTCCAGGGAGAGATAAGAAAGGCAGGGCTGTATCAAAGAGGCCCCCTGGAAGTGGTAGAGGGTCAGGGTTAGCGGACCCAGCTTTGTGGAAGGCAAGAAGTCACACCCAAACCTACTCTTCCTATTCTGGGGGTCAGAAGAAGAGGAAGACCGAGGTGGGGGCGTCTTATCTGACAATATTTGAAGGACACATCAGGGGTGACATTGATTGGATCCTGGAGTCACCAAGTGCTAGGTGAGGACGGCAAATGGAGCTTCACCGTGTAGGAAGGATTTTGAGTCCCTGGGAAGCAGACACACTGGGGCTCAGGATGGCAGAGACTTGTTGCGAAGACAATTACAGAGCTGCCCTGGGAATCCAGGTCCCCAGTTCTAAATCCAGGGTTCTCAAGCTGAAAAATACTTCCTGCATAAGCCTGGTACATGGGTCTGAAATGAACGCCCTGAAAGCAAAACTAGAAATTAAGCTATGAAGCCTCAGTGCATCCAGAGCGTCCTGGAAGTAATAGAAGACATCAGGCAAAATCAGCTGTCAGCACCACAGAGAACAAAAATGAAAAACAGAAAGAGAGGCTTCCCTGGTGGCGCCGATGCAGGAGACACGGGTTCGAGCCCCGGTCTGGGAAGATCCCACAGGCTGTGGAGCAACTAGGCCCGTGGGCCACAACTACTGAGCCTGCACGTCTGGAGCCTGTGCTCCACAACAAGAGAGGCTGTGATAGTGAGAGGCCCGCGCACCGCGATGAAGAGCGGCCCCCGCTCGCCGCAACTGGAGAGAGCCCTGGCACAGAAACGAAGACCCAACACAGCCCCAAATAAATAAATAAATAAATAAAATTAAAAAAAAAAAAAAAAAGAAAGAGAACAAACCAAATCAGAAGCCCAATGAGATGAATTTTTTTTTTTGCACCTTATATTTTGATGTTATTTTGTTTCAGATTCTGTCATCCGGCCCACATACTTTGGACTCCTGTAAGTGTAGCCTGTTTTCATTTTAGAAAATGTGAAGAGGCTCAGAGATTCACAGATGCAAGCCCAGGGGTACCGTCTGCTGACCCGCAGACTAGCAGAGGGAGGACGTAGGTTTGCAATGGCTGGAAGGCCAGCAGAACCAAAAACACTCCAGACTCCAGGTCAGACTTGGATAATGTCCTCGGGGTAATGCTTCTCACCTTCATAAAGAGAAGAATTACGACGCTGTCCACCCCCCCCCCCCCCCCCCGCGTCCTCAGCTGATGGCCAGAGAAGAGAGGTCATATTTACTATTTTGTCCTTACAGAACACAGAGAGGGATGCCGGCTGCATATTTGGAAAGCAGGGACTTAATACTTTGAGATGGGGTGTCAGGCCAGGAAAAGTGGACGATTTCATCTTATTTATTTAATGGTGACAGTGGAATCTCCTCCCAAGGAACTCACTGCCATACCTGCAAGATGCCCAGGCAGGAAACAAGCCATCGTTAACTCCGGAGGGGGGCGGGGGGATTACTTTGGATGTGTTAACAAGGCAAAATCAGGAGAGCTGGGAGCCAATGATAAGCCATCAGCATTAGTTCCTCCATGGCTGAGTTTAGTCCAAAATGACAGCTTTGCCCGGAGGCTACAAAGCAAGCATTCAGAGAAATCCAGGAGCGGTCTTTCTTTTCTACTTTGCGGAGCTGAAGAGTGTCATCTTTCACTCGGTGTTTTAGATGCTATGGAGTGCACTTTCTCATTAGCTGTGCCTGCTTCTTCTTATCTAAGACGAGGCGTCTTAGACTCCGGGGAGAAGAACTGCTTTCCAAACCCAGGGGGAGGTGGCCATCCGACTCCTGGGGTGGTACCCAACGGGGCTGCAGGAGATGTTGTTTCCACTCGGTGACCCAAGTACCCCCAAGTAAGCGGCTTTTCCTTATAACAGAGAGCTTGACCTTAACCCTAATAAGATGGCATTAAAGTCCCCAAAGAACCAGGAGCCATGTCCAGCTGTCGCCACCACAGGTCACCCCCCACCGGGGTACTAAAGACACTTCTCTTTTCACCCGGAGGAGGGGAGTAGCTCAGACTCAAGCTCTCCTCCGTGGGATTCTCTCCACGATGCTGTCATCCTTCTGCCCCGGCAGAACCACCCTGAAACAGGCCTGTGCTTTTAGCTGCAGCACCTTGCCAGGAGCTCAGGAACCTGCATCCCACTTCCTGGCATTGATGGATGATCCTGTCGGTGGGGGGGAAACGCTCCGGTCATGCACTGCTGATGTGTTAGGAAAGAATTTACTGCATAACATTTACTTTCCAGAGCAGGGCTGGGAACAGAAGGCCACGGGAGGCGAGGGGCGCTGCTTCTCCTCGTCAGGTAGCCCCTTGGTTGACCTGCCATCTGGGGCTTGGATGCCAGGGAGACACTCCGGGGTCCAGAGGCATTTCTCTGTGTCCGCAGCTATGCCAAGGCCAGGAACAGCAGCGAGCCAGTTGTCTGGGGCTGGTTTCACGGTTTCCCAGGCCCCGGGGTGGGACCCACTGCCTCCAAAGGGCTGGTGCGGCAACAACAAAGAATGAAAACAAGGGGATTAGGGGGTGCAGTTGAATTGCCAGAGGTTTCTGGCAGAGGCAGGGAGCCTCGGGCCGGATCACCAAGGACTCAGCGTCTCACGACTTAGGCCTTTCCATCCTCCGGGCCCTGCAGAAAGATAAGCATCCCTTCGCCCCAGTCACAGACCTGGGAAAGCACGATGGTTGCCGAGGGCAGACGTTGACCACCAATGACCCACCTGTCTCTGCTGCTCTTTAGACCTCCTCCCGGGACCCTCTCCTTCCTGCCAGATCCCTGCACTTGGCACTTTCCGCGTGGACCCTGCAAGGAGCCCGTGGGCTGGGGTAGAACTCAAGCTCTGGCAGATGGCTTAACCTCAGCTTCCCCTTCTGTACAATGGGAACCTCGCCAGGTTGCTGCCAACAAGCTGATGCATTCGGGAGCTCAGTGCCGACACTGCTGGTGTGGAGGAAGACATGGGGACCCCAGGAAGCAGGAACGATGGGATGTGACAGAAAGGGAAGGATGCTGATGAAAGGGGGTCAAACTGAAACAGAGCAGGACGCTATGGTCCTCCCCACCCCGCCATGTCCTCAGCCTGCCTTTTGTCTGTGGAAAAAAATTTAGCCAAAGAATAAGTTTAATCAGAGAACTGAGAAAATGCAGAAACAGAGGAACACAGTCAAAGGAGACCAAATAGTAATAGTTCAGTCATTAAGCAAAGTCAAGGACCTTTAGTTGCTCCTCAAGGGCTAGAGATAATATTCTGAGCCATATCCTGTGAGCTGTCTTATAGGTACTGAAACCCCACCAGGTGGAAGATGTTAACTACGTGATGACCAGGCTGTAGCCATGACATAAGCTGCCACAATTCCAAGAATTGGCCCAAAGAAATGGAAACAAACCGACCCTGGAACCGAAGATTCACTGTACCTAAAACAATCGAGATGACGCTGGTCAGACCACGGAGGACCAGTTTCAAGACAACTGTTAGAGCTGACTGTGCTGTTCCTGCATGTAGCCCCCTCCCTCTGTCTGTAAAAGCTCTTGCCCCCTGATTGTCGGCGGGGGGTGGAGTCGGCCTTTGGACAGGTGTCTGCCGTCTCCCCACCCCCCAGTTGCTAGCCTCTGAAATAAAGCAACATTCCCTTTCCTACCAACACTTGTCTCTCGAGAACTGGCTTTCGAGTGGCGAGCAGCCGGACCTGGGTTTGGTAACGAAACCAGAGGGCAGCTTCTTGACAGTTTGACCGGGGCATGTCCAACTCCAGTCGCGATGCACAAATGGGACTCCGTGTGGATGATTCAAGGTGCGAATATTCCAAGGCCTGTGTGCCACCCTTGCTCCTGTCCTCGCTCCCTCTGGCTCTTGATATATAATCCTAGCCCAGGACCCACATGGCTAGGATTGTAAACCTGTTGGAAAAGAACTCTAGGCAGACAGCCACATACACCCTCCCCGCCTCCATCAGGGGACCCGCGGAGGGGGTGGGTCAGGCCCAACTTGGGCAGGCGAATTCGTGTTCAGTCCACCAGGGGGTCATTGACTAAATCCCCACAACTGATGAATCGTGCCCTCGCCTGGAAAAACGGCTCCCTTGTGTCTTCCGGGGCCCACTGTTATTTATTAACCTGTTGGAGAGCCAATCTTTCACCACTTTCAGGGACCCAAACACGGCCAGTTCTTGCTTTTCTTTCTGGTTTTGCTTTTTGACAGCGAACATGAATGCCTCCCAGGTTTCCTGTGAAATCCTCCATTGTGGGGAGTTAGGCATTGATGAGTGGACACATATAGTCCTTAATTCATTCACGAATGTTATGAGTACCTACTATGTGCCAGGCTCATGCTAGGCTCTGGAAAAACAATGGTGATAAGAAAACAACCAGACTTGGTCCCTATCCTCAAGGCACTTACAATCCAGTCCAAAGAGAGATGATAACCAAATAATCACAGAAATGAATGTAAAATTGGAAATTGTGTTCTAGGGAAGTTGCACGGTGCTCTAACAGCCTACAGTAAGAGGATTTGACTTGGTCATGGAGCTGGTGGAGGGCTTTTTGAAGAAGCGACCCTTGAAGGATGAGATGGAGTCAGTTAGGTAGGTGGAAAAGGGAAGAGTGATTGGGTCGAAGGGATAGCACTTGCAAAGGCCCTGTGGCAGGAGGGCAAACGGCAGCAATGAGGTCAGGGTCGAGAGGGATGGGTACACAGAGCTGGATAAGGCTGTGGAGGTGAGCAAGGGCCAAGCTGAGCAGTTTTGTTTTGTTTTTTTTTGCAGTACGCGGGCCTCTCACTGCTGTGGCCTCTCCCGTTGCGGAGCACAGGCTCCGGACGCGCAGACTCAGCGGCCATGGCTCACGGGCCCAGCCGCTCCGCGGCATGCGGGATCTTCCCAGACCAGGGCACGAACCCGTGTCCCCTGCATCGGCAGGCGGACTCTCAACCACTGCGCCACCAGGGAAGCCCCTAAGCTGAGCAGTTTTGATCTTTATCCCAAGAGCAGGGGACCCACTGAAGGATATAAAGAGGAAACATGGTCAAATTTGCTCGTAAGAAGATCACTCGGGCTCCCGAGGTGGGCTCTGCAATGAACCATCAGATAGCTCTGCAGAAATAAAGGCCTGTCCTGCAGATGCCGGGAGGGCTGCTGGCAGAAAGCCCTCAGCATCTGACCCCTTCAGGATGGCTTCTGCTGGAGAGGGTGCTGGCCCAAGTCACACCCCTTTGCAGGAGAGCCAGCATCTGGTACCTGATCAACCCCAGGACAGCCCGAGGGGTCATCCCATCTCCAGAATTCCCTGTGGGGTCGCTGGAGGCCTTCCTTGAGGCTGAATTGAAGTTGGATAATGTCCTCTGCCTACGCCTGCATCCCACCCTCCCCTTGCACCGGGGATATTCCTAAGACCACTCCCTGACAAAGCTCCTGCCCATTCATCTCCCTGAGTCTGCTTCCTGGGACACCCGGCCTGAGGCCCTACAGTAGGAGAAGGGATCAGAGAGGGTGCAGGGTGAGCAGATGAGTTCTCTGCGTCAGGCCAGGGGAGCTGGTGGTCTGCACTGGGGTGGGGAGGGCAGGGAGGTGGGGACTGGTTATGGGTTGAGTCGTGTCCCCCAAAAAAGATGCTGCCATCCTAACCCCAGTAACCGTGAATGTGCCCTCATTTGGAAACAGAGTCTTTGCAGACGATCCAGTTAAGATGAGGTCAGTGGGGTGGGCCCTCAACCAATATGACTGGGGTCCTTACACAAAGGGGGAATTTGGACACAGAGACTCACACACAGGGAGAACAACATGCGAAGATGAACGCAGACGTTGGAGTGATGCCTGTACAAGCCGAGGATGCCAGCAAACCCCAGAAGCTCGGGGAGGGGCCTGGGATAGATCCTCCCTCACAGCCTCAGCAGGACCCAACCCTGCCCACACCCTGACCTCGGACTTCTGGCCTCCAGAACTGGGAGACAGTACATTTCCGCTGTGCGTGGTGATTTGTCTCGGTGGTTGGGTAAATGGTGTGCCTCTCACCATTACTCAGCTCAAATGACGAACTCACGGGTTCACAGAGAAGCCCCAAACTTTAAATACTGGTAAGTATGAAAAAAAAGTGATGCTTAAAAAGAAGAAAATCTGTTGCTGTGAAAGGAAGAAGGGTAGGTTCCCCACCTCCCCCAAGCTGAAGGAGTGAGGCCCCGGGAGGTGGCTGCGGGGCTGACTTCCTGCACTGCCTGGGGGTTCTGAGCGCACTTTCTGTGCACACAGCTCAGGAGTCGGCGCGTGGGAGGCCAGCCGGGGGGCAGGGGCTGTGGCAGCGCCCCCCTTCTGCTGCTCACCTTTGCTCCCCGACTCTGCCTCAGACCCACATCCAGGAGGCAGAGCCCCCAGAAGAGGGGCGGAGGGGCGGCCGGCCCCTGTGTGCGGTTCTCCTTTCCCAGGCATGCCTCAAGCCACGTGCAAAGGAGGGAGAAGAGTGCAAATGAAACATGACAAGAGAAAAGCTTTTTCAAGCTGGGTGTTGAAGCAGATTTTTCACTCCCCCCAATTCCAGGGTGGATTCTTGTGTGTGTTGTTTGTAACCATTACTAAAGGTACAAGATCTACCTGTTGGAAGCATTCAGAATGCCACCAGAACATTCTGGAGATAAAGGCCAAAATACCCCCAAAAACCTTCAACCCCGAAACAACCCACAACCAACTCTTATGTTTGGAAAAGAAGAAGATTAAAAAAAGATGAAAATAATCACAAAGGTACGATTTACTCCTTACAAGGTTATAAATATTAATATGAAACCTCTTTACACTGGGAAAGTTACCATACAGCATAATGTTAATTTTAGGAAAATCGATTCATCTAGCGCTCATACATTTTTTTTACCTCTCTCTCTGGCTTTTCCTGATGATTTAAGAATTGCAGTCTGGGTGAACGTTTCTTACTTCGACAGCTACTGTCTGGCACCAGGGCATAGCACAGGGTTCTGACAACGCAATTATTTCTCTGATAATGCGCTGTGATTTCCCCACAGGTGAGAGCCGGGTGCAGCTAAGGCGGGTTGAGCAGCTGAGCTGCACGCTGGATGTTTTTAATTATAACTGTGATTTGACTGACGTCACACCCTTCAGATACACAAAGACCTCAGACACCAGACCGAAGGGGAAAATACCGAAAGTGTGACGGGCCAGGAGGTTAGCAGGGGTGGCGGCTTGTTGGTGCCCCCCCCGGCCAGGTACAGTGTTTTTATCTCCTTTAAGCCCCCCAACAGCCCTGGAAGGGAGGTTTGTGATTATCCCCATTTTACAGATGAAGAGCCTGAAGCTCGAGGTAGCTAGAAACTCACCTGAGGGTGTGTCACTAGAAAATGACTGGTGTGAGCTGGAAACCCAGGTCCACTTAGTTCCATGGCCCAGCGACATGTGGACCAAGACATCAGTTACTACCTTGGACTGAAACTAGAAATTTCAGGGTGTTCCCCGCCGGGTCCCCTCACTGCATCAGAATCGATCGCAGTGATGCCGTTCAGTGAAGAGTCACAAATCCTGACCAAAGTGAATTAGATGCATAATGTCGGTGGCCAGAGATGTGTTTAGACGGAACCCAGAGGATCAGTGTTTTGAAAGCTCGATTCACTATACAAGATGTCAACACCCTATTCCAATTTCCATGAGCTGGGTAACCAGGTGAAGTTCTAAAAAAAAAAAAAAAAAAAAAAAAAATGGAGCACCGTGACAGCACTGATGGAAAGGGGGGGAAAATATCCAACATGAAGTTACACTTGGAACCAATTTCAGCTCACGGAGAAAGATCCAGAAGCCTGTCGGTGGGACCATCACAGCGATCAGCGAGAGAGCACGGGGACCGAGCTGCTGGGACTACTGCCCTTCTTCTAATTTGGGAACTAAATGCCGATCATGCAATCTTGTTAAGGAGCGAATATGGGATGAAAACGGGACATGCATCAAGAGTGACACGCCAGCTCCTTAGCGAAGGTCTAAAGATCGAGCTGAATTAATTTCTAAGAGAACCTGTGACAGATTCTTGATTATGATCCCCAATTAGGGAAACCTCGGTTTCGTTTTTGTTTAATGTCAGGAAGTTAAGAGGCTGCCGGGCCGATGGCTAAGAAAGACGAGGAGGTGGAAGCCTTGCCTCCTTTGAAACGTAAGCAGCCGTGCTGCAGATCCTTTCATGCTCCCTCCACCAAGAAGGCTGTGAAATCCGTGCGTCTCAATCGATGCCCAACGAGGGAAATGCGGTCATGACAAGAATAAGGGCTTCTCCTCATCTCTGGAGCCCACAGAGGCTAAAAGCATCAGACAAGCTTGTTCTGTGAAAAAGGGAAATGAAAGATTCCGTCTTGGACTAGAGAAACATCCCCGGGTGAAAATGGGCCACAGAACCAGAAACTCCAGAGAGAAATCTTCTGTTGGGCTTTTCCCAAATCGACAGATGTCTCTGGTTGATGGGACCTAGGATGGCGCTACCTGGAGGGAAGAGGAGGCCTGCTTAGTTCTCCTATAGGTTGAAGGAAAGGGGACGAGATGGAAGGAGAGGGCTGGGGCCTGGAGGGATGCCCATGTGGTAGGAGCACGAGGACAGGATGGACGAGGGAGACTGACACGGAGCAAGGAGGGCAGGAAATGGGTCAGGAAGCCCAGCTCGGGTTGGGCAGGCCGGCAGCACACGGCACACCGCCTAATGGGGGGCGGGGGCAGCATCCCAGCCAGCATGCCAAGGCTTGGGGACCTGGGGCCTGCGAAGGGACAAGGGGGGGTCCTAACCCTGGAAACTTGGGGGTCTTTGGAGTCAGGGCATAGTCATCAAGCCTCTCCTCACTTCTGACACCAAGACCACTCTCAGTTCTGATAATGAGCCACAGAATTCACCGAGAGCTGTCATACTCACAGTTACAGTTCATTACAGTGAAGGATACAGATTAAAATCAGCCAGGGGCACACAGTCCAGGAGCGTTCCCCATACGGCACTCCCAGTTGTCCCCCGCTGCCCCGCAGTGGAGGTGTGCACAGAGCTGACCCCTCCCAGCAGTGTTGTGTGACAGCGTGCATGGAACATCGGCCGTCAGGGAGGCCCCTGAGCCTTGGTGTCCAGAGTCTGCACAGGGCTCCATTGCATGGTCACAGCTGACTCCCCGTGGGGCTGACCTCAGGCTCCAGCCCTTCCTGAGGCTGAGCTGACAAATCACATGGTTAGTCTACCTGGCACGGCCTAAAGGACCTCAGTCAACAAATGTTCTATCAGTCAGGACATTCCAAAGTGATCCAGAGATCACTTCCCAGGAGGTTACTGGGACAGAGATGCAGCCTCAGAGCAAAGGATGGAGACCTGGAGCTTTTACACAGGGCGCAGTGAGGAGACCGTGTCCCCCAATAAGGCTACGGCTGGGGATCAGAGCTATGGTGCCAGGTCCGACCTAGAACTGGCTCCAGGGTACCAGGCAAAGGCCCCTGAATCCTCCCCTTTCAGGTGAGGATGGGAGTGCAGGAGTGAATGGGTGGGAAGGGTGAAGGGGGTCCCGAAGCAGACACCCGAAAGCAAGGAAGATTGATCTGGGTCACAGTGCAGGCTGGGGGTGCACAGCAGGGTCTCACAGGCCCCCAGGGAATGGAAAACCCCTTCCTCAGAGAGGAAGGACTGTTTCCCAGAGAAGGGATAAGATGTGAGCAGGTGAGAGCCACATAAACCCCTGTACTATCAAAGTAATTTGAGGTAAGTGTTAAAAACTCAGATTGCTTATAGCGCCACCCCAGGCCCAGGAAATGAGAGTCTTTGAGGCTGGACCCAGGAACCTGCATTTTTAAAAACATCTAGCATGAGGCTTAGCAGCGGGGTTTCAAGAGTGTGGGCTGGAACAATCTCGGCCACCTGGGCGGGAGAATCAGCCTCTTAGGCGGTTGTGTCTCAGCTTCTTCAGCTGTAAAGTGGGATTTAAAAAAAATTTTACTGACGTATAGTTGATTTACGATGTTGTGTTAATTTCTGCTGTACAGCAAAGTGACTCAGTTACACATATACATACTCTCTTTCATATTCTTTTCCATTATGGTTTATCACAGGATATTAAATAGAGTTCCCTGTGCTAGACAGTAGGACCTTGTCGTTTATCCAGTCCATAGTAAAGTGGGAATTTTAATACACACCTGAAGGGCTGTTGGGGGGGATGAAATGAGACATCCAGTGGGCACCCAACACATATTGCTTTAAGATCCAAGGTGCAGGTATCCTTTTGGGATGAGAAAAAAGTTTTGAAAGTAGAGAGAGTTGGTGGTTAACAACATTGCGATTGTACTAGATGCTACGGAATACGCTTTAAAGTGGTGAATTGTGCGCTGCGTGAGTTTCACTTCGATAATTAATAATAGTAATAATAATAATAGTAGTAAATCCAGGGTGCAGAAAGCTCCTCCAGCACACGGTTACCTTTCCATAGAGATCCAGGATCTCTTGCGTGTTTTGTATTAAGACATCCTGGCTTCCTCACCTGCCCCCTAGGTCTGCACCTCCCCCCCTAATGTTTCAAGTTTGTAGGACTTCCCTGAACTCCAGCGCCTGCCACGTGAGAGTCCCTCTTCCCTTTGGGAAGAAGGATGTTTACAAATGTGTGATATTGTTGCCAAGCAAGGTACGCCAAAAGGTTACCTCATTCTCTTCTGTAAAACTTGCAAAGGAGGCAGAGCCCAGCCCTTGGTATAGGAGCCGTCCTGGATGCCCTCACCCGACCCTGACTTGGCATGTTTAGAGGACTTTGGTTGAGGCCTGTTAAGGCTGCCTGAGCACAGAGCTGTGCCCGGGGAGGTCTAATGGGATTGCACCCCAGAAAGGCGTAAGGAACTCTTATCAGGAAGATAGCACCTCTTCCCACCCAAGTTATAAACCAGGGTCATGGATCAGAAAGGCCTGAATGGTTCCAGCAGAGGCTGGACTGTAGGTGCAGGGTGGTGACCCTAGACCGGGGCCTGGGACCCTTGAACATGAGAAGCTCCCCAGCCCACCTCCAAACAGGGGCAGATGGAGGCGTAGTACCACCAGCTTTTTGGGGGCGTTGCATTCCAAGGTGATCAAAAAATAGCGGGCAAGAGATTTTCACCATTTTCAGTCTCTTGGTATCTCACTGCAAAGAAATAACCAAAGTATAGCCGGGTCTAGGCAGGGCATCCCCTCACTTTGGGGCAGATCACAAAATAAAGTCCAAAACGTGGGTGTCCCTGTGAAAGGCCTGGTTGGGTGAGCAGATCACCTTGTCAGAGCACAGCCCCGCGACAGTACAAAGTCACATCACTGTGAAACGCCGATCCTTGAAAGATCTGCCCTCCTCGCTCCCCACCAAAGAGATGTTGCCTGGAAAAGAGTCTTCAAGTGTGTGGCGAAAGAAGAACAAATTATCTTCTCATCAAGGTGTTAAAGTTTTACAGAAGAGAAAAGTGAATTACTCTCTACCCGGGAGAAAGGCTTCTCACCACGGAGCAGCGGCGCTTCCGAATGCCACGAGGCTGGTCTCTTCTTTCCTGAATCCGAGACAATCTCCTCACCAGAAACAGTCTCTCCTGATTATTTTCAAGTCTCTCACCTGAAGCTTCCTCCCTGCTCCACGCCCAGTTTGGGGGTACCCTCCAGGATGGGGTTACAGCCTGGAAAGAGCTGGGAAACCGCCTGAGTTCCCCCCAAGAGTAAGTAGCCTATTACCTAGGGGGTCTTGGTTGCTGAGAACATCAATCTGTCTTTTGTCTCAAAAGATCTCAACAAGGAAGGAGGAGGGATATGATTATTTCCGTTCAGCAACAGGACACATGAGGAACTCTGGAAAACTCCTGGATGGTTTAAACCCAGGATTCTCAGGTCCAAGTTCCAGCCAAAAGGACCTTCAGAACTTGGAATCCATAAACACCCTCCAGCAGACTTTGTGACAACTATATTTGCAAATGCTTATTCGTTTCTGATGTGAAATGAGTTGCCTATAAATTAATACACATCTGAACACTGCTTTTTGTATGTTATTACAACCAAAACATTTTTCTAGACGAACACGAAAATGACAGAGAATGCAGTGGGTGGGCTGTGAAGTCCTTCGACAACAAAAAGGTCCCCTAAAGAAGTTTGAGAACCACTGCCCCGGACCAGCGTTTCTCAGAGCAAGTGCTGAGTCCGAGCTCTGTCTGTGGAGAAGCTCGCAGGCAGGTTAGTTTCGGAGAGCCATGCTCATGACCTTGGAATTTCCCATCACCGCCCGGGTCACAACTGTAATTGAATACGTAGGTCGTCTCCCCGGATAAATGCAAGAGCTCTTAGGGTAAGGACGGTGTCCATTTCATTCATTATCGTGATCCCAGCATCCATCGTGGTGGCTGGCGTGAAGCAGATCATGCAGTCAATGTTTATGGTTTGAAAGTTGGAGGTCGGTTTGGGACCGGATAATGAGCTTTTCTCTTTGGGATTCACAAAGCAGCAGTGATGAGACACAGATAAAGAAGCACGATGTTTTGACTTTCTATGTTCACCGCAGGACTTCTCAGAACCTTTAATATGCTGGTGTTTTTTGTGAACCTCCAAGGCGGGGCTCCATTGTGCTGTGCTTCTTAATACACCATGTCCTCCAAAGTCACCTGACTGTGTAACCACTTTCTGAGATGCCTGTTAACATTCTGATGGACCAACATTCTAGGAGATACGCATTGCACTGGGCAATAGATGGTAATCAGAAGGGTGACACCTCGATTCTGAGAAGGGGGCCTTAGAGGAGCCGGTAGGACTGCCTGGAGAAAGCTGTCCGAGTGACCACTGACTTACAAGTGACGGCTGAGTCAGCCCCAGACAGGGCAGGCTGCTTAGGGGGCGGACACCAGACCCAGACAATCCCCACTGGCAGCCCAGGAAAGCGACCAGCCCTTCACACAATCAACAGATGTTTCTACTTCTTTTTAAACAGACTCAATTCGTTTTCCGATCACAAAAATAACAAGTATATATGGAAGTTCCAGAAAAGGAGAGACCCACGCCTGTCTCGTTAGGCGTCGTACCCTCAGTTCAACAAATACTTGTCGAGTGAATGAGTATGTAGTAATTTAAATGATAAAGTAGTTTTACAAAGACATTTCGTTTCACTGCTAAACCACCTGTGAGAGCTCTCTTCTGAGACTCGGTATGAATAAAAATCCATTGGGGGAACGTGTTAAAAATACATATAGGTTCTAGATTCCCAGGCCTCGCTGGAGAGCTACAGAATTGGTACCTGTCTTTTAACAGCCTCCCCAGGTGATGGAGCTGCAGGAGTCCCTGGTCTGAGAGCCACAGAGATCTGAGTTCAAAACTGAGCTCTTGCATTTATTAGGGGCTGGGGTTGGGTTAGGGAGGTATTGGATGAGCTAGTTATCAGGAGAGGCTTCCTGGAGGGCACAGCTGAGCTGACATCTGCAGGGGAGGAAGCAGTCAGCCGGGGGACAGCTGGGGGCACCCTAGTAAGAGTCCCCTAGAAGCAGACCACGAGACAGAGATTAAAGTACAAGAAGTTTATTTTTGGAGGTGATTCCGGGAAAGACCATAGAGGGTTGGGGAAATGAGACAGGGAAGAGAAGCAGCCAGTACAGGGAGCGTGTAGAAAGTGCATCCAGACTTAGCCTATTCAAGGGCCAGGGAGTTGGGCTGCTGACCCACCACCCCCTGCTCATCTTTGTTAAGAGTAGGGTTGGGGATGGTGCCTCAATTCCTGGCACTCTGCGGTCTACACTGCCAGCCCGTGGTGGCCAGAGCACGTCTTGGGATCAATGTGTCCTGGAAGTTTGAAGTTGGGAGGCTTGTGCACTGATGGGGGAAGGGAAGGGGGTATAAGTACGGAAGCCATGGCATCTGCCACACGGGGCAAGAGCTTTCAATGCCAGGGGGGCTGAAGATGCAAAAGCTCTGAAGGAAAGCGCGCGAGGTTTTCCAGAAGGTGAGTGCGGCCAGAACACTGTGAAGGATGCAGAGAACGGGAGGAGGGAAGGCAGTGGTGGGCTGGTCAATATTTTCAGCCGGCTCTTTAAAAAAAACCCAACCCTCCCCCGCAAAACCCCCAGAACCCCAATTTTTAGTGTTTGCCAATTTCCACCGTGCAAATATTCACATCCTAGCTGATGTCATCTACCAAGGAGAACCCTGAGCGCAGAGTTGGAAAGAGATGCGAGTTTGGCTCTCGAGAGTGGGTACCAGCCGGCTCTAGCACACATAATAAGGTGCAGGGGTAAGGAGTTAGGAAAAGAAGATGAAAGCCATTAGAAGGGTTTGGGGCAGAGGACAGAAAAGATGGTCTAATTTATGTCTGTCAATGAGCCCTGAGGCTAGAAAAAAATGGGATGAACTGCAGCGTTTAGAAGTAGACCTAGAACCTACCCACTTTAGAACCTTGGCAGGGGGCACCCACACACAGCCCAGTCCTGACACGCACAGTTTCAGAGACAAGAGAGAAAAATCCATCGTTGGACCTTCCCATGCTGTGCCGAGACCCCCTCTTCCATTGAGAAAGCCTTAAACGTCTTTCATAAGTTAACAAAACATGAGGGGTCGCAAATAAAAACAGCTGCCCCCCATCGTCAAAGGCAGCGTGCACTTTTCCCCATGGCTCCCCTTTGCCTGGGTAAGTTAAAGCCTCAACACAAGCTTTGGTGACTTTTGTCAGTTTAAGTTAGACCCTTAATACTCCTTAAACATATTTTCCTGTAAGTAATAGAATCATGGAGGAGAAATGAAGCTATCTGTCATGTAGACACCAGCGTGGAAGGAGCGGGAGTGTAACAATGGGGTGGGCGGGTGTCAGGTGACCAGAATACCTGTGCAAATGAAAATCGATTTTCTGGAGAATTCCTCGCCTGGTGAAATAAATTAAATCTACATTTACTTCTATTTGTTTAAAAACCTCTTTGTTAAAATAAGTACAGCAGTATATAGACATAATCTAATAAATTAGCAGAGGATAAATTATACCTAATAACATTCTGCACGGAGAATATACACAGAGGGAACCCACAGGAGGTACGCTCGTGGAAGCCACTTAAATGTTTGGACTAATTCTATTTGTAATGGTAAAACTGACAAACTGATATGTTTAGGCCTCTTCAATCTTGTTTAATTTTATCTTTTGCCAAATCAGTTTTATTATTATTTTAATTGGGAAAAAAAATATTCTACCGAGTTTCCACTTAGCCTGAAGAAATACAAGTTTAACTAGGTCTTAAAATTTAACGCAGCTTGAACGGTGCACCGCTAGGAGAAAACCATCTTTAATGAGAGGAAGCTGCATTACCAGCCTTACATGAAAGCGTGTTAAATGAAGCCTCATCTTCCACCCTGAGCACATCCTGCCTCTCAGATTTTCCCTCCCAACAAAAGGAAAATTTAAAAAGCAGTGAGTGTTTATTGAGTGTCTAGGAAGCACCTAGCACCTGCTATTGAGGGCATCCCGAGGTGGTGCTGGGGTGGGTGAGGCAGGGGTTATTGCTTACTGGCTGCATTTAGGAATGCACTAGTGTCCCGCCGCAGGGTTATTGGTTGGTCTTCAGAAAAATGAAGTTGTTGTCACCGTAGCTGCTCTAAGCCCATTGGGGAATATGAAAAGAACACATGGCACAGGGAACTGTATTCAATATCCTGTGGTGAACCATAACGGAAAAAAAAATAAACAAAGAATGCACAGAGGCGTGTAACTGAGTCACTTTGCTGTACAGTAGAGATTGGCACAACATTGTAAATCAACTACAGCTCAATCATAAACACGTGAAAAGCGGCTAATTCCGCATTCAATTTTTTTTCTTAACGTTTGTTTGGTTTATGGCTATGAACTTCCCTCTTAGAACTGCTTTTGCTGCATCTCGTATGTTTTGGTAAGTTGTATTTCCATTTTTATTTGTGTCAAGACATTCTTTGATTTTTCTTTTGATTTCTTCTTTGACCCATTAGTTATTCAGGAGCATGTTGTTTAATCTCCACGTATTGGTGAACTTTCCAGTTTTCTTCTTGTGATTGATTTCTAGTTTAATACCACTGTGGTCAGAAAAGATGTTTATGTTTGGGGTGGTTTTTATACAACAATAGATAACTGGAACAATTGGCTACCAAAATCCATTGCCTGTTCCCTCCCCCTTGGTAAAAGAATTCTGGTTTTGTTTGGATTGGCTATGTGCCTAACTAAATACTGGCTCTTCCAGCCCACCTTGCAGCCGGGGTGGTCATGTGGTACAGTTGAGGACCCTGAGAACACTTTTGCTTTCCTGTTAAAAGGGAAGAGTGAAGTTTGCACTCCCATTGTCTCCCTTTTCTGCCTAGAATGAGAACATGATGGCTGGAGCTGCAGCAGTCATCTTGTGATCCTGAGGGAAAGGCCAAGAAACTTGCCAAGTTGTGGACTTTGACACTGTTGAGTGGCTGAACCAACACCTACAGCCACCTACCGGGACCTTCTTGTTATGTGGAAAAAATCCCTCCTTTTGGTTTGAGCCTCTATAGCTAGGATTTTGCTCTTTGCAGTGGATGCATTGCCGACTGGTGTCCGTGCTCCTCATCTGTGTTAAGTTGCTTCTACCCTTGGAGCTTGTCTTCCCTTCAGACACAACTTCTGTAAGGGCGGGGACCCCATCTGTCTCTTTCACCATCATATCACTGACCCTGGCATGTTGGAGGTGCTCAAATATTTGTTAAATGTTGTTGAATAAGTGAAAGACATTGACGGATTTCCAAGAGGTTAGAGCAGGGTCTCAGAAACATTTCCAGCCTGATGATTTCATGGGCTGGGCAGGGCCTCCGCCTAGCATTCCAGCATCTCCCATTCCCAAGGTCGCAGGGAGCCGCACTCCTCTTTGGGGCTGGGGTGGGGTGAGATGGAGGAAACGTCCCTCACCACAGACCTGTGTTGGAAGCTTCCTCTGCTGTGTTTCTTTCCTCTGGTGTTAACAAATGTTAATTTGCCACAATGATCATTGCCTTTTGAGTGCCCTTTGTACTACTATAATTTTGTGGCTTCACTAAAGAAAACAGCCTTGTAATTCTACTTGCCCTTACAGAAACATCCTTGGAGGATTGTGTTCTAGGGCAGGGAAAAGTCAAGGGAAAATTTTCAACGGTGGGGTTCATCCTGCTTTGCATACAGATTTAGGCCGTGCGTGTGAAAACATGAACTTATTTTAATGTGAAATAGACGTGCCACCGGTTTTGACAGCTGTCTCGCTCCACTGCATTTCTTTCTGAAGCTCTTTGGTCACAAATGACCAGGTACGTATTTGGCCACACGCTTTCAGCCTAGGTGCCCTTTAGTTTGGATTTCAAAACACCCAGTAAAAATCTGCTTTAAAATTTTCCTTTGAGTCATAGAGAAATCCTTTGACAATGTGGCCAAGCTGATGGGACACGTGTATCCCTCAGGTACAGGCTTTCTCCAGCTCTGGGTGCATGATGCGTGACCCCAGGTGTGCCTCTTTCCCAGGGGGAACGAATCATTACCAGACGGCATCATCTATCGTGTCAGACGAAACAGACCCCAGCATGGTCTTCGGTGCTCCCCTGCTTGGATTTGGATTCCAGCTTTACCTCTCACTAGCTTTGTGACCCTGGGCAATTTCCCGAACCTTTCCGGTGCCTCATCTCGCCCCTTCTGAAACATGGGCATATACGTTGCAGTGAGGGTTAATTTTGCTAGAACATGAAAGGCACTGAGAGCGGAGCCTGACACACTACTTGAAAACAGTAGGTGGCAGATATCGTCCTGATCCATCAGAGCTGAGGGACAGGTCTGGAGCGAGCCTGGAGGTAGGAGCAGTCAGGGACATGAAATGTCACACGTGTCTTGGGGCCTCAGTTTCTCTCCTTGGAAGGGACGTGATAGAGTAGCTTGTGAAACCCTTTGCAACTGTAGATGAAACATGGGACGGGGATGCAGGGTGTTATTGTAACTACGTGATTGCAATCTCTGCAGAGTGGGAAGGTGGAGGCTGGCAGGGCGCCTGCTGCCTTAGATTCACACCTAAGGAGTGTGTGTGTGTGTGTGTGTGTGTGTGTGGTTTCTATTGGAAACAGGCTTCACAAAGGCAAAATAACCACCAGTCCTGGCCTCGCATAAAAGATAACAAGAAGAAGATAGAGCACGGAATACAAGAGAGGCAATGCAAGTCAAGTCAGTTAATAAATCCATCCGAAACCCTTCCCCAAACGCTGAAGTTAAACTTCATCTCCAAATGCTTTGCGTAACAAGCACTTTAGGTGAGGCGGCCCCTGAGAGCTATAGAACTTTTCAACGACAGGCAAATATTTCTGTTTCGTTGTTAGGAGGGGTGGCTTTTTGAAATCCATTCTCAGAGCCAACAACTTGGAGGAGCTATAAACAGATACGAACTAATTATTTGCTTTTGCAAAGGCTTCCACTGCGTCTTCCTATGGTTACCGAGTGGCAGGAGATAGCTCTGCGTGATAAGGGGCTAGAAAAGCGGGAGCTGACGTATGGATGCGCAGGACCTGAGCTGCTGTGGAGACTATTGGCTCTGATGAGAGAGCCCTTGTAAGGCCGTGATCCCTATCTGGAGAGGAACGCTGGCACCGGGAATGAACCGTGGGCATGAATAGAAGACTGCAGTTTTAATATAAAAAACCTGGACTTGAAGTGGTTTGTGTAATCTGGGGAAACCCACAAGAGTTGAAAACCACACCAGTTCTAAGTCAGCTTCTTTGGTCCTCGAGAGGCCCAGAGGAGACCCTCTCCTCCAGTTCTCAGCCCAGCCACCAGGACCTGGGAAGCGGGGACCACACAGCCTCTTTCCAGAGGGACAGAATGAGGTGCTTTTTGCCAGGGACTCGGGCTGTGTCCTTAAGTCTCGCAATCAGCCACATACTTCAAACAATCATTTAAAGAAAACTGTTTGAATGAAACTTGACCTCTGTCTCGCTCCAAACACAAAACTTCATTCAAGATGGATCATAGACCCAAACACAAAACCCAGAACCACAGAAGCTTCTAGAACAGGGGTGGGCAAACTTTTTCTATAAGGAGCTAGATATGAACTATTTTAGGTTTTGAGGACCATCCAGTCTCTGTCGCAGTTACTCAGCTGTGCCTCTGTGGTGTAAAACAGCCACACACAGCACATAAAAATGCACGAGGCTGTATTCCAGTAAAACTTTACGCATGTTGAAATCTGAATCACATGTATAGTTTTTGCATGTAACAAGATGTTATTCTTCTTTTGATTTTTTTTCTCAGCTATTTCAAAAATGTAAAATCATTCTTAGTTCATAAGCCACACAAGCACAGGTGGCAGGCTGGATCTGGCCTGAGAGCTATCAAAGCATAGGAGAAAAATCTGATCACCTTGCCAAAGATTTTCTTGTTGGAACACAAAAAGCGCTAACCACAAAATTAAAAATTGGATAACTTAGACATCATTAAAATGAAAAGTTTCTGCTCATCACAAGACAGTGGTAAGAAAATGCTCATCAAAAGACATCATTAAGATAGGCACAGACTGGATAAAATACTGACAGCAAATATATCTGACAAACGATTTGTATCCAGAACATGCAGAGACCTCCTACAAATTAACAATAAAGGGACAACAACCCAATTTTAAAAATGAACAAAAGACTCGATCAGGCCCCTTACAAAAGATCTAAGAATGGTCAATACATACATCAAAGGTTCTCAACATCTTAGTCACCAAGGAACTGCAAAGTATAACCACAGTAGATACAAGAGCTAAAATAAAAAAGATTAACAGTAGCAAATGTTGGCAAAGATGTGGAGAAAATGGAACTCTCAGATGTTGCTGACGGAAATGTGAAATGGTACCATCCCTTTGGAAAACTGTTTATTATAAAGTTAAACATGTACCTACCATATGACTCGGCAGTTCCTCTTTGGTGTTTATCCAAGAGAAGTGAAAACATATGTTCGTATAATGACTCGTATGAGAATGTGTGTAGCAACCTTATCATAATAGTCCCAAACTGAAAACAACCAAAGCGTGCATCAGTAGAAGAATAAATAGTGGTATATTTGGGCAATGGAATGCTACTCAGCAATAAAAAAGAACAAAATACAGGCATCCCTCATTTTACTGCACTTCACATTATTGTAATCTGCGGATGCTATGATTTTTACACATTGAAGGTTTGTGGCAGCCCTGCATCGAGCAAGCTTATGGGCGCCACATTTCCAACGGCATTTGCTCAGCTCATGTCTCTCTGTCACACTTTGGTAACTCTCACAATATTTCAAACTTTTTCATTATTATTATATTGTTATGATGACCTGTGGTCAGTGATCTTTGATGTTACTATGGCAAAAAGATTATGGCTCACTAAAGGCACAGATGACGGTTAGAATTTTTTAGGAAGAAACTATTGTTAATTAAGGTATGTATATTGTTTTTTAAACATCGTGCTATTGCATTATGCAGACTTTATAGACTCCAGTAAAGCGTACATGGAACTTTTATGTGCACTGGGAAACTGAAAAATTCATGTGACTCACTTCATTGCAGTATCTGTTTTATCATGGTGGCCTGGAACCAAACCCACACTGATCCTGAGGTATGCCTGTTCTGATACATGCAACGAAATGGATGATTATTATTTTTTATTAAAGACTAAGTTTTTAGAGGAGTTTTAGGTTTACAGTAAAAATAAGAGGAAGGTCACTCACCAGCATGGTACTTTTTTTTTTTTTTTTTTTTTTACTAAGGATGAACCTACATCAAAATCACTTAAGTCTGTAGTTTATATTAGGGTTCCCTCTTGGTGGTGTATATTCTATGGGTTTGGACTTATGTATGATGACCTGCATCCATTATCATAGTATCATACAGAGTGTTTTCTACCCTGAGACTCCTCTGTGCTCTATTCTTCTCTTGCCTCTTCCCGCCTGCCTGACCCCTGTCAACCACTGATCTCTTTATCGTCCCCATAGTTTTGCCTTTTCTAGACTGTCATACGGTAGGCATCATATAGTATACGGCCTTCTCAGACTGGCTTCTTTCACTTCATCATATGCATTTAAGGTTCCTCCATGTCTTTTCATGCCTCGATAGCTCATTTCTTTTGATTGTGGAATTATACTCCACTGTCTGAATGTATCGCAGCGTATTTATTCATTCACTTACTGAAGGACAACTTGCTTGCTTCTAAGTTTTGGCAACGACGAATAGAGCTGCTGTAAACGTTAGTGTGCAGGTTTTTGTGAGGATGTAAGTTTTCAGCTCTTTTGGGTAAATACCTAGGAGTGCAACTGCTGGATCACATGGTAAGAGTATGTTTAGTTTTGTAAGAAACGCCGAACAGTCTCCCAAAGTGGCTGTGCCATTTTGCAACCCCACCAGGAATGGATGAGAGTTCCGGTGGCTCCACATCCTCACAACATCTGATGTTGTCAGTGATCTAGATCTTGGCCACTCTAATAGGTGTGTAGCGGTATCTCATTGTTGTAATTTGGATGATTCTTCAAAACAATTAAACTGAGCAGGATAAGCGGCTCATAAAACAGTATGCACTGTATAATATGCCGTTCGTGTGAAACCCGAGAACAAGCGAAGCAGTTCATGATAGAAATCAGAAAGTGTTTGCCTGGGTGTGGAGGAAGGAAGTTGACCGACAAGGGGGGAGAGAGAATGTTCTGGGGCGATGGCGATATTCTAATCTTCACTGTCCAGAGCAGTGGCCAGGAGCCACATGAAATGTGACTTGAACTGTGGCTAGTGCAAGTGAGGAAATGAAGTTTAAATTTCATTTAACTTTAATTAAATTTAAAAGTTAAAACTGAAGCAGGGCAAACTATTATAACTCTTGTTTTGGTAGGACGTCATTTCACGTTAACGGTTAAAAAGTTAGCATCTGAATTGAGATGTGCCATAAGTATAAAATATACACTAAGTTGCAAAGACTTGTTGCCAAGAAAAGTAAAATTTCTTATTATAATTTTAATCTTCATTATGTGTTGACATGGTAATGTTTTTAATGCACTGATCTAAAAATACGGTATTAAAATTATTTCACTTGTTTCCCTTTACTTTTCCTAATGTGGCTACTAGAAAATTTTAAATGACATGTGTGGCTCTCATTACACGGCTACTGAGCAGTGCTGGGCTGTGTATTGTTTTGGGTGGCGGTGCCTGAGTGTACGCAATTGTCAAAATTCATCAAACCAAACGCCTAAGATCTGTGCATTTTATTGAGTGTTAATTATAGTTCAATTAAAAAATGACACTCCCATGACCTCTGCTTGACTAATTTACGGTATCTGAAATCAAGCGAGGGGAGAGCCAGTGACTCAGAGGAAAGTGAGGAGATTTCTGGGGAGCTGGGATGTTCCTGTTCTTGGCGTGGATACCGATTACACAAGTGAGTTCAGCTGGTGAACAGTCACTGGACTTCGTGTTTGAAGTTCAACATATATTGATATATGTAAGATATATAGATGATATATATATACACATATGCATATCATCTATATGTAAATCTTTAATCTCTATAAGATATATAAAATGATATATGATGTATATCTTTAATATATACGTATATATACCTATGTATATCTTTAATATACACATATATATACATACGTATATCTTTAATATATACATATGTATACCTAGGTATATCTTTCTTTAATACAAAGTTAAAAAAAAACCTGTTTGATACTCTCTATGCATCTTTCTTTAAAATTGAACTTTTCTTTATGGTATGTCCAAGGAGTTTGATCTTTTGAATTTAAAAGGCAAATTTATGCTAATTAGTTAGGCGCTGCCCCCAGAGCCCTCGTGTTTTACAGGCAAGAAGTTGCCACGGCCCAGGACTGGTCTCCCTAAACCGCAGTCCGTCCGGTGGGGAGGACTTGCCTTATTTGGAAGAGCCACGATCATGTCCCCCCCGCTCCGTCAGCCCACTTCCTCCTAAAGGAGCCACTGCAGCGCCTTCTGCCCAGTCTCCCGTCAGTCCTTGTCCTCGAAGAAACCCCAGCACCAATGTGCTTAGGCTCCAGCACAATCTTCAGGCGAGGCAAAATCTTTTGACCGAGAAGAAGCCATTCCATCTGCTGCAGCCAAGCCTGTGCCTGGTGACACGAGGGACATACTCTCCCTGAACCGAAGGTAGCGGGGCTGAGGGAGTGACAGGGCGGCGGGGAGGGTCCTTCACTCAGATCTGTGTCCTGATCAGAGTGACCACAGCTCTGGGCTGGTTCAGGCACGAAAGCCAGACGCATGCTGCGGCTTTCCACTGTGGTGTGGAGGGACAGGAAGTCAGCACTGGGCCAGCGGGGGGGTGGGGGTGGACCCAGACTACATGACGCGGTGGCCAGCAGCCCGAGGTGACGTGGTCAGCCTCAGCTCCATCCCCATCTTTGGGAGGGTCAGACCTGCAGAACTGGCATGACAGCAGGTGGAGAGAATGATGGAAGCACAGCCATGATGGAGGTGGACGTGAGCTTCACACTCTTTGGACGTGGGCCAAGCACGGTCTGTGATGCTTGCAACGAAAACTTGCTCAAGTTACTTTTTTTTTTTTTTTTTTTTTGCGGTACGCGGGCCTCTCACCGTTGTGGCCTCTCCCGTTGCGGAGCACAGGCTCCGGACGCGCAGGCTCAGCGGCCATGGCTCACGGGCCCAGCCGCTCCGCGGCATGTGGGATCCTCCCGGACCGGGGCACGAACCCGTGTCCCCTGCATCGGCAGGTGGACTCTCAACCACTGCGCCACCAGGGAAGCCCCTCAAGTTACTTTTTTAATCTAAATCTCTTTTCGTCTCTTGGAAAAGGAGGCAATAATAGCAGATTGTTTGAGAGTTACATTAAATGGACTGCTGTATGCCGAGTGCTTGGTTAAAGGTATTGCTGGCTCTAGGGGGCAGTTCCAGCAGCAGGACCCCAGCCAGTGACCGGACAAAAGACAAAGGAGAGAATCAAGCCTCCTGAGAGCTAGTGAAGGCCACAGTCAAGGGGAGCACGGCTCACAGAAGGGCTTCGATGCCAGCAGAGAGCCAGGGGCTGATCAGAAAATGGAGCAGAGCCGGCCATTGACGGTGCGTGTCTTAGGCTGGGTTCTCTAGAAGCTGAACCTTGGGGAAGATTCACGTGAAAGTGAAAAACCCTCTGATACTAAGTATTCCCAGGAAAAATGGATGGGAAAGTAGGGAAGTGGAAGCAGGAAGGGAGGAGGCCAAGCGAGGGTGTGAAGACAAACACGGTATCAGGGTAGCACTGCGGGAGCCAGGCACCCACCCCGCCTGGTATTTACGCCCTAGTGTGGCCCCTCCCACTTTGAATAGGGCAGACCCATTTAGCAATAGGATGTTGTGGAAAAGACCCGATGTGACTCCTGAGGTTGGGTCATAAGAGACGTTGCAGCTACTCCCTTGCCCTCTTGGATCACTGGCTCTGGGGGAGGCCAGCCACCACGTTGTGAGGACACTCAAGCCGCCAGCCAGCACCGACTTGCCAGCCGTGAGGGGAGCCGTCTTAGAAGCAGGGCCTCCAGCTATGGTGCGGCCCTCAGATGGCACGGCCCTGGCCGATACCTTTACTGCGAACTCATAACGGACCCGGAGCCCCAAGCACTCAGCCAAGCCACACCCAAATCCCTCACTCACTGAACCTGGGAGATAATAAATGTGTTGTTATTTAAGCTTCAAATTTTGCGGTTCATTTGTCTACTTCATGGCAATAGAGAACTGATAAAGGCGTTTTGACTCAACTGCACAAGGGGGGAGTCGTCTCTGGGGACAGTGCAGGTGACACCTCACAGTGTCCCAACCAGTGGGTGTTGGAGAATGTATATCCTCAGACCCAACGGTTCTTGTGTTAGGAGCTTCTCGGGACGGGGTGGGGACAAAACCCCAGGCGCTGCTGGCTCTCCACGCAGACAGGGAGGTGAGCTCCAGCAGCTGGAAGACAGCACCCCGCAAAGAGACCCAGAGTATACAATGGGGGCTGCGCGCACCTCCCGGCAAAGGGATCTGAGGGAACGGGACGGGGGTGGAGCCTCAACAACTGCCGCCACGGGGCGAACGTGGCAGCTCCGTGGGCGCGGGGAGGGTGCCCACCGTGAGGACTCAGATCTCCCTCACCTGTGGGGGCGTGGCCGCAAAGCACGGTGGTTAGGCGCACGAAGGTGGCTTCAGGAAGGCTGGATTTGGATCCAAGCCTGTTGGTCTCTCTGAGTCTCAAGTGCCTCATCTATAAAATGGGGCAGTAACGGGTCCTAGTTCACAGGGCTGCTGTGAAAAGTCAGTGAGATCTCTCGGGCTGGTTGGTAGCCCACGGTAAGCACTGGGGATGTTAGCTGTTATTTGGTATTGTTACCGCTACTGTGAATGGGAACGGGTGGGCCAGCATGAGGTATGGGTGGCACCACTGGGCCAACGATTTGGAGCAGAGCCGGGACAGCTGTATCTTTAGGAAGCAACACCTTCATCCAGTTCTCTGACGCGTGGGGATGAGACCCAGCCTTGCCTGCCTCTCTGCTCATCAGCCACAAGGAAAGACCCCCCCCCCCCAGCTCTCCTGAGAATTAGGCAGGGCTGTGACAGCAAATGAGGACGGGAAAGTGAGGATGGGAAAGCCCCTGCCCTTAGACCCTCAGATGTGCCACAGCCCCTGCTTTTTCTTGCATTTGGGGCTCCAAAGAGTCACTCCCAGCCCGCTGGTTCAGAGGGGGTGTGCGGGACTGTGTGATGGGCACCGCTCAGCAGCCTGGAGGTGAGGATTCACGCAGACATCTGCCCACTGGGGACCCAGAACCACGGCTGCCCACGTGCTCCACTCCAGGGGCACCACTGACATTGCGTCCCGCCCTGGTTGCCCTCTCAGCAGCACTGACTTCCAAGGTCTATGCACACATTTCCAGGGTCCAGCATGGCCTCACAGAGCTGGTGCTCGGGAACTGGACCGGACTTGGGAGTTGAGAGGTAACACGTCACCGCATATCCCAGACCTGCAGCTTCCTTCACGGAACGTCCTCTATTGATTCCTATTTAATAATGACTGATGTAGCTCTTGGGCCCTTTCTCTGATGAATCCAAGCTGTCTGTCAAATGGGAGAGACGGGGCAGGAGAGAAGCATTATTATTCCGAAGCACAGTCATTAGATTAATAGAAGCTCCAGCAACACCATTAACGTGGAAAGGATCAATGAAGTAACAGAGGTGAGGCTGTCTCTAGATGAGATAGCTGCTTCTCGAGCACGTGTCCTGTTTATCGATCATATGTGTTCAGTCTACCTGCATAGCCTTCTTCCCTTGAGCTCTCCGAGGCCAGCTGATTTTCATCTTTAAGACTATGTGTCAACAACGTAAAACACCATCCCCATCACTCTTTATCTTAGCCCCATCTTCTTCACCGTGCCCACCAGGAAAATTAGACAAAACTCTGTTGCTTCGTGTCGGGGCAAAGACATTTTTCACGACTTTTCCAAAAGAAACTTTTATCTCACCACGATTGACCTTTTCCTGTAACTTGAGAAAATATAAACTTTAAGGCCATAAGTAGACAGCAAACTTTAGAAATAATTTCCCCAAATGGATTTCCCCTGTGCCCTTCTATCCTAAACATTTAGTTTTCCCAAGTCATAGCTTGCCAGCAAGTGACTTTATTTTGATGGCTTTAATTTTTATCTTCTAGATTTATTATTCAGAATAGGTAGAGGTGGAAAGGAAGGGAGCATTTCTCTAGAGGATAGTCCTTTTTTTTAAATTAATTTTTATTGGGGTATAGTTCAATCAGTTATACATATACATATATCTGCTCTTTTTTAGGTCATTACAGAGTATTGGGTATTGAGACCTAGAGGGTATTCCTTTCTAAATGTAAGGAAAAGATTGTCTAGCTCCATATTAGAGAGTTAAGTGAGGCTTAAGGTGGTGGTGTTAGGAATGGGAACAGGACAGTAGCTGACAGCTGTTTGAGAATATAAGTGTGGTATGAAATTGGGAATGGACAAAGAAAGGAACTTGATGGATGAAATGTCCAGAATCAAAGTGCAATATGACAGGTGGCCAGCCTTGCAGATTCCTTTTAGCCATCACACTCACCCCTGCATCTTGGACAACACCCTCTCCATTGAAAAGGAACTTCAGCTTTCTCTCCGTGTTCACAGATGACTCGTTCTGAACCACATGCTTCGCCTAGCTCTGCATCCTGCCCGCCATCTTGTTTTGAATTCTCCCAGCCTCTGAGCTCATTGATCATCCATGGATTGTGTTTCTGTTTCTAGCCTCACCTTGCCCTTTGGACTTGATGCTTTGATCAAACTCCAGTTTTTGTCTTGCGCTATTATTGACTCAGATCAACTTCCCTCCTGGAAGCCACAGCATACTGCCTCTCTCCACAGTGCCACCCACCACCCAGCCAGGTGGGATTCTCTTGCCTTTCCATATATCATGAAAGGGACTTAGATGGAGGAACCCTGGGCAGAGTCAGAATAGATCACTGCCACGTTGGCCCAGCAGGCATCTCTTTTCCTAGGATGCGATATCTCTGTGGTTGTCCCTTGATAACTTCATGTTTGCAAATGTAGCGCTTACTAGTTTTCTCCCACACCCCGATTTTGTATTGGCAACGGTTCCTGTTCAGATGGGATCTGCCCTGCCCCGACATGTTTCTAAAGTTCCAGATTAGAACTCTGGACTTGCCGTTAATAGCCTATTAAAGTGTATCTTTTGATGTAAACTGGGCAGCTCATCACCAAACACGCCAAGTCAGGATGTTACATAAGACGTGGGTACAGAGCTCATAAATTCATAGCTATTAAAGACTCCATTCTTCCTTCTATTTAAGACTTTAAGATCGGGCTTCCCTGGTGGCGCAGTGGTTGAGAGTCTGCCTGCCAATGCAGGGGACGCGGGTTCGAGCCCTGGTCTGGGAAGATCCCACATGTCGCGGAGCAACCGGGCCCGGGAGCCACAACTACTGAGCCTGCGCGCCCGGAGCCTGTGCTCCGCAACAAGAGAGGTCGCGACAGTGAGAGGCCCGCGCACCCCGATGAAGAGTGGCCCCCGCTTGCCACAACTAGAGAAAGCCCTCGCACAGAAACGAAGACCTGACACAGCCCAAAATGAAAAAAAATAAATAAAATAAACAAATGTGGGGTTTAAAAAAAAAAAAGACTTTAAGATCAAAGCCCTCATAAAATTGGACACAATCTAAATGCTCAACCATAGGGGATGGGTAAAGATATGCCCCAGCCCTACTAGACAACAATTGCATTTGCAAAGACTATTTTGTGACTCATGGAAATGATTCAGGTGGGGTGAAGACAAATCTTCTGTGTGAACCCAGTCCCAGTGTGCCCTGCAGCCTTGGCTGGGACACTGGCTCACAAGGCTGGGAACCATCTCTATCCTCTTCCAAGTCCTGCTGGGCAGAGTATCTAAAGCTAGTTGTGGGAGCACAGCCCTGGGTGGATGGGCTCAGGGGCCAGGCTGGTTAGCAGGAAATCAGTTGAGTGATATAGGGACCAGCTGAGGAAGAGCTGCTGCTTCAAGCCAGGGGCTTAGGGTGGAAAAAAGCGTGTGTGTGCAGGGCTTGGGGAGGGGCTTGGAAGACAGAGCAGTGGTGAGAGGCGGGAGCCTACTCGCTGTAATGTGCTCCAGCAGTGGTCAGTTTCTTTAGGTGATGGTGTCCCAGGCTTATCTTTATTCTTTGGTACCTGTCTTGATTTTTTTTTTTTTTTTTTCGATACGCGGGCCTCTCACTGTTGTGGGCTCTCCCGTTGTGGGGC